>NC_092333.1:423815000-424140000 GCF_046630445.1 Rutidosis leptorrhynchoides | reverse complement strand
TAGAAAATTAAATGACGCCACCAGAAAAGATCACTTTCCCTTACCTTTCATAGATCAAATGTTGGAAAGATTAGCCGGAAATAGTTACTATTGTTTTCTAGATGGATTTTCCGGATATTTTCAAATTCCAATAGCACCCGAGGACCAAGAGAAAACCACATTCACGTGCCCTTATGGTACTTTTGCTTACAAAAGAATGCCATTTGGACTTTGCAACGCCCCTGCAACCTTTCAAAGGTGTATGATGGCGATTTTTCACGACATGATAGAAGAATGCATGGAAGTATTCATGGATGACTTTTCAGTCTTCGGTGATACATTTAAATCATGTCTAGTTAATCTGGAACGAATGCTAATTAGATGCGAAAAATCAAATCTAGTACTTAATTGGGAGAAATGCCATTTCATGGTTAAAGAAGGCATCGTTCTTGGACATAAAATTTCAAAAGAAGGAATTGAAGTGGATAGAGCTAAAGTAGATGTAATTGCTAAACTTCCACATCCCACCAATGTTAGAGGAGTTAGGAGTTTTCTAGGGCATGCCGGTTTTTACCGACGTTTCATAAAAGATTTTTCTAAAATTGCCACTCCTATGAATAAACTCCTAGAAAAGGATGCGCCATTCATCTTTTCAGATGAATGTATCAAATCTTTTAATATTCTTAAAGAAAAACTCACTAATGCGCCGATCATGATAACACCAAATTGGAATCTACCATTTGAACTAATGTGCGATGCAAGTGATTTTGCAATGGGAGCCGTTTTAGGACAAAGGATTGAAAAACGATTTCAACCTATATATTATGCTAGTAAGACATTACAAGGAGCACAAACGAACTATACAACTACTGAAAAAGAACTCCTTGCTATTGTCTTTGCTTTTGACAAATTTCGATCATATCTCGTTCTAGCAAAAACGGTGGTCTATACCGACCATTCTGCTCTTAGATACCTATTTTCAAAACAAGATGCTAAACCAAGATTAATCCGTTGGATCTTACTCTTACAAGAGTTTGATATTGAAATCCGAGATAAAAAAGGAGCAGAAAATCTCGCCGCTGATTATCTTTCTCGTCTTGAAAATCCCGAATTAGAAGTTCTGAATGAATCAGCCATACAAGACAACTTTCCTGATGAATATCTATTGAAGATAGATTATAAAGAAATTCCATGGTTTGCAGACTATGCAAACTACTTAGTTTGTGGATTCCTTGAAAAAGGATTATCGTACCAAAGACGAAAGAAATTCTTCAGTGATATAAAACACTATTTCTGGGAAGATCCACATCTGTTTAAAAGTTGTCCCGATGGAATAATACGCCGATGTGTATTTGGAGATGAAGCTAGTAAAATTTTAAACCATTGTCACACAGGACCAACAGGAGGGCATTATGGGCCTCAACTAACAGCAAGAAAAGTTTATGAAGCTGGATTCTATTGGCCTACAATTTACAAAGACGCACACCTTCTTTGCAAATCCTGTGATGCATGTCAAAGGGCCGGAAAAATAAGTCAACGTGATGAAATGCCACAAAATGTCATCCAAGTATGTGAAGTATTTGACATTTGGGGTATTGACTTTATGGGTCCATTTCCAAAATCTCATAATAATCTATATATACTCGTAGCCATTGATTATGTATCTAAATGGGCGGAAGCACAAGCTCTCCCAACTAACGATTCACGAGTTGTAGTCAACTTTTTAAAACGTCTTTTTGCAAGGTTTGGAACACCGAAAGTTTTAATAAGTGATCGGGGTACTCATTTCTGTAATAATCAACTTGAGAAAGTTCTTAAAAGATATGGAGTAACTCATAAAATCTCCACCGCATATCATCCACAAACAAGTGGACAAGTTGAAAATACCAACCGAGCTTTAAAACGTATTCTAGAGAAAACCGTAGGATCAAATCCGAAGGAATGGTCCATTAAATTGGAGGATGCACTCTGGACTTTTAGAACAGCCTACAAAACTCCAATTGGAACCACACCTTTTAGACTTGTTTATGGAAAAGCATGTCATCTTCCAGTAGAAATTGAACACAAAGCATTTTGGGCTTTGAAGACATGTAATCTTGATTTACATGAAGCCGGACGTCTACGATTAAGTCAACTAAATGAATTAGAAGAATTAAGACATGAATCATACGAAAATTCGTTAATCTATAAAGAAAGAACGAAGAAATGGCATGATAAAAGAATCAGAAGTTCAAAAGAATTTAAAGAAGGAGACAGAGTTCTTCTTTTCAATTCACGATTCAAGCTATTTCCTGGAAAATTGAAATCAAGATGGTCTGGACCATTCATAGTCAAAAGAGTTTTCCCATACGGAACGATAGAATTAATAAATTCAAATGGGATTGAATTTAAAGTTAATGGTCACAGAGTTAAACATTACATACATGGTCCGATGGAAGTCGACAACGAAGTTAATCACAATTTCAACACCACCGCTAACTAAGTGTGGGGAGAATCAAGTCTTTAAAGGATAATATGTATTTCTGTTAAAGTTAGATTGTCTGTTTTCGTGTAGTTCTCGAAAATGGAACTCGAATGGTCTTTCCCTAGCAGACCCTAAAGAACTAGTCTTCTCCCCCCATTCTGAATTTTTATTTTTTTTAGGTTTTTACAAAATGAAGACTGCCTGTGAACTAAACCATGGTCTAATGCTACACGCTTTGATCACTAAACGTAATAATGACATACTACCGAGTGAAATAGTATCAGTAATCAGAGAAAGAATGGACGGAGTTAGAAAAGAATCCAGATGCGAAGATAATAAGTTACAATTTGGTAAAGGAAAATCAAAATCCGCAGCAAAAAGAAGAGCACGACACCTAGAAAGATGTCACAAATGCGGAAAATGGTCACATGGAGGTAAATGTTCAAATAATCAAACCTATTCAAATACCGAATTTGTTACTTTATGCAGAGACGGACCGTTCATATGTTTAGAAGAAAAGACACTGAATGCTCGAGGTTACGCTTATGTAGCAATGGAAAACCAATTAAACCGACTATCTTATGAATGGAATAGATCATATAACTAAGAAATCTATTTCACAGGTATGTCTGTACAGTTTTTATTTTTATTTTTATTTTTAACCTTTTGATAATAAACGCTAATTTGTTCGCTAAAAAGTATTAAATTGGTATTGAATAAAATTAGGTTTGGCGACCGAAATTATTGATATCATTCAAAAATTTATTACATCACTGCGAAATTTAACGTTTATTCTTAAGGTATAAATATCTTTAATCAATCAACCCAAAATATTTCAAAAATTCGTCATGAGTCAAATTAGGTCTTGGAACCGAAATTACTTTACCGAAAAGAGGGGCGCATATTTTTGATAATATTTGATTGATTAAAGTGGGATAAAAAGCCAAAAAGATTTTTAATTTTATTTTTACCATGTTTTTAAAATTAATATAAATCTTAAATTAATATTGTAAACTTTGTAAAAACAATATATTTAAAATTGTAAATATTTGAAAAATTAATATAAGTTTGGTGTGAATTTATAATATGAATTTTTAATATAAGTTTGGTGTGAATTTATAATATGAATTTTTAAATTAAGTCTGGTGTGAATTTTTAAAATATGAATTTTTAATTTTATGCATTTCAAATTTTAAGTTTGGTGTGATTTTTTTTAATATTAATTTTGAATTTTATATTTAAATTGTGTGAATTTAAAAACAAAAATTTACTCTATCTCATTAAGTTAAAAATATGATTTTTAAAATTCGTCGTAAGTTGAAGACTAGGTCTTTGAACCGAAATTGCTTTACCCGATGGCGGGACGGGAATTTTTATTATCATTATTTTTAAGCTTATTGATTTAAAGTATGCCAAAAAAAAAAATTAAAAAATCCAAAAATCTAAGCTTTTAAAACAATCGCTTGAAAATGACAAAATTTTAAAATTTTGTCGAGGGACGGACTAGGGCATCGTCCCGAAACGACCTCGTCTTAAAAAGAAACAAAATTTTTAAAATTTTATTAATTCTATGTTTTAAAAGTATAAGGTTTTATATATATAAAAAAAATAAATAAATAAATTAAAATCCTGGATTTTCACCCCATGCGACTCGCATGGGGGTATGCACAAATCCATGCGACTCGCATGGAACAAAAAAACTGGTCAGGATCATAAAACTCAGCGAGCTGCTTATTCTGTCACAATACACACACATACACGAAAACCTCTCAAAACTCTCTCAATTTTTCACCAATTTTTACCAAATTACTTGCAAAACTTCACAATAATCATGCGTAGATTCAGTAGGCTCAACCCCTTCAGGAACACGGTAAAGATTTCACCCCTAATCTCTTTAAATTCGAATTATTGTGTTCTTGAGCTATAAATTTTATATTTTGATTTTGTTAAATTCTAGTGTAATTAGACTTAAATTGTTGTTATATTATGCATGAATATCCTAGATTGAAGCTATTTAACATGGATTGAAGCTAAAAACTTCAAATTTTTAAGAATCTAGGGTTTGTGTTCTTGAGTAATTTGGGGCTTTTTGATATAAACAGGTTATGGCCGATTTTTATCATGAATTGTTGCTAAATTAAGTAGTGTAACATGTTTAGGTAGTTAATTGATCCAAACTTTGAGCCTAAAATGTTTTTGAGAATTAAAGTAGACTTTTTAAGTTTAAAAAATTCATAAACTTGGATAATTTGATGTAAAGGCCAATTTAAACTTGTTTAATTGCTAGTAGTGATTAGTTTGGCATATAATTTGCGATGAATGATTAAAAACTTGATGAACATTTTCTTATGTACTTATTTGAAAAAGTGTAGACTTGACGAAGTATGAAAATGAACATGAGTTTGATTTGAATGCCATGTAATAAGTGTTTAATTGCTATAATGATTATTGTTGACATGTTTAAGAGTTTAAATGTGATAAAACATTGTATACATTTTCGTATGTAAAAGTGTAGAATTATTATTGTTAGGAAAATATGTATAAAATGTGTTATGAATTGAATATGTCATCATAATTGTTTCAAGTTATTATTTTGCTAACACTAATGCATATTTGGATGCACAATTTTGTGTTTAATGTGTTTTGCAGAGATATACAAATACGGACGGTGCATCATCGTCCAGGCAACCAGAGCCCGAACCGGAAATGTTTTATGAACAAGAACAACATATGCAACAAGAAGAAGAACAACATGAGGATCAACATATTCCATATCACGATCAAGATCAAGATCAATTATTCATGAATCAGTTTCGTCAATTCGCTCCACATCAAATGATTCTGAGCTTAGACATTAATGAAGATCAGTTACACCCAAATCTGAGATTTGATCGATGTTGGATAGAGTATCCAGATTATCAAAAGAACATGCACATTCTCTACTTTAAGGTTGTTGAAATGCCAAGGGCAATTGACTGGGTACCTTTGGAAACAGTTGACCTTGCCGAACCGATTCGGGAATTATTGGTGCAAAGGTATGGTAATTCTCAGTTTAACGATTGGATGCGCCTATTTTCCATTCGTAGAACCATATATAGGGAATGGTGTATAGAATTACTTAGTACTATTAAGTTAAACAGTGATGTTAGGAGGATAGATGATAGAAGCTTTATTAGATTTCTGTTAGGTGGACGCATGTACAGAATGTCCATGATAGATTTAGCCAGGGCCTTACAGATTTACACCCCTGCTGAACTTTTGAGCCCCGACTGTAATAGCCTGATTGCCCAAGGAGAAAGGATAGATAGGGAATTTGATATTAACGCCGTCTGGAGGCGTATGTCCCACTTTAATGAATTTCACGCCAGTGGAAATCATACATACTTAGATATAGATAGAGCTGAACTCCGGGTGATTCATAGATTCTTAGCAAACACAATTACACAAAGGGGTAAGAATAAGGAGAAATTGACCGTAAACGATTTGTTCTACCTCAAGTGTATTAGAGACCCAAGGAGTTTCGTTAACATTCCCTATTGTGTTGGTTATTATCTCGCTAATGTAGTTTCGGGGATGAAATCGGGGAGTATTATAGGTGGTGGTATTTTCATTACTCTCATTGGAGAGTATTTAGGTGTGGATAAGCACCAAGGGGGTCCAATGAACGAAATAGAGGACGAAGGTGAAACTATAAGTTCAAACCTTTATCACGGTGCAAGGGTATTATTGATGAGACGTGGTCGGGTATATCGATACGAGGGACCTCAGCGACAGGTAGAAAGAGGTTCGGATGTCGAAATGGAAGAGGCGAACAACATTATAGGAGTTGTTCGGGAGACTGCTCTTGATTTAGGCGTTCGTATGGAGGATGAATACATGACGAACTATGATAGGCATATGCAGTACGAGGCATGGCAACGTCGGAATGACTACGAGCATTCCCGGCAACGAGAGCATGGCCGATGGGATTATCATCAGCGCCAAATTATAAGCCAGTTGCAGCCTGGCGAGATGTATTATCCGACCCGACCCGCATACTATCCCGCACATCAGCCAGAAATGAGACCACCCTATGATTTATATGATTATGACGCAGCATACCAGTTCACCTATCATCAGCCATGGAACCCGGACGCGAACATGAATTGGGATCCCTATCCTAATTATCCTCCTAACCCACCTCCTGATCAGTAGAGATAAGTTGGTAATTTATATTTTTATTATTTTAAACACTTAACATTTTAATTACATTTATGTAATGTTTGATATTTCTATTATTATTGTGTACTAATATTTTTCTTATAATTTGAAAGTGGGATGCCAAAGTTCCATTTCAAATTGCATGTATGATTATATTTGTATTGCATGTATTTTATGTTATGCACAAAACAGGATAAAACAACGCGTTTTCAAAGACTGGCATTAAGTTCAGCAAAAGCAAGTAATTTTGACGACAAGATGCAAAATATATGTGAAATAACAACAAGACGGAATGAACAAATGACGTGCACCATTTATCATTCAACAATCAAACGACAATATGTTTGAAACTTTGGTAAAATTTAATCATTTTTCTACGCTAATAACCCTCAATAATTTAAATTGTTTCTGATTTCTTGCAAATGAGGGCATTGCAAGATCTTAAGTGTGAGAAGGGGTTAAATTCTTTCGGATTTTTAAAATTTTTTTTTTTTTTTTGATTTAAACACTTGGTTACCATTAAAAATGCTAGTAACGCAGTAGTTGTGTTAGAATCTAGTGCTCTCCGATAACAAGGAACATCCCTAGTCTTATATACTAACTACCCAATTCTAGTAAAATTTTTCAAAATTTTCAATTAAATGAATTCAAATCATGAATACATATTTATGAACGATAAAACTAGGTTTTAACACCGAAATTATTGTTACCTCGGAAAGGACATAAATTGAGAAACAAACTAAAATGTTAAAATTCATTTAAAATGGAATAGAGGACGATAAAAAGAAAAATAAAAGCCAAGTGTGGGAAAATTTACCAAGTTATTTTAAACATATGTCACATATATCTGTAACAAATAACTGAAAATACTTTTGCTTTGGACTAAACTAAACTGTTTTACCCGATAAAAGAAAAGAAGAGATGGATCTACACGATGAATCAATTCCATCATTAAAAGGAAGTAAAGTCTTCCGAAAAAGACATGCGCTTCTTGATTTAGGTCATGAAGTTGTCGTCCAGACCAGCTGTAGGTTGACGAAAAATCTAGAAAAGTCATCACTAAAATCAGCAGGAAATCCACGGACCTCAGCATTAAACAGGGTCGCCAAGTGGTCAGATTTATCCTAACCATGAGAAGGATTTATCTCGTACAATGGGGAGGCACCGTGCAAATTAGCTGGATAAGACTAATGAATCAGATCCCCAGAAAGGATAATCTCCTTAAAGATTAAAAATCAGCTTTTAAGCCTGATATTACTCAATCCTTGAGATTGACCTTAAAGATTGAGAATTCAAACTCATGGAATTCAATGATATCTAAACTCGAGCTTGAACGAGAAAATATTTTGATCAAAACTACAAACCGATTTGTTTTCTGAAAATCCATTTTCAATGCGTTCATTACCATTGAACGTAAAATCCTAGGAATTCACCTGGAATTCATTAGGTCACCTGAACTAAATCGGGTGTCAACCGTAAGAACGGTGGTTGCATAGCATGGTCGGAGACAGGACCTTGTGCCAGACCGAAAAATCATAGGATGATCTTTACTATCGCTCCTACCAAGGATAGTTCTAGCATCCGACACGTTTAATAAGACCATAATCATCTGCATGTCATAGGACATTGCCTTAACAGTTTCTTGTTCATCGCTTTCCTTTACAACCGGACGGTAGTTTACCAAAAGGTAATATACGGAACAAGTAAAGTGGATGTGTGCTTTCCGATACCGGGATAGCAGTGGATTACACGAACCTAAAAGTTTTAGCCAAACTATTGATCCACAAATATATTTTGCAACACCGATGGTGGATTAAATCAGAAAATTTATCTAGGGTAAAATCTAGCTTGAATTTTCAAAAGATCAAATGTTTTTATAAAGATCCAATTTCCTTAAGGATCTAAATTTTTATAGTCATGTGGGACTGTAAACCACCTTTCAAATGTGCACTTTGCTTTGGAAACCGAAAGTAAATCGGCTATTTGATTGCAAGTGTCGTTGACCTAAACCCGAGGCAACTATAAAAGACACACCCACCTTTAAACCACATCGTTACTATCATTGTTTATACCGCTGTATTGAAGTCACTTATGTACAAAGTGTGAAGAATAAAGAAGTGATTCAAGTGTTTCAAGACTATATTGCTTGAGGACAAGCAACGCTTAAGTGTGGGAATATTGATAAGGCTAAAAATGAACACATATTTTACAGCATTATTTCCCAAGAAAGACAAGATTTTAGTTGATATTGTTCGATTTACAAGCACTATTCGTTTAAATATTAAAAAGTGAAGATAAAAGGCAGATTCGACAAATTGAAGACGGAAAGGTCCAAAAAGCTAAAAAGTACAAGATTCAATCAAAAAGGTTCAAATTATTGATGAGGAACGTCTCAAAATAACAAGAGTACAAGTTACAAGACGCAAAGTACGCGATTTAAAATAATACGCGAAGACGTCCGAAAATCCGGAACCGGGACCTGAGCCTAGAAGAAACGCCCGACGTAACGGACCAAAAATATCTACTCAACTATGCATATAAATATAATATAATATATAAATAATTATTAAAATTATTTATATATTTATATTATTTATTTATTATGTCGGCAAGCTAGAAAACAAATGATCCTGAGCTGGAAATCACGGCCATGCGAGTCGCATGGCCTAATGCCCAAACTCATGCGACTCGCATGAGTACCTTTTCCAGGCCACCTTCTATTTAAAGCGACTTCGTGATCCGTTTTTCAAACACAGAAAATATATCTCTCTCTCTCTCATATATACGATATATATATATAATTTATATTTTAATTTTAATTTTAATTTTAATTTTAATTCTAATAATAAGGGTATGTTAGCGAATGTTGTAAGGGTATAAGTCGAAATTATGTCCGTGTAACGCTACGCTATTTTTAATCATTGTAAGTTATGTTCAACCTTTTTATATTAATGTCTCGTAGCTAAGTTATTATTATGCTTATTTAAAACGAAGTAATCATGATGTTGGGCTAATTACTAAAATTGGGTAATTGGGCTTTGTACCATAATTGGGGTTTGGACAAAAGAACGACACTTGTGGAAATTAGACTATGGGCTATTAATGGGCTTTATATTTGTTTAACTAAATGATAGTTTGTTAATGTTAATATAAAGATTTACAATTGGGCATCCTTATAAATTACCATATACACTCGATCGGACACGATGGGCGGGGTATTTATATGTACGAATAATCGTTCATTTAACCGGACACGGGAATGGATTAATAGCCACTAGAATAATTAAAACAGGGGTGAAATTACATTCAAGGGTAATTGGTGTAATTGTAAACAAAGTAGTAAAACCTTGGTTTACACGCAGTCGATAACCTGGTGTATTCATTAAACAAAGTATTAAAACCTTGTTACAATTCGAATCCCCAATTAGTTGGAATATTTAACTTCGGGTATAAGAATAATTTGATGAGGACACTCGCACTTTATATTTATGACTGATGGACTGTTATGGACAAAAACCAGACGGACATATTAAATAATCCAGGACAAAGGACAATTAACCCATGGGCATAAAACTAAAATCAACACGTCAAACATCATGATTACGGAAGTTTAAATAAGCATAATTCTTTTATTTCATATTTAATTTCCTTTATTTTATATTTAATTGCACTTCTAATTATCGCACTTTTATTTATTATTATTTAATCGCACTTTTAATTATCGTACTTTTTAATTATCGTAAGTTTATTTTATCGCACTTTTATTATTCGCAATTTCATTATCGTTATTTACTTTACGCTTTAATTTAAGTCTTGTATTTATTTTATATTTTACATTAGGTTTTAACTGCGACTAAAGTTTTAAAATCGACAAACCGGTCATTAAACGGTAAAAACCCCCCTTTATAATAATAATATTACTTATATATATGTTTGTATTTTTATAAAAGTAAACTAATATAGCGTTGAGCTTTGTTTAAAGATTTCCCTGTGGAACGAACCGGACTTACTAAAAACTACACTACTGTACGATTAGGTACACTGCCTATAAGTGTTGTAGCAAGGTTTAAGTATATCCATTCTATAAATAAATAAATATCTTGTGTAAAATTGTATCGTATTTAATAGTGTTTTCTGCTAAAATTAATAAACTATTTTATATACACCTCGCAAAACATCAGCCATAATGTCGGAACGTTCATATGAGCCACCGTAATATAATCCCGGAAATTATATTACCCTGATTCATATGTGCATTCGACATTATTCTATAAAGTCAAGGTGGCGTGTCAATCAAATTAAACAATGTGAGATTAAGATGAACTAAGAGTAGATATGAGTAGAAGCGTTCGAGTATAAATGCACAAGTAGTCAAGTAATTCCTACTTCAAGTCTATATGCCGGTTGTAGTCTAGACTCACCAATGTACCCTATGACTCGAGGTTGACACCAATGAACTCTAAATCCCTATAACCAACGCTCTGATACCATCTGTAGCGACCCGACAAAATCGTCATTGACGGCGCCGTCTACTTAGGTCCCGTTACGTGGTCATAAGTCTTTAAAACAACGTTTGACCAAAAGATGTGTCGCATTCATTTCAAATGTAAAGATTGTTCAAAGTTTACGAGAATAGTTCCACCACAAGTTACGTTACAAAGTTATAAGTACAAATGAAACTTATGCGACACAATTTAAAAGTAGCCAAAAGACGCTCCATGTATGCATATATACTCGACATCCAATGCAAGTATCAAAATAATGAGCGGAAGCATGTATCATGTATCGTTCAAGGACCTGAGAAAAACATAGAAATCTGTCAACGAAAACGTTGGTGAAATCATAGGTTTAAGTAAGTAAGTACAAGTGAACCACAAGATTTGCAACAATGAGATAATAGTAATACATTCCAAAAGTTTGTTTCACGAGCACCCAATTATCAATGCTTAACATTCCTTCCATAGAACCCCATCACAATAGTGTTTGAACATACACTGTTTCTCGAAAATATATTCCATTCGTAAACGGTAGCGAACCGTTTGAATGAGGGTTTGTCAAACCCATATGGCCATATAACATAAGTTCTCGCTTACACCCGGCAAGTGTAACTAATGATAATCGAATTGAGGATTTTTGTTCAAACTCGTATGTAGAATGTTTGTTTTCCTGTACTTGTGTTCACTTAGTAAAACGAAACGTTTATGTTTTTCTCATCCCAAATGTAAGTGCAAAAGAGTAAAAGTAGGACTATGATCTCACCTTGAGTGCACGAGTAGTAAAGTACTTCAACAAGTAAACGTGTGCAAAGAACAATGCTAATCTTGACCTAAACAATAGGTTGTATCAATAACGGTAAACACGATAGGTCAAAGATGTTCAATTAGTCCTATGGCTCGTTACGACTCGATTATGTAGCATGTGAATCAAATTGTCAAGTTTCATGCAAGATACAAGTACAGAAACAAGTTAGGAAGGTTGCATAATCCTTTGGTTAAGTTTGACAAAAAGTCAAACTTTGGTCGGTCAAAGTCAACGAAAGTCAACACGTTCAGGTCGGGTCCCGAACTATTTTTCTGAGGTTTTTATTCATATATAAGCATGTTAGAACAAGTCTCATGTGAATCGGAGGTCTAGAACGGGCCAAACATTTTTCACATTTGGGACAAGGAGGTCAGAACCTGGCCCCCTTATATGTCGCGCCGCGACAGGAAAGGGCCGCGCTGCGGCAAAGGCCGGGTGCTGGTGCCTGGCCAGTCCCAAATGTTCAAGTCTCAATTCAAAACCTTTTTGTGCATAAAACACAAACCGCTAACACTTAGGACTCGCACCTTATATCGTTGGAAAGC
Source organism: Rutidosis leptorrhynchoides (assembly GCF_046630445.1). Classification (NCBI taxonomy): domain Eukaryota; kingdom Viridiplantae; phylum Streptophyta; class Magnoliopsida; order Asterales; family Asteraceae; genus Rutidosis; species Rutidosis leptorrhynchoides. The sequence continues at coordinate 424,127,511 of NC_092333.1, read as the reverse complement.
TCTTTTGACGTAGAATGCAACTAAACACAATTCATCAATCAAAAACCTCATTTGTAACAACCGAGTTTTCAAACCAAGTGATCATTCAATGCACACATTAATGCTTCAAACTCACCAATGCACATTTAATGATTTAGGCATTCAATGCATACATATGACATGCCATTTTGTAGGTAATTGAGCATACAATACAACTAACAACTTACTAACAACAAATCATGGCAATCAATGCATCAAATAATCATTTCAAGTTCATTAAACCCTAGCTCAATTCCACCAAAAATCACTAAACAAGTTCTTAGAGTTTTCTCATGCAACCTATACATCAAAATGAAGCTAGTAACACTAGGAACACATTTAATACATGCATTTATAACATTTAACAACATTTAATCATCTAAAACTCAAGATTAAACACACCCATTTTGCTAGTTCATGCAAGTTACTTCCAAACAACAAATCAAACAATTCAAACACATAATCTTGTTAGACTAGAGCCATAGACAGTAATTAACAACCTTGTAACTCAAAAAATCTCAAGAACACAAAAATTAGTGATTTTAGAAAGTTACCCAAATGCAATGAGATTAGTATGGAATCGAAGAGGAGATCACGAGGAGTTCAAATATGTAATTTGTTTGGCTCGAAGCTTGATCGATTTAGTATGGATGATGATTTGCTTTTTGATGAATTTAGAGAAAGAGTGGAAGTAATTAGGAAAAAGAGAAAATGAAATGGAAAATGGTGGGGAGGTGGTTGACTTAGTCAAAAGGCTAGTCACCACTTTAGTGTTTTGGCGAAACTAGTCCCTCGAGTTCGGTTGCGGGTGCGTTAATTACCTAAACGAGATAATTTAAAACGCGTATCAACGGGAGATGTTATAAACATATAACGGACTTTATATTAGTATAACAGAAAAGTAAATGAAAAAAGGCGGGATGTTACACCTAATATCTAAACCACAATAGCTAAAACCTCAACATATGCTCGAAAAACACGATAATTGTTATATATTACTTCTTCGAGCGTTTTCCCGCCAAAATAAAAATATTTATCACAAAGTGTCTCTACTAAATGTTCATATTTTCATCTCATCTATAATGTTCGTGAACAAAGTTTTTTCAAAAAACGAAAAAAAAAAATTTTTGCTTCCCCCCGCTTCCCCCCGAATGGTTACTTCCCTCTTTTATATATATATATATATATATATATATATATATATATATATATATATATATATATATATATATATATATATATATATATATATATATATTAAAAATGAAAAACCTTCCACCACTCTAGTAATTAAAAAAAAATTATATATGAACAATTGATAGTTTAAAATACTCTCTTCATAACCACTGAAGCTTTGCTTGAGTGGTATGGGTTAGGATCTAACTTGAGGTACTGTCAATTCAGGTTCGATTCTTACTTCAAGCAGTAAGTTTTCAACCTTTGATGGTACCAGCATCAATGCGATTTGGGAAGGTCTCTGGGGGGTTTTCTCAACCTTCGATGGTACTGCCAACATCGTCGCGAATTAGGTTTCATCCTAACGCGTGTGTAAGTGACAAATGTGAGCATTCCATATCGATATCGCCGTTAAAAAAAAAAAATACTCTATTCATATTCGAAAATTTATCATGTTTGACAATGTACAATGTGCAATTATTGTTATTAAAAAGTTATCGTTATCAAATATTCATATTCATATTAAAAATTAAATTAAGAAACTAATTAATTAGTCAGATAAAAATAATATGTATTATGTTTAAAATTTAAATATAATAAGTTTAATCATAGCTCTAAAAACTAAGAACTATGATTATCCATTACACTTCCATATCTGTTAATTAGTATAAGGTATAAAATGAACGTTTATTTTGCACAGCAATCCAATGTAAAAAAATATGCCATTCAAAATGAAACGAGGAGTACAAAATAATGTGATAAGTTAGAAAGATATTTCGTGTGGTTGTGGGTTATAAAAAGGCGTCCACTTTGAACTGCCTTGTTGAAGTTGACAAATGTTGTGTCACGGAATTTTCGTTTAATTCGTGCCAAATTGTGTGCCACGTGGATAAACTATGACAACGATTATAAATTGTTACGACTAATCTTTTCTTCCACTCCACAAATAAAGCAATGGTCACGTTTAATTTGGGCAAACAAAATTATGATCGTTATCCAAAAAACACTAACAAACAAAGTGATCATAAAAAAAAGTTATTGCATATATATTTTTATGTTCCTAGAGGCAAATTCACGTTAGATATTTGTTTAGCAACTTGTGTGATTATCGTTTTAAATATATCGAAGGTGAGGTCAAAGAAAAACTGGTTTATAATTAAATATGGGAACGTAATTTCTTTGAGCCTTCAAGTTTCAACCTAACACAAAAACAAATTATCTGCATTATATTCCTATATATTATTATATATATTTTCTACGTGTAGGATTAATGTGCAAGGTACAACATATAACTATATGGCCAACATCATTTGAGCCTTCGGGGTCACACACATATATATGATGTATATATATTACTCAAGTAACAAAATAGTAAATCGAAATTAATTCATTTACTATTAATATGAATAGTAAATGAATCGAAATTACTTAATTTACTATTTACATGAAAGCGACATGATAGAAATTATTAATTATAAGTTACATAACATACCCCTGAAGTATTTGAGAAATACGACTTTACGGGTTCTTTTAAAAAGTTCACGGGCGAAATATTAAAATAAAATATCTATATATATTGTACCATATTACGGAGTATTTGATTTCATAATATTAACCAAAGGTTGATTAATATTACTTGGGTTTGGACTAGCATCCATTGACGGTCGTTTGAAGTGTAGTGTGGACTATCCAAAGAGACGGTCATACTTTTGATCGTAAGTTTCTCTCTGTCTCATCAATTTCTCCAAGAAAGGTATATCGTCAACTCCTCCTTTGTTGTTTTATATTCATGACAATTATTATGGTGTAACTGGATCATTGAGAAAGATTAATCGTTGCATGTTTCATTAAATAAGTGAAAATTTAATCTTGTTAAATTTTGTTCGTAAAATAATAAAAGATTATTATTTTAACTATCCGTTGCGTTAATCTGTTTTGGTAAAAGTACACACGATTTTCCATCAGTGGTATTCGAGCCGCTTTTACATCATCTTAATTGTCTTGTGACTATTCTTTAGATTTAGCTTTGTGGTATATTGGTGAAAGTCGAAACCTTTTTTGTTTTTAAAGTCAACTCGGTTGATCTAAACTTAACCTCATGACGCACAAATATGATTGAAAGAATATCACTATTTTAAATTGTAGATTTAATTATTATGGCTTGAATATTTATTATAATTGTTGATTGTTTTATTCCATGGTTATACACATGCATTGTAACCATGGACAAGCCATATTTAAGTATTAATAATGTAGTTATTAAAATTGTGATTGCACTCATAGCCCATAATGCCCCGACCTATGTATGATTGTTGTGATTGTTAATTACGGCAATATTATGTCATGTTGATTATTTATATTATTAGAAAGGCCAATTTTGAAGCCAAAGTTGTATTATATTTATTTTTCATTTTCATAGTATTGTATTTAAGTTTATTTCAATTTGTAAAAGTACTAGTTTAGTTGTATTTTTAAATTTAAATAAATGTAACAAGATGAAGATTGAAGATAAAATACAACGTGCTTTTGGCTTAGAAGATGGCGAACAGGTCAAGTTGACAACGATGGCATTTGTCAAGTTTTAACTTGATTCTTGAATCAAGTGGGAGCTACGATATTAACCTTAGTTTGACCTCTTGATCCCATGTCGGCTCATGGGATCAAGCATAGGATTTTTTGGGCTAGGCTATGTGTGTGTGATGCATGGTATGGTTGTGTTTTATTTTTACGCATTTATATTTAATTGTTGATTATAATATATGCTAAATGTTTTTATTGAAAACATCAAATAAAAACTAGTAACGAGTTTCAAATGTTAAAATTGATGATTTTAAAAAGTTAAACTCTAACGAGTTTAAAGTTAAATATTTTTTTTGAAACTCAAATAATATATATGAGCGACATCTTTTAAAAATGTTTTAAAATGATACACAATGTGTACTTGTTATTTTTTTTATAAAATAAAATAACAAACTAGACGCATAAACACGATCGACATATATAAAATTGGTTAAAATAATTTTTTAACAAATAGTGTAGCGAATCTTGTGTGCATGCATTATTCGTTAACACAAACATTTTCAAAATACCCGTCAAATTTAAGTCATGTCATCCAATGAGCTTGCAAACACTCCTCGTTATTTTTTTGATTACGGTGAGACCTAATCGAATTATAGTCACGAGGTGGATTTTTAGTTACGAGTGAGACTAGGCTGAATTTCCACTGTTTCCAAATTGGACGACTTAATCGTATTCACGATGAGATCTGAGTTCGAGGCAAGGATGGGACAAACATGCCAATAGATAATAATGGCTTGTTAGACTACACATATCTCAAGGTCCCATAAAGATCTAAGAGTTGCACCTGTGATGCAATTGGTACTCGCTACCTACCAGTAGACTCTATAACTGCTAGCTGATCAACAGATGTAGTTATGGAACCTCTATGTGGATCTTAGGCTTTCGTAAATTAATTGTTTTTAAATATATTAAAAATTGGGTAATTAATTTATTAAAATATTATATCGAAAATACTAAAATTGAACCTTGTTCTTTTGTAGATGTCAAACAATCAAAACGTAAATCAAAACACCCTCCGTTCTTTGTTGGAGAAGGAGAAACTCAATGGTTCAAACTTCCTCGATTGGTACCGCAACCTGAGAATTGTTCTCAAATATGAAGGGAAGTTGAACAAAATTGAAGAACCCTTACCCGAAGCTCCTCCTGAGACAGCTACTGATGCTCAAAAGAATGCTTATCAAAAGTTGTTTGATGAGCAAGAGAAGATAGCTTTAATCATGCTTGCTAGTATGACTTCTGACCTCGAAAAGGAAATGGAAGATCGTACAGCATATGATATGATGACTGAGCTGAAAAATATGTTTCAAAAACAGGCTAGTCAAGAGTTATATGAAACTTATAAGCTTCTTCATACATGCAAAATGGAGGAGGGTCAATCAGTGAGCTCTCATGTCTTGAAAATGAAAAGCTACATTGACCGATTGGAAAAACTTGAAACTACCTTGCCGCCTAACTTGGCTGTGAACTCGGTTTTGGTTTCACTACCAAAATCGTATCACCAATTTGTAATGAATTACAATCTGCAAGGTTGGGAGAAATCTCTGGCAGAGGTGCACTCGATGCTCAAAACTGCTGAACAAGATATTCCATATAAGGTTTTCAATCCAGGTGTCCTGATGATTAGGGATGGTAAGGTGAGAAATAATAAGCCGAAAACTTGGGAAAAAGGAAAAGGCAAGTCAATTGCTAAGAAAAAGATTTCACCACCTCCCAAGAAAGAAAACCCAGCGAAAGACGCCGAATGTTTCTACTGTGGAAAAGTTAGCCACTGGAGGAGGAACTGTCCTTCCTACCTACCTGAGTTGAGAAAAGGAAAAGCTGGTCAGACCAGCAAATCAGGTATATTTCATATACAGTTGTATACTTTTTCTAGTGATTCCTGGATTTTTGATACTGGTTGTTGTACTCACATCTGTAACAATATGCAGGGAATGAGAAGAAGTAAGAGACTGAAGAACAACACACTAGACTTAAGAGTGGGGAATGGGGCTCGAGCTGCTGTCGAAGCTATTGGCACCTATGCACTTACTCTACCTAGTGGTCTTATTGTTTTGTTGGAACAATGTCATTATGCTCCTAGTATTACGAGCAATGTAATTTCAGTTTCTCTTTTGAAAGATGTTGGTTTTGAACTTACTTTTACGCACCTTGGTATTTCAGTTTCTAAGAATAATGTATTTTATTTTAATGCTATTCCACGTGATGGTATTTTTGAAATTGATATGCATGGTGTGATTTCAAATAATAATTCTGTATATACCTGTACTGCCAAACGAGTCAAGAAAGACTTGAATAATACCTATCTATGGCATTGTCGTCTTGGTCATATAAACAAACAACGCATTTCAAAACTCCAATCTGATGGGCTTTTGGAATCAACTGGCTCTGAGTCATTTGATGTATGCGAGTCATGTTTATGTGAAAAGATGACAAAGGATCCTTTCTCCGGTTTAGGGGAAAGAGCTAAAGATCTTTTAGGACTAATACATACTGATGTATGTGGCCCTTTTAGAACTATGTCTAGAAATGGTGAATCATACTTCATTACATTTACTGATGATTATAGTAGATATGGTTATGTTTACTTGCTGAAACATAAACATGAAGTTTTTGAAACATTCAAAATCTTCCAAAATGAAGTAGAGAATCAACTTGGAAAGACCATTAAAGCCCTTCGCTCTGATCGGGGAGGGGAATATATGAGTCAAGAGTTTTTGGACCACCTGAAGAATCGTGGGATTGTCTCACAGTTCACTCCACCTTACACACCACAACACAATGGTGTGTCGGAGTGGAGGAATCGAACTTTACTTGATATGGTTCGATCTATGATGAGTCTAACTACTCTGCCGATGTTTTTTTGGGGTTATTCATTAGAGTCTGCTGCACGCATACTCAATATGGTTCCAACCAAGAAGGTAGAAAAGACACCATATGAATTATGGTATGGAAAGAGTCCTAAGTTGTCTTATTTGAAAGTCTGGGGTTGTGAAGCGTATGTGAAACGTGACACTTCAAACAAGTTAGAACCCAGAGGTATCAAATGTCACTTTGTGGGATACCCAAAGGAAACAATGGGTTACTACTTTTACTACCAAGCTGAAAATAAAGTGTTTACTGCTCGGTTTGCTGAATTCTTTGAAAGAGATCTTCTCTTACAAGAAGTCGGTGGGAGTAAAGTAGATCTTGAAGAAATTCAAGAATCATAAAGTAATATACCTTCTGAAGGCACTAGCCAACCGCACGTTGAAGCTGAATACACTGTTGGTGAGCCAGAACGTGTTGCACCTATACTTCGTAGATCTAGTAGAACTCTTCATCAACCTGAGAGGTTAAATCTTCTGATTAATTCAAATGAACCTCATCTAGGGGATTATGATGAACCCTCTAGCTATCGTGAAGCCATGTCAGATCCACAATCTGACAAATGGGGAGATGCTATGAAGGTAGAGATGCATTCCATGAAAGATAATCAAGTATGGGACTTGATTGATCTTCCACCCAATTGCAAGACATGTAATGACCCGGAAATTTCCTACCAAATTTAAACTTTAATCTTTATATGTCTCCGACACGATAAGCAAAATCTGTAATATTGAGTCTCGAAGATTTTTGAAACTATATTCATGTAATCAAATACCCTCTGACCATGCCGACGATTCACGAACAATGGTTTGTAAATAAATAAGTATATATATGTAAATGTACGGGTATATAATAATTAGAAGCAATAAAACATAATTTAAATTAAATATGTAAAATAAAATAAAATCTAATCATTTGAGTTGATTATGTAAAGTAGTATATAAAATAATGAAGTTGCTATTAAAATAAATATCTATATATATATATATATATATATATATATATATATATATATATATATATATATATATATATATATATATATATATATATATATATATGAATCTATACATAATTAATGTTGCATGTATATTATAATATATATAAAAGTGTATAAATATTAAATATTCAGAATATGTGATTTTAGAATTATAAATAATAACAAAAAGTAAATAAAAGTTATTATATAGTATATGATTATTAAACATTACAATTAATAAAACTTAATTACAAGTTTAAAAATAATTGTTACAAAAATAATATTATCATTACCTTCATTATTATTATTAATGTTAATATTAATTTTAATATCTGTATCATCAATATTATTATTTCTAATATATATATATATATATATATATATATATATATATATATATGAAATTTAATATGAATAAGTTATTATATTATTATTAATATTAATATTATTATAACTAAATTATTATTAGTATTATTAATAATAGCATTATTTATCATTTTTTTGTATTAATATTATCATATTATTATTTATCCTTTATTATTACTAGTTTATTTATCAATAATATTTTTAGTAATATTATTATTAGTAATAATTTAGGTATATTTGTTAATTACTAAAATTATGGATTTTACACAGCTAAATATAAACAGATATATAAGTGTATATATATATATATATATATATATATATATATATATATATATATATATATATATATATATATGATGAAAATCCCTTAAGGAAACGTACAGAGTTGTTAAAAACTAACCATCAAACTGTTTATCAAATTTGTTCATATCTCTAATCTGTTAACCATCAATATCATAGCACAATAACAACAAAAATTTGATTAACATCACTTGCAGCTTTTATTTTTTCATTAATTTTGTTGTACTGAACATTGATCCCAAATCAGTTAAAAGTCTAAACGAATCAATTTCAAATAGGATAACTGTTAAATTAAGTAGTCCTTCACATTTTATATATACATCTCTGTAATTCAAGAATCAAAAATACACAACTCATTTATAATTTTTTTTTACGCTCTGCTCTTATACTTTTTTACCAACATCTCGAATTCGAATGAAACTCCAAAATGTAATAATTTCATTTTTTAGGAATCGTGCAAACAAACTATCTGGAAATTTACAGCTTCCAATTTCTAATATCGTGTTCTAATTTTCGAGTCAAACATTTAAAACTAAAAGTCAAAGCTGCCTGTTCTTCGAGAAATTCATTTTCATAGTGATGTTTCAGATTCAATTAAGTATACAGAGAGTTTCTAAAGATTTTTGTAACCAATTTTATGAAGGAAGTGAGGTCTCAAAACATTCCAATTTCAAAATCATATATCAAGTTCATATTTTTTTTTTTTTTGCGAACAACAGCAGGTTGTTTCTATTTAAATTTTTTTTTTTCGATTGATGTAATACAAGACAACCACAAAAGAACCGTTTATGTTTAGTTATAAATCCAAAAACCAAATTATTATTTTGCTTTTATGATATTTGAGAGGGTCCTGATCGATCCAGTTTTGAATAGAAGATGAAAAGGGAAAACAGATAAATAAATACGGTTTAATATAAATGGGTTACGTATAAAAACAGAAAGACAGTAATGGCTGGATGGTTAAGTGTGGTGTCAGGTTAGCTAGGGGTCTCGGGTTCGAGTCCCTGATGGAGCTTTTTTTTTAAAGCCTTTCCATTGAAGGTAGCTCATTTTCTTTTGTATTATTATTATTATTGTTATCATTTCTTTTATTATAATTATTATTACTATTATTATTATTATTAGTATTATCATTATTAATATTATTAGTAATATCACCATTATTATTATTATTATTATTATTATTATTATCAGAATTAGAATTATCGTTATTGTTATTATTATTACTAATACAAGTAGTAACGATTATTTTTATTATCATTATGATTATAATTACAAAAAATGAATATTATTATTATTATCGTCAAGTTATGTAATATTATAACTATCGTACTACAATTTATTATTATTATCATTAAATATAAGTATTATAATTATTGTTAGTATTGTTATTAAGTATTATAGGATTATTATTATTATTATGAAAATAACACAAGTTATCATCATTTTCATTAATATTAGTATTAATATCACATTTGTAACTATTAGTATTATTAATCTTATAATTAGATAAAAGTATCATGTTTAACAATATCATTATTATTATTATTAGTATTATCATTACTAATAAAGTTATTATTATCATTATTAGTAACTTATTATCATAAAAACTACCATTTTTAACAAATAAATACTAGTTTCGTAAAAGATACTTATTACATTTATTATAATTAAAATAATATCCCATATAATATATAAGTTAAGATATGATTTACATAAATAAAGAATATGTCTCTAATGAAGTTTAGAATAAATTCTAAATAACTACAAAGATATATAAAAAGAATATAACTAATAATATATATATATATATATATATACATACATATATATATATATATATATATATATATATATATATATATATACATACATATATATATATATATATATATATATATATATATATATGTTCGATTACAACTATGTATATTAATAAATATACAAAATGATATAGGTTCGTGAATCCGAGGCCAACCCTATACTTGTTCAATGTCGTCATATGTATTTTTACTACAAAATACAGTATGGTGAGTTTCATTTGCCTTTTTACCCTTTATGTTTTTGGGCTGAGAATACATGCAGATGCTTTATTAACTGTTTTACAATATTTATATGCGTGAGTTTCATTTGCTCCCCTTTTAAATGCTTTTGCAATATATATTTTTGGGACTGAGAATACATGCGCTGCTTTTATAACTGTTTTACGAAATAGACACAAGTACTTAAAATTACATTCTATGGTTGGATTATTAACCCGAATATCGCTCTTCAAGTCTGGTAACCTAAGAATTTAGGGAAATGGCCCCTGATTGACGCGAATCCTAAAGATAGATCTATGGACCTTGACAAGTGCCATTCGGGGTACGAATGCTTTAGTACTTCGAGATTATTATACAGACGAGAGGTTCTGTTTTGGGGATATTCTATGCATTAAGTTAACGTTGGTTACCAGGTGTTCAATCCATATGAATGATTTTTATCTCTATGCAGTTTGCGAAATGCCTGATATGAGATGTGTATATATGAGAAATGAAATCTTGTGGTCTATTAAAATTATGAAATGATTATTTATGATAAACTAATGAACTCACCAACCTTTTGGTTAACACTTGAAAGAATGTTTATTCTCAGGTACGAAAGAAATCTTCCGCTGTGCATTTGCTCATTTTATAGATATTACTTGGAGTCATTCATAACATATTTCAAAAGACGTTGCATTCGAGTCGTTGAGTTATTATTAAGTCAATTATAGTTTGATATATTATAAAATGGTATGCATGCTGTTAACTGTCGATGTAATGAAAGTTTGTCTTTTAAAAACGAATGCAATGTTTGTAAAATGTATCATATAAAGGTCAAGTACCTCGCGATGTAATCAACTATTGTGAATCGTTTGTAATCGAAATGGACTTCGTCCGGATGGATTAGGACGGGTCATGAAAAGACAGTGGGGTGTAAATGGGTCTTTAAGAAGAAGGCTAACATGGACGGTAATGTAAATACTTTTAAGGCTCGTTGGTGGCAAAAGGTTATACTCAAACTCAAGAAATTGATTATGAGGAAACTTTTTCACCAGTCGCGAGCATTAAATCAATTAGGATACTTATTTCCATAGCTGCTTTTCATGATTATGAAATATGGCAAATGGATGTCAAACCCGCTTTCCTAAATGGTGACCTAAGCGAGAACGTATATATGGTTCAGTCGGAAGGGTTTGTGAATCCTAAGCATCCTACTAAAGTATGCAAGCTTCTAAAATCCATTTATGGATTAAAGCAAGCATCCAGGAGCTGGAATCTTAAGTTTGATCAGAAAATCAAAGAGTTTGGTTTTTCTCAAAACCAAGATGAGCCTTGTGTTTACATTAGAGCTAGTGGGAGCAAAGTTGTCTTCTTGATCTTGTATGTTGATGACATACTACTTATTGGAAATGACATTCCAACTATGCAAGATGTCAAATCTTGGCTTGGAAAATATTTTGTCATGAAAGATCTTGGAGAAGCTAAGTATATTCTAGGAATCAGGATCTATAGAAATAGATCCAAAAGGCTTATTGGTTTGAGTCAAAGTACATACATTGACAAAATATTGCGAAGATTTAACATGCAAAACTCCAAGCACGGAGCATTGCCCATGCAAAAGGGCATAACCTTGAGCAAGTCTCAAAGTCCTATCACACCTGATGAGATAAGACGAATGAAATGTGTTCCGTATGCTTCGGCTATAGGATCCATTATGTATGCCATGTTATGTACTAGACCTGATGTCTCGTTAGCTTTGAGTTTGACGAGTCGTTATCAACAGAATCCAGATGAAGAACATTGGATTGCTGTTAAGAGCATTCTTAAATATTTGTGGAGAACTAAAGATATGTTCTTGGTTTACGGTGGTTTGGAAGAAGAGTTGAGTATTAGATGTTATACAGATGCTAGTTTCCAAACTGGTCGAGATGATTCTCGATCTCAGTCAGGGTATGTCTTTGTCATGAATGGCGGAGCAGTTGATTGGAGAAGCTCAAAGCAGAGCACAGTTGCACAGTCTACAACGGAAGTAGAATACATTGCTGCCTCAGAAGCTGCTCAAGAAGCTGTCTGAATTAGGAAGTTTATTACTGAACTCGGAGTAGTTCCCAGCATTGAATCCCCTATGAAAATGTACTGTGATAATTCAAGTGCTATTATACTTGCAAAAGAATCACGTGTACGTAAAGGTAGCAGACACATTCTTCGAAAGTTTGACTACATTCAAGAAGTCGTTGAGAGGAATGATATTAGTATTCTTAAGATTCATACAGATGATAATGTGGCTGACCCGTTCACGAAGCCCATGACACACAACAAGCATGATGATCATGCTAGTAGTATTGGACTTCGTTATGCTGTTGATCTTTTTAATTTGTAATTTAGTATTTGGATATTTTTGGAACATTAAGCAGTTTTATCTTAATGAATTGATATATAGTTGGTATGATCAGTTTCATTTATATCACTGTGTTCTATATTAGCATGTGTAACAACCCAAACCAACCCGCGATTAAACCGTGTAAAATTACTAAAAAAAAAAATTTCTGAACTGCCACCTGGCGCGGCGCGCCAAACCTGACTGTCCGGAAAGTCTTTAAATGCGAAAATGTTTGACTAGTTCCCGACATATTTAGGCGTAACGCTTTTAACCCCATGTTCCATATATAAAAACTAGCACGTTCTATTAATAAAATTATGTTTATGAAGCGGGGCCCACATTGACCCAAATTACCCCTTAAGTACCAAAATACAATTTTCGACCATACGACTTTTAATACAAAACAAAGCCGAGCATGGCGATTAGGAATACGCTACCCAATCCTAATAAATCCAAAAGCAAGCCTTCTACGCAAACTATGCAAGTCCTCTAATCCTCGCGCTTACCCGAGCCACCATCCGCATGCAATCTATAAAAAGAGTCAACAACGAGAGGGTAAGCTAACGCTTAGTGAATGATAATATACTACATACATATATATGTATAAAATGGACACACCACAAAATAACAAATACCGCATACCGAGGCATCCATATAAGGCACTACACTAAGCATACCGTACGATCTCTAAGCAACGAGCTAAAGATACAACAACAATATAAGTTCACCAACGACGATGTGAACAACGCCAAATAGCTACACCCGGAGGGTTAGCTACAACACAACAATACATTAATATATAACAATATAAACGAACAAGGTTAACACCTTAGCCCAATACCGAGAACCAAATACCACAATGAAGATTGGCCGAACTACACGAGCCTTAGTAATCCGAAACCACACGAGATTACTATCTTCACAACATCGAGGTTGGCCAAACTACACGAGCCTTAGTAATCCGAAACCACACGAGATTACTACCTCAATAAGATGACCGAACTACACGAGTCACCATGAATCCGAACTACACGAGATTCATTTTGATAAGATGACCGAACTACACGAGTCACCATGAATCCGAACTACACGAGATTCATTTTGATAAGATGACCGAACTACACGCGTCATCGTGAATCCGAACTACACGCGATTCACTTCTCCAACTCAAAACCCTTCGCCATTGGGGTTATATCATCCACATCACAACCACGTGTGATAGTGTACACACAAAACGTGTACCTCGCCAAAGGTGGTCAGCCAAAACGCACAACCGTGCCAATTGGATCTAAACGCAAGTCTATCAAATCCACCTATATGTGAAGTGAGCTCTATAACCGAGAACCACTTCACCCGACCCGCACCCATCCTACACATACATATGCACATAGGATATTAACACTCACCTTGAAGTCTTGAAGAATGCTTCCAAGTAATCGGCAACTCGTCAATGGAAAGCACCTATTCCATTATCACAAATTCAACAACACACTTAGATTGGATTTACAAACCAACCCAATTCGACACTTAGTGCAAATTTGACCCAAATGCACTACCAAGTACAAACCGCGCCCAAACTAACCGATAATCACTCACACAAGTGAGAATGGTCCTAATATGCCAAATAAACCCGAACTCAAGTGTTAAACACGTGTCATACCCATTTTGACGCTTAAACCCTAATTTTGACCCATTAAGTTAAAATCTCACCATTTACAAGTTTTAACACCAAAACACATTTAACTCGGTTTAATACTTCAACTTAATCCATTTTAAGTTTATAAACCTCATTAAATCGCCAATTGGGTCATAATCACCACCAAACCCTAATTTGACCCAAAGTCAAAGTTAGTCAACAAAATAACCTTAAATGGGTTTCAATACTTTCATAATCACTAACTTAAGTGATTAAACTCAATTTCAAGTCCTAAACATGGCCAATTAGTTCACCAACCCAAAATCCACCAACAATTAACAATAAACCCAATTGCTAGCATCACTAAACCCATTTCATCATCTAAAAGGGTTTTTCATCAAACTAACTCAAACCCTAACTTGAATATCAAATCAAATAGATGAAATTCGGAGTTTGAGCTTACCAATACTACCACAACGTAGCTAGGAACGAAAGGAACAACTTTAGAACTCGAGCTTTTGATCCAAACGGCCTCCTTCTTCTCCAAAACCCTAAATCTCTCTCTAGAATCTCTCTCTCTCTCTCTAGATAGTTGGGGGTGATGAATGGATGTGAAAATGATCCAAAACTGATCCAAACCAGCTAATGTGGCTCACAAATCCGGCCCCAAGTGAAATTACCCAAATACCCTTCATTTAAACCAATTTAAAACAAAGGATTCTGTCAGCGCCAAATGGCGCGGCGCGCCCCAAACCCGCGCGGCGCGCGACCCTACTGAAACAGTTTCTTTTGTATTTTAATTTATATACAATAAAACCCACACCCTTGAACACCATAATACACAAGTATACAAGATAAATATTCGGGTCTTACAACTCTCCCCCACTTAAACTCGATCATGTCCTCGTGATCCTCGTCACTTAACCAAACGGACCACACTCCACGGTCCTCAAACATACGTCCCAATCCGACTTTCCTAGGTAACTCTTCCCAATGAATCACCTCTAACAACCAAAATCGTCACACGCGATTTAACAAATCACAATCCGAGCACTAAAACCATGCTCAATCTCTCACATCGGGAAACTCAACCAATCTCGAACCGAGATATCAACCCTCTAGCGTATCATTACCAAGTACAATGCTAAAAGCAACCAAGTTTAAATCCTAAAGTCAACAATCCGAAACGATGAAGACCGAACCAAACGAACCCTTACGGATTACACCAATCACTAAACATCCATTGTAGTGCGCAATAATACCAATACGCAACTACCGTAACATCATAATCCAACGGCTAGAACCGATAGCGCCCAAAAACGACTATGAAAACGCAAAACCCAAGGTGTACGAAATCAACCATCGTCACACCCGTAACAAACATGTGAGCGAAACACGGCTATCGCATCACTAATCTCACAACATGGTCCTCACGACCCCACCATCGGTGTATAAAACAACCGACAGATCACACAACACGAAGGCTGGCCGAAAACACACGCGCCTTAGTGAATCCGAACTACACGCGACTCACTACCTTCACCACAACACAATCGGGAATGGCCGAACTACACGCGCCATAGTGAATCCGAACTACACGAGAGTCACTATCCCAGAGGAATGACCGAACTACACGAGTCATTTGTGAATCCGAACTACACGAGACTCACTCCTCAATACAATGACCGAAACCACACGAGTCATTTGTGAATCCGAACTACACGAGATTCACTTCCACAACATCGAGGTTGGCCGAACTACACGAGCCTTAGTAATCCGAAACCACACGAGATTACTACCTCAATAAGATGACCTAACTACACGAGTCACCATGAATCCGAACTACACGAGATTCATTCCGATAAGATGACCGAACTACACGCGTCATCGTGAATCCGAAAACACACGCGATTCACAACCATGATGAAGTCAGCGGACCCGAAGATCATGCTTCACCAATCTCAACACCGGATGAAGTCAGCGGACCCGAAGATCATGCTTCACCGATATAACACCACGCTCATGATGAAGTCGGCGGACCCCGAAAGTCATGCTCCACCAATCACGTACTCCCATGATGAAGTCAGCGGACCCTAAAGATCATGCTTCATCAATCAACCATACCATAATGAAGTCAGCGGACCCTGAAAGTCATGCTTCATTAATCACAATCCCATGATGAAGTCAGCGGACTCCGAAAGTCATGCTTCATCAATCAACAATCCCACGATGAAGTCAGCGGACCCCGAAGGTCATGCTTCATCTATCACATACGCACTTTCGGCCTCAAACACCGAGTCGTGCAACATCACGCTCTGCTACACTACAGTGAACCCTAGCGGACCACTAACCATCCATAATCGAGCAAGAACCACCTATACCAAACATAGGTACCAAACAATAATTCTCCAAAAGAGAACCCGACACACACCTCCCTTAACCGAAGGATTTTACCTTGCTCGCCACATACGTCCATTATCCCTCAACGAGATTTACCACATTACCACCTTGGTGATAATTCAAATCCAAAATCATAAGTACAATTTATCCAAAATTGTGCTCTACCACAAATCGACCCAACCAGGTCTCGACAGCATTTTCCGGATCTACCAATAGCATCATCCGAAATCTCACACTAAAACTTCCTCGTGCGGGAGTGTAACTCCCCCACTTAGAACCACGTTCCATACCCACAACTCGTACAACCGCACAATGCTACCACAGGTAGACTTTACCAATAATTGGGCTCACACGACCCATTACCACATCTTGCTCCAACCTTGAGCACACGAAGGATTTTAACCAGCCCTTAAACACTTTGTACAAAAAGTGTACCGCAACACAATCGGAGTCGAACACCACGCTAGTAGGTATAAAAGAGGCACCTAATGTCGTGTCATAAAGACTCCATTACCAACACACATCGAGATTTAAAACACTCGATCTCAAGGGTTCCAACCAACCGACGAACCTCATGATTCGTCACTTCAACATAAAAGCGAACACGCGCTTAACAACCAAACACCAAAACCATTTCCGTGGCTTGGTAGAAACGTTTCCCAAATACTAAGGAATGCTTGGTTGCACTAAGTCTTACGCTCTTCGCCCGTCAATCAATCATCAACATAGGGTACTTCCATTAGGAACGTCACCCATAGCATAACATGCACAACAAAGGCACGCAACTCAAACTCAAACTCAAACGGCATTTAATAAATAATCAAAAGACATATTTATCAAAATTAAACGTACCTTAACGTCTCCTGGCTGCACCCGTCCCCGCTAACTTGGGACATTCCGACTTACGATGTCCTTCTTTTTGGCAATTGAAGCACACCATACCATCACCCTTTGGTACCGAACATTCCCAAGACTTGTGACCCCTCACGCCACAATTGTAACATCTAGCCGCACTAGAATCCGACATACCCGTTCACGTACCACCCGTGCTCACACTCGGACCCTTAGCCCTCTTACTCGGAGCACCATAAGAAACGACCCTTCGCTCACTTGAAGGTTCACCCTTTTTCGATCGTGAATACGACTCGAAACCTCTAGCCAAGTCGAATAATTCCGAAAACGATTTCGCTTGACCCCGGCTAATTTTACTTTTCAAGTCATCATTCAAGGTCCGATAGAAATCTCCCATCAACAAACGATCATTCCCCAAATACTCCGGACAAAAACGAGCCTTCGCCATAAAGGTCGTCTTGAGAGTACTCAAATCCATAGATCCTTGTCGCAAATTTCGCAACTCATTACGCAATTCCCACAAATCGGCCGAAGTCCGGAACTCCTCGAAGAATTCCTCCTTAAAGTCGTCCCACGATAAAGCCATAAACGTCTCGCCACCGACAAGATCAATCTTACCATCCAACCAATCCCTTGCCCTACCCCGCAACAAACTCGTAGCGAGTCTCGTCTTTCTCTCGGGAGGGCAATCAATAGTACGGAAACACCCTTCGACGTCCGAAATCCAAGTTGTGCTTACCAAAGGATCCGGCTTTCCATCATACATCGGGGGTTTAGTCCTCATGAAGCTCTTAAGATAACGCTCCATTTCACCACTACTTTGAAGTTCGGAATACCTCCTTTCCATTCTTTCTTCTAACGCACCCATTTGCTCCGCAACGGCGGCCGCAACCCTAGCGTTAAACTCCACGTCATTCGCCTCGGTCTCGTTTCGCGTCGTCATTCTAAAGAATGCAAAACGATTAGTCCACGAACGTGTAAAACCGTACGCACGACACAGCCCCATCTTGCTAAACACTCATCGTACATCACTTGTTAGACACGATTTGCACCCGTAATAAGGTTTGCAAGTTCTTATTACGCACACATGCCGCATCGACTCGTTAGTACAACGACCGTCTCGCTCGATGATATACACAAACACAACCAAAATTCTACGCGGTACAAACACACGCGAGAATTATTATCACAACACAACAACATATTAATAATATCCGCATTACTAATATAAACGTTAGTCAACCTATAGCCAAGGCACTAACCAAACCCATTCCGACCCGTAATCCTACAAGTCCCGCAACAATTTAAGCACACACAAGTCTAAGTCTAGGCACCTATCTCAAGCCACCTAAATCCCTTAGACCATGCTCTGATACCACTTGTAACAACCCAAACCAACCCGCGATTAAACCGTGTAAAATTACTATAAAAAAAAAAATTCTGAACTGCCACCTGGCGCGGCGCGCCATATAGGCCGCGCGGCGCGCCAAACTTGACTGTCCGGAAAGTCTTTAAATGCGAAAATGTTTGACTAGTTCCCGACATATTTAGGCGTAACGCTTTTAACCCCATGTTCCATATATAAAAACTAACACGTTCTATTAATAAAATTATGTTTATGAAGCGGGGCCCACATTGACCCAAATTACCCCTTAAGTACCAAAATACAATTTTCGACCATACGACTTTTAATACAAAACAAAGCCGAGCATGGCGATTGGGAATATGCTACCCAATCCTAATAAATCCAAAAGCAAGCCTTCTACGCAAACTATGCAAGTCCTCTAATCCTCGCGCTTACCCGAGCCACCATCCGCATGCAATCTATAAAAAGAGTCAACAACGAGAGGGTAAGCTAACGCTTAGTGAATGATAATATACTACATACATATATATGTATAAAATGGACACACCACAAAATAACAAATACCGCATACCGAGGCATCCATATAAGGCACTACACTAAGCATACAGTACGATCTCTAAGCAACGAGCTAAAGATACAACAACAATATAAGTTCACCAACGACGATGTGAACAACGCCAAATAGCTACACCCGGAGGGTTAGCTACAACACAACAATACATTAATATATAACAATATAAACGAACAAGGTTAACACCTTAACCCAATACCGAGAACCAAATACCACAATGAAGATTGGCCGAACTACACGAGCCTTAGTAATCCGAAACCACACGAGATTACTATCTTCACAACATCGAGGTTGGCCGAACTACACGAGCCTTAGTAATCCGAAACCACACGAGATTACTACCTCAATAAGATGACCGAACTACACGAGTCACCATGAATCCGAACTACACGAGATTCATTTTGATAAGATGACCGAACTACACGAGTCACCATGAATCCGAACTACACGAGATTCATTTTGATAAGATGACCGAACTACACGCGTCATCGTGAATCTGAACTACAAGCGATTCACTTCTCCAACTCAAAACCCTTCGCCATTGGGGTTATATCATCCACATCACAACCACGTGTGATAGTGTACACACAAAACGTGTACCTCGCCAAAGGTGGTCAGCCAAAACGCACAACCGTGCCAATTGGATCTAAACGCAAGTCTATCAAATCCACCTATATGTGAAGTGAGCTCTATAACCGAGAACCACTTCACCCGACCCGCACCCATCCTACACATACATATGCACATAGGATATTAACACTCACCTTGAAGTCTTGAAGAATGCTTCCAAGTAATCTGCAACTCGTCAATGGAAAGTACCTATTCCATTATCACAAATTCAACAACACACTTAGATTGGATTTACAAACCAACCCAATTCGACACTTAGTGCAAATTTGACCCAAATGCACTACCAAGTACAAACCACGCCCAAACTAACCGATAATCACTCACACAAGTGAGAATGGTCCTAATATGCCAAATAAACCCGAACTCAAGTGTTAAACACGTGTCATACCCATTTTGACACTTAAACCCTAATTTTGACCCATTAAGTCAAAATCTCACCATTTACAAGTTTTAACACCAAAACACATTTAACTCGGTTTAATACTTCAACTTAATCCATTTTAAGTTTATAAACCTCATTAAATCGCCAATTGGGTCATAATCACCACCAAACCCTAATTTGACCCAAAGTCAAAGTTAGTCAACAAAATAACCTTAAATGGGTTTCAATACTTTCATAATCACTAACTTAAGTGATTAAACTCAATTTCAAGTCCTAAACATGGCCAATTAGTTCACCAACCCAAAATCCACCAACAATTAACAATAAACCCAATTGCTAGCATCACTAAACCCATTTCATCATCTAAAAGGGTTTTTCATCAAACTAACTCAAACCCTAACTTGAATATCAAATCAAATAGATGAAATTCGGAGTTTGACCTTACCAATACTACCACAACATAGCTAGGAATGAAAGGAACAACTTTAGAACTCGAGCTTTTGATCCAAATGGCCTCCTTCTTCTCCAAAACCCTAAATCTCTCTCTAGAATCTCTCTCTCTCTCTCTAGATAGTTGGGGGTGATGAATGGATGTGAAAATGATCCAAAACTGATCCAAACCAGCTAATGTGGCTCACAAATCCGGCCCCAAGTGAAATTACCCAAATACCCTTCATTTAAACCAATTTAAAACAAAGGATTCTGTCAGCGCCAAATGGCGCGGCGCGCCCCAAACCCGCGCGGCGCGCGACCCTACTGAAACAGTTTCTTTTGCATTTTAATTTATATACAATAAAACCCACACCCTTGAACACCATAATACACAAGTATACAAGATAAATATTCGGGTCTTACAGCATGTTTAATCCATGAATAATTGTTGATTATTCAAAATCTCCATAATTGTTATGTTATGGGAATAACATGAATTAAGATTAATATGAAGTTTTGGTTATATTTATTGATGATAAATAGTTAACTTGTTGAGACCAAAATTCATATGTATTCATTGATGATGAATGTTGGAATGACCCATCCGAGATGTCACTACATGGATCATTGTCAGTAGTGAATCTTTTAGTGATTATGTCTTTATGTCCTTAGACTTGAGATGCACGCCAGTTTTGATGTGTGGAACATTGTACTTTGATATGGTTAAACGCTGTCCTGAATAAGGCTGTTATAAAGGCCATTATTGGGTATAATGTAAAGCTCGTGATAGACACGTGTATGCAATATAGGATTTGTTCCTCTAAAATGTTTAGAGTTAGATACTTTTTGAGCTCCTCGATGAATGAATAAGATATTTGTGTGGCCGCACCCAAATGTAATTAAGATGATACTTAATTAGTTTGGTGATCTAATTCAGTTCTAAGATCGAGAAACAAAATTGTTAAACAAATGAGAATGACCGATGATCCATATCTCAAGTTTAACTAAAGTATCTGAAACAAAATGACGAATGACATTTAAAACTTACCATAAACAGTTTCGAGAAACTACCCTCACATGAATTTGGGAACAATGACGTGTTGCTAGACGCTTACCATTGTTTGTATAGTTACTTGGTGTTGTGCCATGCACAAGTGGGAGTCTGTAGGATTAATGTGCAAGGTATAACATATAACTATATGGCCAACATCATTTGAGCCTTCGGGATCACACACATATACACCGAGACGTCAAATAAAATATATATATGATGTATATATATTACTCAAGTAACAAAATAGTAAATCAAAATTAATTCATTTACTATTCATATGAATAGTAAATGAATCGAAATTAATTAATTTACTATTCACATGAAAGCGACATTATAGAAATTATTAATTATAAGTTACATAACATACCCCTGAAGTATTTGAGAAATATGACTTTATGATATCGTAATTTGAATTCACGGGTTCTTTTAAAAGGTTCACGGGCGAAATATTAAAATAAAATATCTATATATATTGTACCATATTACGGAGTAATTAATCTCTCATTCTTCTTTCGATGAACTAAAATTTTTGATTTCATACTATTAACCAAAGGTTGATTAATATTACTTGGGTTTGGACTAGCATCCATTGACGATCGTTTGAAGTGTAGTGTGGACTATCCAAAGAGACGGTCATACTTTTGATCGTAAGTTTCTCTCCTTCTCATCAATTTCTCCAAGAAAGGTATATCGTCAACTCCTCCTTTGTTGTTTTATATTCATGACAATTATTATGGTGTAACTGGATTATTGGGAAAGATTAATCGTGTGCATGTTTCATTAAATAAGTGAAAATTTAATCTTGTTAAATTTTGTTCGTAAAATAATAAAAGATTATTATTTTAACTATCCGATGCGTTAATCTGTTTTGGTAAAAGTACACACGATTTTCCGTCACTACGGACTAAAGATAATCACACATTTAATTATTTTCAAGTAGGTGTGTGAAAAGGAATTAAATAGTGGCACTTGATCGAAGATAACATGCGAAAGAAAGCTTAGACATTGAATGGCAAATGCCGCAAATGATAATATCCAAAGAGTGAGATTGTGTGAGTAGCTATAGGCCTATAGCGATTGTTGTAAAAAAAAACCGATTACTCGTCAATTAATTCCCGATTACTCATTTTTAAAATCAGTCTATTTCAATTTATTAAAATCCGTTTAATCAATCGGTCAACGTCGAATGTTGGATCAAAATCTAATTTGGTAATTAAAGTCAGTAAAAGTCAAAATTGGTCAACAAATTAACATGAATTTTTTTCTTTTTTGAAAGGCAAGTTGTTGTCATCGAATAATTTCATTTGCCACGCTCGCACGCGCTTTCGGGCAGAAAACCCGAACCACATTACAGGGACCCGAACTTTATATCATCCCGAGGAGCAGGCGGTCGGACCTGGGTCCTGAATACGGGTCGGTAAAACCTTCCCCGGGACAATTCGGCTTTTAGAAAATAAATCCTACGAATATTTTTAAGGGGAGGGACTCGAACTTGAGACCTCCCCACCCCCATCCCAATGTTAATCTAGAACTTTTAGAGTTATTGAACAATATGAACAATTTTAGATGATTACGTTAAAGTTTATGGTTTCTTCTACATTTACACATATAAATTATGAAATTTGATATTTAAATATATAAAGTACAATTCGATTAATCTTCGAATTGCTGATTACTCTTTTAAAGTTACCGATTACTTTTTCTGAATCCCCAAATAACGAATTTTGTACCATAGCCTATAGATATAGATATACTTCATTAATAGTCAGATATCCGAATTACATTTCGGAGTATATTTTTGTGAAGAGAAATTCTAGAATCACAAACTGACATGGCATTATAGCTTGATGAGTTGTAATTCCACGTTAACTTAGCTACGAAAATAAATTCATTTGGTAACCACGTTTGGTAACTACCTTTCTTTATTTTTGCTTCACTATTTCCACTTCATAATTAATTATCTTTTCCATATAAAAATAAATAGCAACTAATTACTTTTTAATTTAAATATGTATCAAAATAATAGGACAAATGTGGAGGTCAAGGGTTCGATTCCTTGCACCCACAAAGTTATTCTCCCTCATGGTCACGGTGATTCGCCTACAATGACTCCGGGCTGCTCGCAAAGCGGGTAGTCGTCCTAGGAGTAGTCAGTTAAAAAAATGTTCGATACCCATGTTACAAAAAGAAAAAAGAGAAAAAAATAGGTTACATTTCCTCTTCTTTATCAATACATATAGATCAATATGGTTGAATCTTCCTCTTTATCTTCTTCATCACAACAATCAAAAGAATCATTTTCTTTTATTTCTCCTTTGAATGATGACGATGAATTAATAATTACTTATCAGATAAAGAAGAAAAACTCATAATACCAGAAACTCATAATATGAGTCTAGAAACAAAATATTAATTTTATACGATTAGTCAAGCTTATTTTTAATCTTCTTGGTTGTTCTTGAACTAATGTTTAAATGTTTAGAATATTTCAGGTCATTTTTATAAAGATAAGATGTTGAGAGACTTAAAGTATTGATATGGAAACTAGAGGATGCTAGTAGTTGTGCTGGTCAAATAAGGAGGGTGTAATCAGTGGCGGAACTTGAACTCAAAGACAGATAGGGCGGATGTGAAAATTTAATAAATTTTTCATTTCCAGCGGGAGTAAACACTAATAAAAGCCTTATTTTTTAGTAAAAAAAAAAAAAATTTAGTGTAAATTTTTTTTATCTGTTAAATCCAGGTGGGGCGGATACCCCCTTTGGGTTCCACTAAGATCCGCCCCTGGGTGTAATGTGCTAAAGTTCAAGAGTTTTGGGCTAAAGGCGGTTATTGTGTTATTTATATACATGAAACGCTACAAGAAAACTGTTATCTTACGACCTTTTTTCTAGAACCCTGATAAATATGGGTAGGACGGGAGAATCTTTAGGGTCCCATATGATATATGCAAAAGTAGTGGTGTCCTAAAACGCGATATGCTTATAAAGTGAGGTCCTAAAAAGCTATAGAATAGGACCCATGATTTTTGAGTCCTATTATTAGATATGCTTATAAATTTCTGTCCTAAAAAACTGTTTAGTATGACACATAATTTGTTAGGGTCCTATTATCCTAGATTTTTATAAGACACTTAAAAGGTGAGTTACACTATGAGATGAGATTAGAAAGTGATGTAGAAACAAAGGTGGATCAAGGCCCAAATATGTTTACTTACTTTTGTAATTTGGGTTTTGGGCCCAGGAGCCGAAGAGTGGGAATCGGTTAAGTTACAACAACTTATAGGAAAAGAAAAGCATAATGAGTTGATTTTGTTTACAATTTGGTTCATATTTTTATTGGTTGTTAGTTAGGAATTTTATTATATTATATTATTTCCTTACTTTTATCTAGCTTATATATAGATGAGATATAGGATGAAAAAAGTCACTTGAATTATTGATATTATTATTTTACGTGAAGTTTTAAAAATAAGCCGTAGGCTTTTGTGTGTTACGTACGAGTAATACAATTCATCAATCACTATTTTCTGTTTGGCCACGAATCACGCATTATTTGGTATCCAGAGTTCAGGTTTTGGCCAAACAATGTTTTGTGGAGGCTATTGCATAATCGCCGACCGAGGCAGCGATGGAGATAATCGTAGACACGCCGATGGAGGCAACAAAGACCCTCGAGACGCAAAAATTATACGTGTTAGTTGAATGTTGGTTAATGGACTAAACGACAAAGTTAAGTATGATGTTTAACCAAAGAATATGTTTTGATGATGACACATACATATGCATAAGTGATGATTGACATCTTAACATAGAACACGCAAGGTCATTAATCCATACTTGATCTTGCAAATGATCAAGTCAAACAAACCTTAAAGAATGAAAATAAAGGTCAGCAAAGTACACGGTCAAGGTACGGTCGACCGCATACCCAGCCGTAGAAGCCCAGACTAAATTGCAACGCAGTTTTGTGAAAACAAGTTGCACGGTCGACACCACGGTCAACCGCAGTGCGACCGCAGTTTTTTCTGTCACCATTTTTGACCAAATTTAGTTTGACTAGTTCCCGACATCTATAATTCATGAAACCTTTTTCAATACGCTTAGAATAGATGTCCTTTACTTACTCAATTGAGTTTTGGTCATAAAAACACTAATCTTGGTTAATTACGCTTAATTATATCTTAATGACAAATTAACCAAGATTTGGCATAACACATAAGTGTTAATCAAAAACTTGTGATCTTAAAACTTATCTAGATATCCTTTGTATGATCACCAAGTACCAACACACTTAAGCTAATGTCACTAGAACATTATTTACAATCAAAGATGACTTGGTGATTAATTAAGGCTAAATGAAGAACAATGCTTTCAAGTGTAACTAGTAAAGACTTGCAATCCTAGAATACACTTAGATATATTTAGGATGGTCACCAAGTCCCAACTAGAGATTGCTCTTCCCTTGTGCATGTGTTGGACATTAATGCATGCTTACACAGCAATCATGCAATATGTTATATTGCAAGTAAGCTTCCTAAAAGCTTAAACTATAATGTTGTGCAAATATCTATATGATTTATTTTAGAATAACTATCTCTTGCTATGTGTGAGTATTACTTGCTACTTGCTAATATGTTTAATACTAATTAATTTGCCAACTTGATTAACATGCTTGCTATGTGCTACTAGTTAGAATACTAGGATTCAAGAAACTAGTTTACTCTAATAAATTTGTAAAATGGTACACAAAGGAATAATGGTCAATTGTCTATTTGGTCTTGTCTAAGTAACAAGGTGTGATTACTTATCCAAGTATGACTTAACATTGATGTCTTTACACACTTAATGATTATTTTAGAAAGACATCATTCAATTAATCTCTACTTAATCTTAAAATGAATATGACTTGCGATTAATTGAAACTAGGAAGTTAATGACATATTGACTAGTCTTTAGGATTGAACCAAATGCATTAATGTGGCTAACTAAGTCTTGACCAAACTAAGATTTCTCAAAATATCAATCAAGACACTTCTCCAAGAATGTTGGGTTTACCACTCTTAGAGTGTTATGTTACTTTCATTCAATAAGACCAAATCCCACACACTTAATGCATATAGTACTTGTATAGGATGTTGGATTTCTTTTGTAGGTGCTAGATGGAGTAAAGGTTCCAAAATGTGGTGTTCAAATCTGAGTCAAACGGCTATACAACGGATACATATTTTGGACTGGAACACGCGCGGTCGAACCACGGTCGACCGTGCTGGCAACCGTGTGACAACGGCTATTTTTGAATCTCACTATAAAAGGCAAGCATTGAAGAGCATTTGAAGTTGACCCTCTTGCATATTTCAAAAGCTTATTTCCAGATATCACAAGGGCTCTAATTACTACTCAAACGTGATCAAGCAAGAGAAGATTCTATGATCTTATAGATACAGAATTTGATTGTTCTAAACTTACTAATCAAAATCATTTATCTTGTGAGTTTACTTAATGTAATTTATGTCCTAGTATTGTCTTAGGATCATCATTACAAATTGTATAGTCTTGTAACTTCAATTAGTAAAAGCATAGGCTAGCTTAGTGATCTACTTCCTTAAAGGGACTTAGAAAGTTGATTAATCTTATTTGGAGATTAATACGTGTTCAAGGTGAAGACAAGTTGATCTAGGTTGGAGTTGATCTTTCAAAGGGATAGAAAGATTAGGTTTGTTGCCTACCAAAGAAGTTGAAGACTTGTAAATCGGATCTCCACCGGGTTTGGAGAAAAGTGCTTAGCGAAGCAAGAAATCTCGATTAGTATAATCAGGGAGTGCATTAAGGTGGATTAGTTAACATCTACCCGAACCACTATAAATCCGTGTGTCTATGTTCTTTACATTACTTTATTCATCATTTTGAACATACATTCCACACACATCAAGTTTGAGTTGAGTTGGTTGATCACAGTTAATCGAATTTGGTGATCAATCGAAAAAGTGTTAAAAACGTATCAAGTAATTATTCACCCCCTCTAGTTACTTACAATTGGTATCAGAGCGGTTGCTCAAATCATTGCTCTATAAACGTTTTTGAAATTGTCAAATTCGTTTTGTGCAAAAACTTGAGTCAACGATTCTCGGATCAACTCAAACTATGGGATACTTGGAAGAATTGGTGAAAGAAGCACCAATCTTTGATAAAGAAGATATTGATATGTGGAAATCAAGATTTGAATATTATATCAAATCTAAGGATTACTACTTGTGGAGGATGATCAAAGTAGGAGACTTTGTTCCACAAGCTAGTTTAAAACTAGTGAAGTCAACATTTCAAAATAATGAAATTTTGAAACAATTTGATGCTATTTCACTACTTCATGAAGTTCTTCCTAGTGAAGAAAGAATGAAGATAATTTCATGTGAAAATGCAAGGAAATGTTGGGATTCACTATGCTCTAAAGAAGGAGAAAACTCTAGAAGTTTAAAGGGTAAAAGGGTAAGAGAGAATTTGAAGAAGCTTGAAGATTTTGATGATCAAGAAAAGGGTTTGGGTGGAGATGAAGATGTTTGCCTCATGGGTTCTTGGAGTCACTCAATTCAAGATGATCAAAGTGAAGAAGAGGTTGAATCTCCCTTCAAAGATGATGATGTCTCAAGCATGGATTGCAATGAGATACATGTATTCTATCCTTCTAATTATGAAGAATTGTTAGATGATTACAAGACTATTAAATTTGTGTATGATAGTAGTCGTGACAAATTAAAACTTTTAGAAATAGAATTATACAAACTTAGACAACTTAACAAAGTTTTAATTGATGAAAACAACACTTTGAAAAGAAAGCATGAAAAGATGACTATTTATGATTCATCAAAAGATAAACTTGAAATGAATGTGTGTCATGACTCTAGCAAATACAAATCATGTAATCAAAGTCCATTGTCTATTATTAGGAAAATCGAGAACATGGGAAAAATGGACAAAACTAGCAATTCAATGGAAGGGGTAAGTCAAGGATTGGTAACCTTAAAATCAATCAAAACCAATGATTAAGAAGCTAATGAGAGTAACCTTTTCAAAAGGATTTTAAATTAGTGAAAGGTTTTACTTACAAATGCAAAATTGTTTTTGAAAAATGATTTTAAAAGGATTATTGAAGGAAGTTTACTTGTATTAGGATTGTATGTTTGTGTGAAACTATAAATTGCATGCTAAATACAAGATTGATGTGTTTTGTGTATACTATGTGTATAATTGAATATATATATATATATATATATATATATTTATATATATATATATATATATATATATATATATATAAACACACATATAAATATAGTATATTACGTGTCATTGATGATGAAACATCGAGAGGATGTGATCATTCAATGTTAGGAAAAGAAAACTTGTCCTCGAGTATTCTATAGAACCTAAGAATCGTCAAAACGCGCTCAAGAGAAGAAGAAGTGAAGAAATTCGTGATCAGGAGATCCACGGCTACATCACGGTTGCATCACGGACTCGACTGCAGAATCATGTTTCAGAAGTCTGGAAATTCCTCACACGGATAACACCACGGTCGACCTTACTTTGACCGTGCGTGGTCTGATTCTGTTTTAAATTAAATAAAACCCTCACTTTTCATTCCACTCAAACTCACTTCAATGACAAAAACTCTCTGCACTGCTGAGGAGATCGACCGCACACAGAAGAACACGCATTCCTTCCATCTCAATTCCTACTTTTGGTATGATTAATCCTTGCTTCTCTATCATTCAATTGTGTTTGTATGATGAACTAGCGTTTTGAAGAAACCCTAACTAGAATGAATCAAAACTCAAATTGATGCAAACAATCAAAATTGTTCTTGAAGAACGACTTAGAAACGATTGTAGTGATGCCTATCGATGCATTGGTTTAACTTTGAACAATTCTAGGGTTCATTATACATCTAGGTTAGATTTTCATAGAATCATTGTTCATATGATATAAATGACATTGTTGCAAATTGAGTGTGATAATGTTAGATGTCAAAACATGTGTTGATGATGATCTTAAAAGTCTAGAATACATATGAACTTTGTGAAAATCATAATCTAGTTACAAACTCATTGACACTAATGAAGAGTGAAACTGTGAAGAACATTAACATCAAAACATCTAAGTATTGATGATAATTAAAGTTTGCAAAACTTGTTGCCTACAATTGATTATACACTCTGAAATAATTTGACGTATCATTGTGTAGAAAATGGCAAGAGGGAAGGGAAAGAGTAGTGAACCAAGAAGAAAAGACTCATACGATCCACCATCGAATCCTGAAGAAAAAATTGCTTACAACATTGAATTTCTGACAGGCAGAAAAATTGCTGAAGGAAGAAGAGTTGCTCACACTCAAATGCCTGAACTCGTAAGGCAATTTAAGAAACTCAAATGGAAATCCTTTCCTACTCTAAACGGTCCTATTTACTCTTCACTCATTCGAGAATTCTACGCAAACTTCAACTTCGTGAATGATGAGGTATTCTTCAATCTTCTGGGCATTAATTACTGTTATCCACTTAAGGATTTTGGGATTATGCTGTATGTTCCCACCGATGGTGAAAAATTCTATAATAGGCAACATGATCTATCAAATCTTCCTGACTTCATTTCAGACAAAACTCCTCTGATCGATACGCTTTGCAAGGATGATGCCCCTAGAGCTGAAATTAGGAAATCTGGTGTGCAAGGAAAACACCTTCGTCATGAGTATGACATCTGGAACAAAATCATCATTTACTACATCTACTGCAAATTCGATAATCACTCAAATGTCCATGCCACTCAATTCGCTCTAATGTGGTGTTTATAAAATGACATCAAAGTAAATATGGCCTATCTCATGGCATCAAGGATGAATGAAATTATCACAGAAACCACTCGTGGACTGTCCTACGGATTGCATCTCAATAAAGTGTTTGAATATCTGGGTGTCACAAGTGATAACTTTCGTCAACCTACTCTTGCCATATTCAAAGGACCAAAGATTTCAGAAATAACCACCCGCAAACGAAAAAGAACGACCGATGAAGCAGGAACCAGTAGAGAAAACACTGTGATTCCTGACAGCGAAGATGAAGAGACTGATGAACAAATTCAAGAGTTAAGGATGATGGCAAAGACGGACAAAATCTACAAGGAACAAATCAAGAACCTCGAGAAGGAGTCAAAGATTGTGAAGATGATGAAGGGGTAATAAAGAAGATGACTTGCGGGACAAGTGATACAGAGAATGACAACTCAAGTGCGTCAACCTAGAAATCCTTGAAGTAGCTTGACTACGTTGTGGAACGTGTAAGACTATTATGCTGTGACTCTATGGTTGAATGTATACATGATGCATTTGAATATTGTAATGTCTTAATTTGTTTAAAACAACTTGGACAAAGAAAAATAAGATGTTAATAACTTGAAAATATGTTACAGACAAAATGCGGTCGTAGTCATGGCTGACCGTGATCATGACCGCAGATTGACTGCAATTAATTCAAGTTTCATTATATGCACACCAATAGCAATATCACTATCTTACAAACAATATCCAAATGCAATCAAATTTAACTTCAACTTTAAATTTCTTGAACAAAACAATTACTCAAAATGGATAGAAAGCCTTCACTCAAGATTCCTTAAATTGAGAAATCTCAAAGAACATCTTGCAGCTCAAAGCAATGAGCTCTTTAAAACCCTTTGTCTTTTCAAACTCCAAACATCACTAAAATCTCAAAATGTCAAAATTTCTCAACAAACTTTCATGTGATGAAAAGAAGAACTCTCAAGATGATTCAAGACACATCCAAGAAGAACATGAAATGTTCTATGATTATCCTACTCTTCAAAGAGAGTTTGACAAAATTGGATGGGGATCATTTCTCTCACTCAAAACCTACACATTCCCTTCACTTGTCAAACAATTCTATTCAAAGTTTGAATTTACCTCTGATCGAAAGGTAAAATTCACTCTCTTTGACCAAGAGCATGTGATGACACTGATATCGGCCAAAAAGTCACATTTTTACCCCCAATATTAAGCCCTGGAACAATAAAGATTCAAACTTTGTCAGAAAAATTATCGATTTTTTGGTTGATTTTGTAGATTAAGTAATTACAAAGGTGATGCAAAAAGAATCAAGTAAAACGGAGCTAAAACGAAGATTCTAGAGCGAAAATGGTGAAAGACATGAAATCAAGTTACGATCCAGTGAAATCAGCTGACTAGGCAGACCAAACGGCCTACCAAACGGCCTGTGAAATGTCCCGTTCTTACTGATTAAAAACGTTCCATATTAATTAATTTCGTTGCGAGGTTTTGACCTCTATATGAGACGTTTTTGAAAGACTGCATTCATTTTAAAACAAACCATAACCTTTATTTCATAAATAAAGGTTTAAAAAGCTTTACGTAGATTATCAAATAATGATAATCTAAAATATCCTGTTTACACATGACCATTACATAATGGTTTACAATACAAATATGTTACATCGAAATCAGTTTCTTGAATGCAGTTTTTACACAATATCATACAAACATGGACTCCAAATCTTGTCCTTATTTTAGTATGCAACAGCGGAAGCTCTTAGTATTCACCTGAGAATAAACATGCTTTAAACGTCAACAAAAATGTTGGTGAGTTATAGGTTTAACCTATATATATCAAATCGAAACAATAGACCACAAGATTTCATATTTCAATACACATCCCATACATAGAGATAAAAATCATTCATATGGTGAACACCTGGTAACCGACATTAACAAGATGCATATATAAGAATATCCCCATCATTCCGGGACACCCTTCGGATATGATATAAATTTCGAAGTACTAAAGCATCCGGTACTTTGGATGGGGTTTGTTAGGCCCAATAGATCTATCTTTAGGATTCGCGTCAATTAGGGTGTCTGTTCCCTAATTCTTAGATTACCAGACTTAATAAAAAGGGGCATATTCGATTTCGATAATTCAACCATAGAATGTAGTTTCACGTACTTGTGTCTATTTTGTAAATCATTTATAAAACCTGCATGTATTCTCATCCCAAAAATATTAGATTTTAAAAGTGGGACTATAACTCACTTTCACAGATTTTTACTTCGTCGGGAAGTAAGACTTGGCAACTGGTTGATTCACGAACCTATAACAATATATACATATATATCAAAGTATGTTCAAAATATATTTACAATACTTTTAATACATTTTGATGTTTTAAGTTTATTAAGTCAGCTGTCCTCGTTAGTAACCTACAACTAGTTGTCCACAGTTAGATGTACAGAAATAAATCGATAAATATTATCTTGAATCAATCCACGACCCAGTGTATACGTATCTCAGTATTGATCACAACTCAAACTATATATATATTTTGGAATCAACCTCAACCCTGTATAGCTAACTCCAACATTCACATATAGAGTGTCTATGGTTGTTCCGCAATATATATATAGATGGGTCGACATGATAGGTCGAAACATTGTATACGTGTCTATGGTATCTCAAGATTATATAATATACAATATAAGTTGATTAGGTTATGGTTGGAATAGATTTATTACTAACTTTCACGTAGGTAAAATGAGTAGTTTTAATCAATCTTGTTTTACTCGCCATTTCTTCGTTTCTAATTCGTTTTGAGTGATTCCAGTGGCCACAGTTTCGTATTGAACTTAAATTTATGAATCTAAATAGAAAAAGTATAAGTTTATAGTCAGAAATACAAGTTACAAGTCGTTTTTGAAAGAGGTAGTCATTTCCGTCGAAAGAACGACATCTTGATGACCATTTTGAAAAACATACTTTCACATTGAGTTTAACCATGATTTTTGGATATAGTTTCATGTTCATAAGAAAAATCATTTTTCCAGAAGTATAGCTTTTAAATCAAAGTTCTTCTTAGCTTTTAATTATCCCAACCAAAACAGCCCCCGGTTTTACTGCGACGGCGTATATCCAGTTTTATGGTGTTTATCGTGTTTCCGGGTTTTAAATCATTAAGTTAGCATATCATATAGATATATAATATGTGTTTAGTTGATTTTAAAAGTCTAGTTAGAAGGATTAACTTTATTTGCGAACAAGTTTAGAATTAACTAAACTATGTTCTAGTGATTACAAGTTTATAACGTTGAATAAGACAGCTTTTTATGTATGAATCGAATGATGTTATGAACATCATTACTACCTCAAGTTCCTTGTATAAACCTACTAGAAATGAGAAAAATGGATCTAGCTTCAAAGGATCCTTGGATGGCTTGAAAGTTCTTGAAGCAGAATCATGACACGAAAACAATTTCAAGTAAGATTTCTACTCGAAATAAGATTGTTATAGTTATAGAAATTGAATTAAAGTTTGAATATGATTATTACCTTGTATTAGAAAGATAACCTACTGTAAGTAACAAAGGTTTCTTGATCTTGGATGATTACTTGAAATGGATTTAGAAAACTTGGAAGTAAACTTGCAATCTTGGAAGTATTCTTGATTTTATGAAACTAGAACTTTTAGAATTTATGAAGAACACTTAGAACTTGAAGATAGAACTTGAGAGAGATCAATTAGATGAAGAAAATTGAAGAATGAAAGTGTTTGTAGGTGTTTTTAGTCGTTGGTGTATGGATTAGATATAAAGGATATGTAATTTTGTTTTCATGTAAATAAGTCATGAATGATTACTCATATTTTTGTAATTTTATGAGATATTTCATGCTAGTTGCCAAATGATGGTTCCCACATGTGTTAGGTGACTCACATGGGCTGCTAAGAGCTAATCATTGGAGTGTATATACCAATAGTACATACATCTAAAAGCTGTGTATTGTACGAGTACGAATACGGGTGCATACGAGTAGAATTGTTGATGAAACTGAACGAGGATGTAATTGTAAGCATTTTTGTTAAGTAGAAATATTTTGATAAGTGTCTTGAAGTCTTTCAAAAGTGTATGAATACATATTAAAACATTACATGTATATACATTTTAACTGAGTCGTTAAGTCATCGTTAGTCGTTACATGTAAGTGTTGTTTTGAAACCTTTAGGTTAACGATCTTGTTAAGTGTTGTTAACCCAATGTTTATAATATCAAATGAGATTTTAAATTATTATATTATCATGATATTATGATGTATAAATATCTCTTAATATGATATATATATATATATATATATATATATATATATATATATATATATATATATATATTAAATGTCGTTACAACGATAATCGTTACATATATGTCTCGTTTCAAAATCATTAAGTTAGTAGTCTTGTTTTTACATATGTAGTTCATTGTTAATATACTTAATGATATGTTTACTTATCATAATATCATGTTAACTATATATATATATATATATATATATATATATATATATATATATATATATATATATATATATATCCATATATATGTCATCATATAGTTTTTAAAAGTTTTAACGTTCGTGAATCACCGGTCAACTTGGGTGGTCAATTGTCTATATGAAACCTATTTCAATTAATCAAGTCTTAACAAGTTTGATTGCTTAAGATGTTGGAAACACTTAATCATGTAAATAACAATTTCATTTAATATATATATATATATATATATATATATATATCGGGTCACTACAGTACCTACCCGTTAAATAAATTTCGTCCCGAAATTTTAAGCAGTTGGAGGTGTTGACGTATCTTCTGGAAATAAATGCGGGTATTTCTTCTTCATCTGATCTTCTCGTTCCCAGGTGAACTCAGGTCCTCTACGAGCATTCCATCGAACCTTAAAAATTGGTATCTTGTTTTGCTTAAGTCTTTTAACTTCACGATCCATTATTTTGACGGGTTCTTCGATGAATTGAAGTTTTTCGTTGATTTGGATTTCATCTAATGGAATAGTGAGATCTTCTTTAGCAAAACATTTCTTCAAATTCGAGACGTGGAAAGTGTTATGTACAGCCGCGAGTTGTGGAGGTAATTCAAGTCGGTAAGCTACTGGTCCGACACAATCAATAATCTTGAATGGTCCAATATACCTTGGATTTAATTTCCCTCGTTTACCAAATCGAACAACGCCTTTCCAAGGTGCAACTTTAAGCATGACCATCTCTCCAATTTCAAATTCTATATCTTTTCTTTTAATGTCAGCGTAGCTCTTTTGTCGACTTTGGGCGGTTTTCAACTGTTGTTGAATTTGGATGATCTTCTCAGTAGTTTCTTGTATTATCTCCGGACCCGTAATCTGTCTATCCCCCACTTCACTCCAACAAATCAGAGATCTGTACTTTCTACCATAAAGTGCTTCAAACGGCGCCATCTCAATGCTTGAATGGTAGCTGTTGTTGTAGGAAAATTCTGCTAACGGTAGATGTCGATCCCAACTGTTTCCAAAATCAATAACACATGCTCGTAGCATGTCTTCAAGCGTTTGTATCGTCCTTTCGCTCTGCCCATCAGTTTGTGGATGATAGGCAGTACCAAGATTGCAAAAGACGCGAGACGGGGTCGAGACGGTCGGGTCCTAAAAGGGTCGAGACGGGGTCGAGACGGAGGTCTAGACGGATGTTGACTAACGTTGACTTTTAAATAAAAATGTTATATTATATATATATATATATATATATATATATATATATATATATATATATATATATATATATATATATATATATATATATATATATATATATATATATATATATTGTACATTACATTATTCCAAATATAAACATTTCACACATGTTTAAATACTTCAACATTTCAAACATAAAAAAAGAAACCCTAAGTAATAGCACAACGTTTAATATTAAAAAAAAAAAAAAAACTTGAAAAAAATCAGAAAAACCCGTTTTTTCCCGTCCCGGACCGTGTTTGACCGTCTTTTGACCGTTTTTTGGCCGATTTCCATTTTTTCAAATGTTTTATGTATAAACGGGACGGGGCACTCCAAAATCCGTCTACACCCCCGTTTTTTCCGTTTTTTACAACACTGGGCAGTACTCATGTCTAGACGAGTTCCTAATGCTTGCTGTAATGTCTGCCAGAATCTTGAAATAAATCTTCCATCCCTATCAGAGATAATAGAGATTGGTATTCCATGTCTGGAGACGACTTCCTTCAAATACAGTCGTGCTAACTTCTCCATCTTGTCATCTTCTCTTATTGGCAGGAAGTGTGCTGATTTGGTGAGACGATCAATTATTACCCAAATACTATCAAAACCACTTGCAGTCCTTGGCAATTTAGTGATGAAATCCATGGTAATGTTTTCCCATTTCCATTCCGGGATTTCGGGTTGTTGAAGTAGACCTGATGGTTTCTGATGCTCAGCTTTGACCTTAGAACACGTCAAACATTCTCCTACGTATTTAGCAACATCGGCTTTCATACCCGGCCACTAAAACTGTTTCTTGAGATCCTTGTACATCTTTCCCGTTCCAGGATGTATTGAGTATCTGGTTTTATGAGCTTCTCTAAGTACCATTTCTCTCATATCTCCAAATTTTGGTACCCAAATCCTTTCAGCCCTATACCGGGTTCCGTCTTCCCGAATATTAAGATGCTTCTCCGATCCTTTGGGTATTTCATCCTTTAAATTTCTCTCTTTTAAAACTCCTTGTTGCGCCTCCTTTATTTGAGTATTAAGGTTATTGTGAATCATTATATTCATAGATTTTACTCGAATGGGTTCTCTGTCCTTCTTGCTCAAGGCGTCGGCTACCACATTTGCCTTTCCCGGGTGGTAACGAATCTCAAAGTCGTAATCATTCAATAATTCAATCCACCTACGCTGCCTCATATTCAGTTGTTTCTGATTAAATATGTGCTGAAGACTTTTGTGGTCGGTATATATAATACTTTTGACCCCATATAAGTAGTGCCTCCAAGTCTTTAATGCAAAAACAACCGCGCCTAATTCCAAATCATGCGTCGTATAATTTTGTTCATGAATCTTCAATTGTCTAGATGCATAAGCAATCACCTTCGTTCGTTGCATTAATACACAACCGAGACCTTGCTTTGATGCGTCACAATAAATCACAAAATCATCATTCCCTTCAGGCAATGACAATATAGGTGCCGTAGTTAGCTTTTTCTTCAATAACTGAAACGCTTTCTCTTGTTCATCCTTCCATTCAAATTTATTCCCTTTATGCGTTAATACAGTCAAGGGTTTTGCTATTCTGGAAAAGTCTTGGATGAACCTTCTGTAGTAACCAGCTAGTCCTAAAAACTGGCGTATGTGTTTCGGAGTTTTCGGGGTTTCCCACTTTTCAACAGTTTCTATCTTTGCCGGATCCACCTTAATACCTTATTTGTTCACTATGTGACCGAGGAATTGAACTTCTTCCAACCAAAATGCACACTTTGAAAATTTAGCGTACAATTCTTCCTTCCTCAATACTTCTAACACCTTTCTCAAATGTTCACCGTGTTCTTGGTCATTCTTTGAGTAAATAAGTATGTCATCAATGAAAACAATGACAAACTTGTCAAGATATGGTCCACACACTCGGTTCATAAGGTCCATGAACACAGCTGGTGCATTAGTTAAACCAAACGGCATGACCATAAACTCGTAATGACCGTAACGTGTTCTGAAAGCAGTCTTTGGAATATCATCTTCTTTCACCCGCATTTGATGATACCCGGAACTTTGAATAAACAGACGAGCCTTGTAGTTGATCAAATAAGTCATTGATTCTCGGTAGTGGGTAGCGGTTCTTGATGGTAAGTTTGTTCAACTCTCGGTAGTCGATACACAACCTGAATGTACCATCTTTCTTCTTGACAAACAAAACAGGAGCTCCCCACGGTGATGTGCTTGGTCGAATGAAACCACGCTCTAAAAGTTCTTGTAATTGGCTTTGCAGTTCTTTCATCTCGCTGGGTGCGAGTCTGTAAG
This sequence comes from Rutidosis leptorrhynchoides, assembly GCF_046630445.1. Taxonomy (NCBI): domain Eukaryota; kingdom Viridiplantae; phylum Streptophyta; class Magnoliopsida; order Asterales; family Asteraceae; genus Rutidosis; species Rutidosis leptorrhynchoides. Next base: position 424,088,571 of record NC_092333.1, on the reverse strand, counting down.
GAGCACGAGCTATTGGCGCAGCTCCTGGTATAAGATCTATTTGAAATTCAACGGATCGATGTGGGGGTAATCCGGTAATTCTTTCAGAAATACATCGGGAAATTTTTTTGCGACGGGAACATCATTGATGCTCTTTTCTTCAGTTTGTACTTTCTCAACGTGTGCTAGAACAGCATAGCAACCTTTTCTTATTAGTTTTTGTGCCTTCAAATTACTAATAAGATGTAGCTTCGTGTTGCCCTTTTCTCCGTACACCATTAAGGGTTTTCCTTTTTCTCGTATAATGTGAATTGCATTTTTGTAACAAACGATCTCTGCTTTCACTTCTTTCAACCAGTCCATACCGATTATCACATCAAAACTCCCTAACTCTACTGGTATCAAGTCAATCTTAAATATTTCGCTACCCAGTTTAATTTCTCGATTCCGGCATATATTATCTGCTGAAATTAATTTACCGTTTGCTAATTCGAGTAAAAATTTACTATCCAACGGTGTCAATGGACAACTTAATTTAGCACAAAAATCTCTACTCATATAGCTTCTATCCGCACCCGAATCAAATAAAACGTAAGCAGATTTATTGTCAATAAGAAACGTACCCGTAACAAGCTCCGGGTCTTCCTGTGCCTCTGCCGCATTAATATTGAAAACTCTTCCGCGGCCTTGTCCATTCGTGTTCTCCTGGTTCGGGCAATTTCTAATAATGTGGCCCGGTTTTCCACATTTATAACAAACTACATTGGCATAACTTGCTCCGACACTACTTGCTCTGCCATTACTCGTTCCGACACCATTTGTTCCTTTCATTCTGTTAACCCCTGGTCCGTAGACCTCAAACTTCACCGCGCTATGACCATTTCTTTTACACTTGTTGCAAAATTTGGTGCAGAACCCCGAGTGATACTTTTCACACCTTTGGCATAGCTGCTTCTGATTGTTGTTGTTGTTGCGGTTGTTATTGTTGTTGGGATGATTGTTGTAGTTGATGTTGTTGTTGTTGTTGTTGTTGTTGTTGTTGTTGGGCCGTTTGTTGTAGTTGCGATTGATGTTGCGATTGTTGGGATAATTGTTGCGATTATTGTTGTAATTGCTGTTGTTGTTGTATTGGTGATTCTTATCACCGTTTTCCTCCCACTTTCTTTTAACTTGCTTCACATTGGCCTCTTCAGCAGTCTGTTCTTTAACTCTTTATTCAATCTGGTTCACTAGTTTGTGAGCCATTCTACATGCCTGTTGTATGGAGGCGGGCTCGTGTGAACTTATATCTTCTTGGATTCTTTCCGGTAATCCTTTCACAAACGCGTCGATCTTCTCTTCCTCATCTTCGAACGCTCCCAGACACAATAGGCATAATTCTGTGAATCGTCTTTCGTACGTGGTAATATCAAATCCTTGGGTTCGTAACCCTCTAAGTTCTGTCTTGAGCTTATTGACCTCGGTTCTGGGACGGTACTTCTCGTTCATCAAGTGCTTGAATGCTGACCATGGTAGTGCGTAAGCATCATCTTGTCCCACTTGCTCTAGATAGGTATTCCACCATGTTAACGCAGAACCTGTGAAGGTATGCATAGCATACTTCACTTTGTCCTCTTCAGTACACTTACTTATGGCAAACACCGATTCGACCTTCTCGGTCTACCGTTTCAATCCGATCGGTCCTTCGGTTCCATCAAATTCCAAAGGTTTGCAGGCAGTGAATTCTTTGTAGGTGCATCCTACACGATTTCCTGTACTGCTAGATCCAAGGTTATTGTTGGTATGTAGAGCAACCTGTACTGCGGCTATGTTTTAAGCTAGAAAAGTACGGAATTCCTCTTCATTCATATTCACGGTGTGTCGAGTAGTCGGTGCCATTTCCTTCAAAATAGTCAAATGGAACAAGTTAATCATACAGAATATTAAGAGTAGTTAATAGTATTTCGTAGCATAATATGAACTCATTTATAAAAGCTTTTTCTTCATATTAGCATTTTATAAGTTTAAATTCGGGTAGTACCTACCCATTAAGTTTATACTTAGTAGCTAATATACAATTCAACTACTACAATTCTATATGAAAAACTGATTATAATAATATTTCGCGTTCAAACTTTTATACAATATTTTACAAACTTACAATACCGCTTATTTTACATAAAGCATGAAATATAGCACACAATAACTTTGATACAAGATAGTTGTAAAGATAATTCTAGCTAGTACACAAGTTGTTCAGCAAAAGCAATAAAGACACGTAATTCATACGTCCAGAAACAAGTCATGCATTCTGGTTTTACTAGGACTACTTCCCATCCTTGGTATTGTGGAACATAACCATTATGGCCGTTGATAAGACAGCGTGTTGTAACGTCGTCAAAGGGACGAGGGTTACGTAATGTCCAACAGTCCCGTAACAATCTAAAAACCTTGTTTCTCACCCCAACTACTGAGTCCGTTACTTTTGGAAATGTTTTGTTTAATAGTTGTAGCCCGATGTTCTTGTTCTCACTTTGGTGAGAAGCGAACATTACTAACCCGTAAGCATAACATGCTTCTTTATGTTGCATGTTAGCCGCTTTTTCTAAATCATGAAGTCCTATGTTCGGATACATTGAGTCAAAATAATTTCTTAACCCGTTGCGTAAAATAGCACTTGGGTTCCCCGCAATATATGCGTCAAAGTAAACACATCGTAACTTATGGGTTTCCCAATGTGATATCCCCCATCTTTCAAACGAAAGTCTCTTATAAACGAAGGCATTCTTGGAACGTGCTCGAATGTCTTACAAACTGATTTCGCCGTAAATAGTTGTGCCGAAGAATTCTGACCGACTCTAGACAAGATTTCATCAATCATGTCTCCGGGTAGGTCTCTTAAAATATTGGGTTGTCTACCCATTTTGTGTTTTTATACTGTAAAATAGACAAGAGTTAGATTCATAAAAAAATACTTTTTAATACAAGCAATTTTTACATATATCATAAAGCATAAGCACACTATATTACATATATTACACCATACGAATACAACTATCTTATTTCGACTCGCTCGTTTCTTCTTCTTCGGTTTTGGTTCGTTTTGCCAAGTTTCTAGGGATATATGATGTTCCCCTAATACTAGCTGTCGTTTTCCACAACGGTTTAGAAAAACCTGGTGGTTTAGAGGTTCCCGGGTCATTGTTACAACTTAAGGACTTCGGGGGTTGACGATACATATAAAGTTCATCGGGGTTGGAATTAGATTTCTCTATTTTTATGCCCTTTCCCTTATTATTTTCTTTTGCCTTTTTAAATTCAGTTGGGGTAATTTCTAAAACATCATCGGAATTCTCGTCGGAATCCGATTCATCGGAGAATTGGTAATCCTCCCAATATTTTGCTTCCTTGGCGGAAACACCATTGACCATAATTAACCTTGGTTGGTTGGTTGAGAATTTTCTTTTACTTAACCGTTTTATTATTTCACCCACCGGTTCTATTTCCTCCTCCGGTTCCTCCTCTTCCGGTTCTGATTCTTCTTCCGGTTCTGATTCTTCTTCCGGTTCCTTTTCGGGAACTTGTGAATCAGTCCAATATATATTCGACTCTTCGTTATTATTAGGTGAGTCAATGGGATTTGTGCTAGAGGTAGACATCTATCACACAATATCAAACATGTTAAGAGATTAATATATCACATAATATATACATGTTAATAATATATAGTTTCCAACAAAAATGTTAAGCAATCATTTTTAAAGAAAACACGGTCGAAGTCCAGACTCACTAATGCATCCTAACAAACTCGATAAGACACACTAATGCAAATTTTCTGGTTCTCTAAGACCAACGCTCGGATACCAACTGAAATGTCCCGTTCTTATTGATTAAAAACGTTCCATATTAATTGATTTTGTTGTGAGGTTTTGACCTCTATATGAGACGTTTTTCAAAGACTGCATTCATTTTAAAACAAACCATAACCTTTATTTCATAAATAAAGGTTTAAAAAGCTTTACGTAGATTATCAAATAATGATAATCTAAAATATCCTGTTTACACACGACCATTACATAATGGTTTACAATACAAATATGTTACATCGAAATCAGTTTCTTGAATGCAGTTTTTACACAATATCATACAAACATGGACTCCAAATCTTGTCCTTATTTTAGTATGCAACAGCGGAAGCTCTTAGTATTCACCTGAGAATAAACATGCTTTAAACGTCAACAAAAATGTTGGTGAGTTATAGGTTTAACCTATATATATCAAATCGAAACAATAGACCACAAGATTTCATATTTCAATACACATCCCATACATAGAGATAAAAATCATTCATATGGTGAACACCTGGTAACCGACATTAACAAGATACATATATAAGAATATCCCCATCATTCCGGGACACCCTTCGGATATGATATAAATTTCGAAGTACTAAAGCATCCGGTACTTTGGATGCGGTTCGTTAGGCCCAATAGATCTATCTTTAGGATTCGCGTCAATTAGGGTGTCTGTTCCCTAATTCTTAGATTACCAGACTTAATAAAAAGGGGCATATTCGATTTCGATAATTCAACCATAGAATGTAGTTTCACGTACTTGTGTCTATTTTGTAAATCATTTATAAAACCTGCATGTATTCTCATCCCAAAAATATTAGATTTTAAAAGTGGGACTATAACTCACTTTCACAGATTTTTACTTCGTCGGGAAGTAAGACTTGGAAACTGGTTGATTCACGAACCTATAACAATATATACATATATATCAAAGTATGTTTAAAATATATTTACAATACTTTTAATACATTTTGATGTTTTAAGTTTATTAAGTCAGCTGTCCTCGTTAGTAACCTACAACTAGTTGTCCACAGTTAGATGTACAGAAATAAATCGATAAATATTATCTTGAATCAATCCACGACCCAGTGTATACGTATCTCAGTATTGATCACAACTCAAACTATATATATATTTTGGAATCAACCTCAACCCTGTATAGCTAACTCCAACATTCACATATAGAGTGTCTATGGTTGTTCCGCAATATATATATATATATATATATATATATATATATATATATATATATATATATATATATATATATATATATATATATATATATATGGGTCGACATGATAGGTCAAAACATTGTATACGTGTCTATGGTATCTCAATATTATATAATATATAATATAAGTTGATTAGGTTATGGTTGGAATAGATTTATTACTAACTTTCACGTAGGTAAAATGAGTAGTTTTTATCAATCTTGTTTTACTCACCATTTCTTCGTTTCTAATCCGTTTTGAGTGATTCCAGTGGCCACAGTTTCGTATTGAACTTAACTTTATGAATCTAAATAGAAAAGGTATAAGTTTATAGTTGGAAATACAAGTTACAAGTCGTTTTTGAAAGAGGTAGTCATTTCCGTCGAAAGAACGACATCTTGATGACCATTTTGAAAAACATACTTTCACTTTGAGTTTAACCATGATTTTTGGATATAGTTTCATGTTCATAAGAAAAATCATTTTTCCAGAAGTATAGCTTTTAAATCAAAGTTCTTCTTAGCTTTTAATTATCCCAACCAAAACAGCCCCCGATTTTACTACGACGGCGTATATCCAGTTTTATGGTGTTTATCGTGTTTCCGGGTTTTAAATCATTAAGTTAGCATATCATATAGATATTGAATATGTGTTTAGTTGATTTTAAAAGTCTAGTTAGAAGGATTAACTTTATTTGCGAACAAGTTTAGAATTAACTAAACTATGTTCTAGTGATTACAAGTTTATAACGTTGAATAAGACAGCTTTTTATGTATGAATCGAATGATGTTATGAACATCATTACTACCTCAAGTTCCTTGGATAAACCTACTGAAAATGAGAAAAATGGATCTAGCTTCAAAGGATCCTTGGATGGCTTGAAAGTTCTTGAAGCAGAATCATGAGACGAAAATAATTTCAAGTAAGATTTCCACTCGAAATAAGATTGTTATAGTTATAGAAATTGAATTAAAGTTTGAATATGATTATTACCTTGTATTAGAAAGATAACCTACTGTAAGTAAAAAAGGTTTCTTGATCTTGGATGATTACTTGGAATGGATTTAGAAAACTTGGAAGTAAACTTGCAATCTTGGAAGTATTCTTGATTTTATGAAACTAGAACTTTTGGAATTTATGAAGAACACTTAGAACTTGAAGATAGAACTTGAGAGAGATCAATTAGATGAAGAAAATTGAAGAATGAAAGTGTTTGTAGGTGTTTTTAGTCGTTGGTGTATGGATTAGATATAAAGGATATGTAATTTTGTTTTCATGTAAATAAGTCATGAATGATTACTCATATTTTTGTAATTTTATGAGATATTTCATGCTAGTTGCCAAATGATGGTTCCCACATGTGTTAGGTGACTCAAATGGGCTGCTAAGAGCTAATCATTGGAGTGTATATACCAATAGTACATACATCTAAAAGCTGTGTATTGTACGAGTACGAATACGGGTGCATACGAGTAGAATTGTTGATGAAACTGAACGAGGATGTAATTGTAAGTATTTTTGTTAAGTAGAAGTATTTTGATAAGTGTCTTGAAGTCTTTCAAAAGTGTATGAATACATATTAAAATACTACATGTATATACATTTTAACTGAGTCGTTAAGTCATCGTTAGTCGTTACATGTAAGTGTTGTTTTGAAACCTTTAGGTTAACGATCTTGTTAAGTGTTGTTAACCCAATGTTTATAATATCAAATGAGATTTTAAATTATTATATTATCTTGATATTATGATGTATAAATATCTCTTAATATGATATATATACATTAAATGTCGTTACAACGATAATCGTTACATATATGTCTCGTTTCAAAATCATTAAGTTAGTAGTCTTGTTTTTACATATGTAGTTCATTGTTAATATACTTAATGATATGTTTACTTATCATAATACCATGTTAACTATATATATATATCCATATATATGTCATCATATAGTTTTTACAAGTTTTAACGTTCGTGAATCACCGGTCAACTTGGGTGGTCAATTGTCTATATGAAACCTATTTCAATTAATCAAGTCTTAACAAGTTTGATTGCTTAAGATGTTGGAAACACTTAATCATGTAAATAACAATTTCATTTAATATAGATATATATATATATATATATATATAAACATGGAAAAGTTCGGGTCACTACAGCCTGCCTGGCTCACAAATGGCCTGCCAAACGACCACAGCAAACGGGCACCTTAAACGGCTTGACTTGCCAAACGGCCCCTGCAAACGGCTTGCCAAACGGCCTGCCAGCCGTTTGCAGGCAAACATCAAGTCTATTTAAATGGATTTCTCCATCCATTTCAACACACACTCAATTTGTAATTCACTTTATATTTTCAAGCTTTTAGTTAGTTTTTAGTAGTAGTTAGCTAAGCTTTTATCTCCCGGAGGATATCCCGGCGAGTCCCTGCGATCTCAGGCAGATTTCTTCGGCCTTTTCAGGTTTTTATCCGAAACGCTTGTCTCTTATATTAAACATGTGTTCTTACTTTTTATGTTTAATAATGCGTTCCAATATTACCATGATAGCTTAATTAATTTGTATGTTGCCATGATAGAAGTTTGAGCTAGCGTAATTATGTTAATTTAGTACGATTACTGTTATAATACTGAACTAGGAAGTCTGATAGATTTGTATGCTAGCATCTTAAGGATTGACCAACCTTGGTTATGATCAGGACTTGTCCACCTATATGAAATTAGCTACTTCATAGGATTTAGACCCCTGGTCATACTGTATCTGAAGATTCTATGAACTCGGTATGGCCGGAGTTCCCGAGAGGCATTTAATGCGCTTTTAGGACACGAAACTTAGGAATTGAGACATGAATGACCTAGTATGCCTATTGATTGTTTCAAAGAGACCTCTTAGGAGCTATTAAGATCTAATTAGTGCCTTTACTGTGTGACACAAGCCTATTGCATGTTCTTGTTTGATTGTTGCCTTAGGACTTAGTTATATCAACTGTTTAGGTACTCATTAGGTTTCTATCTGCTTTACTATCAGTATATCAACTGTAATGATGTATAATGTTTGAATTGATATGATCTCATTAGTATGATGGAATGGTTGTTAGTTTTCACTTAAAGTTTTGCCAACTTAAACCGGCGGATTCCTTTCGTTTGTGATCAGTGTTCATTCAACACGGCACGTTGTTATTCAGTTAACTAAACTGATAACGAGGGTTAGGATTAGAGCTCAACTCACTAATAAACCTAGTACTTTACTGAGGAAAACCTCCGAGGTACAGCTACCTTTCAATTATACTACCAAGTGACATACTTCTCACTGCTCAAAGAGAACTCCGAGAGTTCAGAGACAAGTAGGTCTGTGTAATTGGCTCATTCAACCAGATCTACATCATTCTAAGCATGGCTTTAACATAAGCATAATTACCTTTCCCTAACCCAACACTGATATCTTGGTCAACATTTCCCTGATCTGCATACTCCGGATATCCTTCCACTTATTTACTTTTCCGCACGTAGGACTTTTAGCTTAAACCAACTACTATCCTTTATCTAGGTAATTTAACTAAAAGATAAGTATCCACTTGATCTTCAATTCGTTAATCCATAAAAAAACACGACACTAGGTTAACTTACACCTTCTACACTTTAGAAAGTAAAAGTAAATTTAGGCCCCGCACAATATAAATAAACAAAACCATTGTGTGCTACATTGTTCCACCGAACCGGACGTTCTGCGGCCTAACGACACCGCACGAATAAAACCGTCAGTTAGTAGCATATCAAAGTTTTTTCTTGGCGCCGCTGCCGGGGATCGAATATTTTGATCGAGAAAGATTTTAAACAGACAAATGTATTGTTTGGTGGTGTCTAAGAAAGACAATTATACACGGACTTGGTTGTTGGATTTTTCGAACAGTCTCCAATTATATTGGAACCAAAAGGATCCTGCCTCTCCGTAGTCGGTCTGGCCACCTAGATACAAGTAATCTGTAAGAAATCCTATCAGTTAAGATATCCAATTTGGTTACCGACCGAATTGTAAGAATAATTGTTTTTATTAAATTATCGATCCTTTTAGTAAATTAATATTTTCTAAAAGTTACTTTTAAGTCTTTTAAACAGGAAATCTAAAAAAATGGAACGACAAGATACCCTTGCTTCTATGCATAAGTCATGCTTAGAGGAAAGAGGAGGACTAATCACCTTAGGAACCGAAGGAATTCCTGAAATTAGTTCACACATGATTAAACTAGTCAGTATGATCTGTAAATTTCAAGGATTACTGACTGACGATCCAAACTTTCACTTAAACCAATTTATCAGTCTGGTTGACTCTTTTAAGAAAGAAGAAAACGAGAAAAATATTTTTAAACTTCATCTTTTTCAATATTCACTTTCTGCACACGCTTTAGCATGGTTTGACGAACTTAACCCGAATTCAATACATTCATGGGAGGAACTAGCCGCCAAATTTCTAAACAAATTTTATCCACCCTCTCTACAAACCTGTTTAAGAAATGACATCACGAACTTTTCTCAAAAAGAAAATGAGTCATTGTGTCTAGCATGAAATAGAATAAAGATGATGCTTAAAAGATGTCTGAATCATTCGTTAAGTCAGGCAGACATAATCTGTACGCTTTACAATAGTTTGACCAATGATGATAAGTCTCTCTTAGACATGGCCTCACAAGGCAATTTTATGTCCCGAACAGCAGACGAAGCATGGAATCTCTTGGACACAATAGCTGCACAGCAGGAGGATTGGAGCAATGAAGCTGCTGAGAAGGATGACGTCTTCGCTCATACGGTAAAAATTCTGGAAACCAGGTTACAAGATCTCACCCTCACTCTTCAAAGTTTACCAATTCCTAGAAACTCCGATGCTACTAGAACCAATCTAAGGTATCCTTACCCTAGATGGGCACATAAACAGCAAAATAGCTCGGATCATAATATAGTCTTCCCATTACACAAACCTACTCTCCACTCTAAGGAAATTTTAGTTGAATTTATGAAAAAGCAATACATAATAAATCTTCAAGTCATTGAATGTCAAAATAAGTTCGACACTTTGATAAAGACTTTTGAAGATTAATCATAAATTTTCAGCTTACGCTTAAATGTTTAACCACTAAAGTTGATATAAAGTGTAGTGAGTTTGATGCCCTAGTAATTACTAGAGGAGGGAACGAAAAAAATGTCAATATACCCATACAAGATTTTTTTCGATAAGGAACCTGTGCCAATTGACCCAGTTGTCAATCCACCGGAACCTATCTCTCCTAAGGCCCCGGAAATTATTTCGCGCACCCGCATACCTTTTCCAGGTAGGCTTAGGAAGAAAAAACAAGAAGCGCAAATCGCTAAGTATTGGGATATTATTAAGAATTTGCATTTGAATGTACGACTAGTAGATGCTTTAGTAGAAATGCCAAACTGCGCTAAATTTTTTAAAGAACTGCTTTCAAACAAAGAGAGATTAAGAGAGATAGTTAGCTTTCCCTTAAGTGAAGAATGCTCGTTAGTGTTACAATATGAAATTCCCCCTAAGTTAGGAGATACAGGGAGATTTACGGTACCTTGCTCCCTGCAAGATGTCCAAATTAGCAATGTGTTAGCAGACTTAGGAGCCAGTGTAAACCTAATGCCCTATTCGTTATTCAAAAAGCTAGGATTAAATGACTTAATGCCTACCAGAATGACTATCCAACTCGCGGACAGATCAGTTAAGGTTCCTCGAGGAATAGCTGAAGATGTCCTAGTTAGAGTGGATAAGTTCGCGTTTCCCGTTGATTTCGTCATTATGGATATTGAGGAAGTTTGAGCTGAGTTGAGCTGAGTTGGTTGATCATAGTTAATCGAATTTGGTGATAATCGAAAAAGTGTTAAAAATGTATCAAGTAACTATTCACCCCCCCTAGTTACTTATAATACGATTATATAAGCGAATCGCCGAGTTGGAACTGAACCAACAACGATTCCCTGCGCGCTATGATTCGAAAAGAATCGATTCAGAATCCATTTATGATACTGAACCCGTCTGTGATACAGATGATGAAGATGGAGAATCCACCTATGATACCGAACCCATCTATGATAATGATGGTGAGGAATCTTTTTCTTTTTTTAAATCTGGTTATGAAAGCAATTTTAAGGTCGTTACTAACAAAAACACCAACATGTACAATGAAGATGTTGATGTTCATTTGAAAAACGATTTCAAAAAAAGTGATATTGGCCTGAAAAATATTGGTGTTGAGGACAGTCTCCATGTTGCAATACTTGATACTTTCAATGATGATATAGATATTTCAGTCCTTGAAGTTGTAGACTCGAGGACGAGTTTTTTCGAAGAATGGAAGAATGATGTAGAAACAAAGGTGGATCAAGGCCCAAATATGTTTACTTACTTTTGTAATTTGGGTTTGGGCCCAGGAGCCAAAGAGTGAGAATCGGTTAAGCTACAACAACTTGCAGGAAAAGAAAAGCATAATGAGTTGATTTTGTTTACAATTTGGTTCCTATTTTTATTGGTTGTTAGTTAGGAATTATTATATTATATTGTTTCCTTACTTTTATCTAGCCTATATATAGATGAGATATAGGATGAAAAAAGTCACTTGAATTATTGATATTATTATTTTACGTGAAGTATTAAAAATAAGCCGTAGGCTTTTGTATTATTTTAGAAAGTTACATCAAAAAATTTGAAGGTGAAATTTTTCCCACCAAACTTTACATTTACATTTCAATTATTTGAACCCTCAATCTTTTATAGGTTTGACAGAGTCAGTCGCCCACTAAAGACACTGTCGGTAGACAGTGTAAGGTTGATGTAAGTTGATCTTTGACCGAATATCGCTTCAGACAGTATATAAACGGGTTTCGTTTTCCATTTATTGTTTTCACACCCTACATACCGTAATCGTGCCCAACTGGTCTGCTATCGTATCCTACCTCCAACCCACCGAATAACACATTGTAGGCGCCGTTCTAATCTAGATTTAGGTCTAGGTTTGACTATTGAGGTCTCGTGAACAAACCGTTATTCAATTAAGCTTAGATTTATTGTTTTTCGCTTTTAGATCGAGTTAGAATGATTCTAAGATCCATACATAGCGTCTACATTAATTTTTACCTGGATGAATGAAAGAGTTGTACATGTAGGTTTCTAAACTAAAACATATCTCAAATTATACAGTCATCGCTGATGATATGTAGTATAGAATGCCATATATATCATGTTTTTTTATAAGCGTTATATTGTCAAGCATAGATATAATCACCAAATTGGCCCAACATGATCCTTGTTCTACAATAGCAAAAGAGTGTAGACCTTATTGTCCCACTTTTTCAAAAAATTTTGAAAAGGTTAAAAACCTAGAACGTGACCCAAAAGTACGCTGTTGCTAATCCAAGCTTTCAAAGAGTGCTAAGATAAATAACTTAAAGTCAAAATCTGGTAATCTTAACAAAGAGGCTTTCGAACCTAATTTACAAACTGTAAACGAAGAGGACGATTCTGACGGGTTCCCGGATGTAAAATCTAGGCACAAAGAGTCTAAACCAATTGGTAAATTGGTCAATCCTAACAAGCAAATTATTGAAATAAAAAGTTACGATGACTTTATAAGCGAAATGCACAAATAAGGTGAAACACCCCCCCCCCCTCTCCAAAAAAAAAGAAAAGGCTTGAGGATGAGGCTAGATTCATGAATTTAGAAGGGCCATGGTTGAAAGGGTAAGTGTAGTATGGTTGGGCGTATGGTAGTCAGGTATCAAGCTCGCCATCCACGAAATGAAAGTGAATGATGTTGGGGCTCCGGTTATGAACGATATTTGAATGTTTCATGTTTATAAAGGTGTGCAAGTTCCGTATGTAGATCGGTGGGTTATTTCTATATGGAGGAAAGATTTCTTCAAGCTTATCGAAGTTACTTTCGGCCAAGCATGGGTTTCATTTTTTTCTTTTTTCTTTTTTGAAAAGCCAACAAAATTATTAATATTACTTAAAATAAACATTACATGGTACAACCCGAGAAAGAAACATAAAGAAAAAACTCGAAACATATACATTTGAGAACCTATAATTCTATAAGTATGCAAAGGGAAACTCGAAAATTACAGTGAGGATAACTCAAGTATAGGTGTATGGGTGCAGGAAAAAAGTTTCGTCCATGGATAGATGTCTAGGAGTAGGACAACTTGTATAAAAACAAGCCGGGCAAGAGTAACACTCACAGAGTTGAAACCTCAACGACAAAGCAAGTGAACCCTCAACCCACTTAGCCCACGACCAAGAAAAACTACCCGAGGACTAGGCAAAAACCTGCATTAGTTAGCCAACACCTACCTTTGGGGGAGGATTAACATCAAGACTCCTCGGGTTGAAAGCCCATTGATGCCAATCAAGAGAACCTTTTTTCTACCGGCACTTTAACCACTCGAATGATTTGGATTGAATATCGGCAAAGATTTTTGGGATGCTTAGGATATTGTGCCCGAATACATGGTCGTTTCTATTTTTCCAAATGAAATAGCTAGTCGTCCACACTACCTCATAATGGGTTTCTACCATTATGATACAAAAGAAGATCAATTTTAAGTCTTTCAGACGGGTGTTTGGAGCTACGTGTTATTTTTATCAATTATATGTGTGATGACCCGGAAAATTTCAACTAATTTAAACCAATTCTCTATACGATTTATTATTTTGGCACGTTAAACAAAGTCTGTTAGATTGAGTCTCAAAATTTTAGAACTGTTCATATATACAATTACCTTTGATTACTCTCAACGATTCATGAACAATTATATGTATGTATATATATATATATATATATATATATATATATATATATATATATATATATATATATATATATGTACAAGTAAAAACGACTTTCCTACAGTAAAACCCTAGTTGCTACAGTAAAAATGACTTTGCTACAGTAAAACACTATTTGCTACAGTGAAACCGTATTTTGCTACAGTGCTACAGTGAAAACGTATTTTGCTACAGTAACACACTATTTGCTACAGTAAAACACTATTTGCTACAGTAAAACACTATTTGCTACAGTAAAACACTATTTGTTACAGTAAAACACTATTTGCTACAGTAAAATACTATTTGATGTCGACAAACTAGCAAACAAAAGGGGTTCAGGCGGCCATGCGATCGCATGGCAAAAGCACTGAAAATCCATGCGATCGCATGGGGACCAAAATCAGGAAACATGCCTATAAAAGGCCAGCTTACTCGACGAAATATAATCACTTTTTCTTTCTTCTATAAATTTATATTTATATTTATAATTATAATTATAATTTTAATTTAAGTTTAATAATAATAAAGTATATTTGAGGGTGTTTTAATTCGGGTTTCAAACCGCTTTAAGCTAAGGAAATATTGGGTATTGTTCGGGGTATTGTTCTTGAATCCAAGGCCAACCATACAGTCGTCTACCATCATTACGTCTACGCAATTTGCCTACAATATTGAGTCTCAATATTGAACTGTGAGTTTATGTAACAACCCAAACCAAAACCACGACAATTCCCGTTAAATTTCACAACTAAAAAAAAAAATTTCTGGTGCAGTTCATTTGCGCGGCGCGCCAGGTGGGTGCGCGGCGCGCCAGGTGGGTGCGCGGCGCGCCAAACCACCTGGACAGCCCGCTGTCCCCGGAAGTCAATTTAACGAAAATGTTTGACTAGTTCCCGACATTTTTAGCCAAAACGCTTTTAACCATAAATTCATATATATAAAACTAGCACGTTTAATTAATAAAATTAAGTTTACGAAGCGGGGCCCACATCGACCCAAATTACCCTTTAAGTATCAAAATACAATTATTGACCATAAGACTCTTAATACGAAACAAGGCCGAGCATGGAGATTGGGGATACGCTACCCAATCCTAAACAATCCAAAAGCAAGCCTCTAAAGCAACTATGCAAGTCTTCTAGTCCCCGCGCTTACCCGAGCCAACGTCCGCATGCAATCTATAAAAAGAGTCAACAACGAGAGGGTAAGCTAACGCTTAGTGAATGATAATATACTACATACATATATATGCATAAAATGGACACGCCACATAAATAAACAAATACCGCATACCGGAGCGTCCAAGCCTAAAGGCAAGCTAATCTAAGTATACCATACGATCACTAAGCAACAAGCTACTAATACCATCAATAAGGTAAGTTCACCAACGTCAATGTGAACAACGCCAATAACTACCCCCGGAGGGTTAACTACATCACGACAACACAACATTAATCACGAATTAGCAATTCGACAATCATGCAACATATCGTGCATATACCAATAACCGCAAGTCCACAATAGCTAGCAATACCAAAAGCATATAGTTCATAATTAAATATGCCAATACATAACTCATACAACCATGGTTAACCAAGTACACAAGAGAACGGTACATGAAAGTCCGTTGGAGTTCATAACATCCACTAGTGTTACTTACACACCGCGTAATCACTAGTCCCCCGGGTGATGTCTTAAACACCGCGACTAACTCACCCTTACAACAATGTGGCGTCTTAAACACCGCGACGAATCCACACTTCATTCAATACAATGAGTGGTGTCTTGAACACCGCGACACTTCCACTCCCATGACATTGTGGTGTCTTAAACACCGCGACAATACCACAAGTCAATTACACAATGAGTAGTGTCTTAAACACCGCGACAATACTACTCGTCAATTCCACAATGAGTAGTGTCTTAAACACCGCGACAATACTACTCGTTTCATAGAACGTGGTGTCTTAAACACCGCGACAATACCACATTCGTACAACACAATTAAATACATTACATACATACACGCATAATTATTCCACTCACAACCACGTGTGATAACGTACACCCAAAATGTGTACTTTGCCAAAGGTAGTCAACCAAGACGCACAACCGTGCCAATTGGACCTATGCACAAGTCCATCAAATCCACCTATATGTGAAGTGAGCTCTATAGCCGAGAATCACTTCACCGACCCGCACCCATCCTACACATACATATGCATATAGGATATTAACACTCACCTTGAAGTCTTGATGAAAGCTTCCAAATAATCTGCAACTCGCCAATGGAAAATACCTATTCCATTATCATAATTACAACAATACACTTAGAATGGATTCACAAATCAACCCAAATTGACACTTAGTGCAAATTTGACCCAAATGCACTTCCAAGTACAAAACGCGCCCAAAATTAACCAATAATCACTAACACAAGTGAGAATGGTCTTAATACGCCAATTAAACCCGATCATAGGTGTTAAACACCTATCTTGCCCAAAATGACACTTAAACCCTAATTTTGACCCATAAAGGTCAAAATCTCATTCTTTACAAGTTTTGACACCAAAACACATTTAACTCGGTTTTATACTTCAACTTAATCCATTTTAAGTTTATAAACTTCATTAAATCGCCAATTGGGTCATAATCACCACCAAACCCTAATTTGACCCAAAGTCAAAGTTAGTCAACCAAATAACCCTAAATGGGTTCCAATACTTCCATAATCACTAACTTAAGTGATTAAACTAAATTTCAAGTTCTAAACATGGCCAAATAGTTCACCAACCCGAAATCCACCAACAATTAACAACAAACCCGATTACTAGCATCACTAAACCCATTTCATCACCTAAAAGGGTTTTACAACAAATTAACTCAAACCCTAACTTGAGTATCAAATCAAATAATTGAAATTCGGAGTTTGAGCTTACCAATACTATCACCGCGTAGCCAAGAACGAAAGGAACAACTTTAGAACCCGAGCTTTGGTGAGAAATCGACTCCTTCTTCCCCAAATCAAGCCCTCTCTCTCTAAACCCTTACTCTCTCTCTAAAAATGGTTGAGAGTGTTTTTGGTTGGTGAGAATTTGATCCAAACTGATCAAAGGATCAGTTTTGATGACCCTAAACCGACCCCAAGTGAAAAGACCAAAGTACCCTTCATTTAAAGCCTTTAAAAAGGCTGAAAATTGCTTCTGACCCATTCGGCGCGCCGCGCCACATGGTGGAGCGCCGCTCCAACCTACAGTTCAGTTTTCCGAAACTTGTTTTGGCCATAACTTTTTGACCGTAGCTCCATTTTCGATGAATCAAATATCGTTGGAAACGTAATAAGATTTCCTTTCCAATGGTAAGGCTTTGAAATATCAACACAAACTTTATTTGGGGTTGAAAAGGTACGTACACACCTTGTACCTCAAACAACGTCCAGTTTCCTTCGACGGTCGAGCAAGCAACACCTACATGCTGTGCACACTCCATACACACATAGTACACCTTAAATACATTATGTACAATAAATATTTGGGTCTTACAACTCTCCCCCACTTAGAATCGATCACGTCCTCGTGATCCTCGTCACTTGACCAAACGGACCACACTCCACGGTCCTCAACATAAGTCCCAATCCGACTTTCCTAAGCAATTCTTCCCGACGAATCGCCTTCCACAACATTAGGTGCCTCTTTTATACCTACTAGCGTGGTGTTCGACTCCGATTGTGTTGCGGTACGCTTTCGTTCAAAGTGTATAAGGATTGGTTAAAATCCTTCGTGAACTCGAGGTTAGAGCGAGATGTGGTGATGGGTCGTGTGTACCCAATCGTTGGTAAAGTCTACATTTGGTAGCACTGTACGGTAGTACGAGTTATGGATATGGAACGTAGTTCCAAGTGGGGGAGTTACACTCCCGCACGAGGAAGTTTTAGGGTGAGATTTCGGATAGTGCTTATGGTAGATCCGAAACTTGTGTTGGGACCTAGTTTTTGGTCGATTTGTGGTGGAGTACAATTTTGGTTCAAGTTGTACTATTGGTTTGGATTTAAATTACCACCGAGGTGGTAATGTGGTAAATCTCATTGAGAGATAATGGATGTGTTTGGCGAGCAAGGTGAAATCCCTCGGTCAAGGGATGTGTGTGTGTCGGATTCTCTTTTAGAGAATTATTGTTTGGTTCCTATGTTTGATATAGGTGGTTCTTGCTCGATTGTGGGTGGTTAGTGGTATCCGTTAGGGTTCACTATAGTGTAGCGAAGCGCGATGTTGCACAACTCGTTGGGTGAGGTATTGTTATTATGGTGAAGCATGACTTTCGGGTCCGCTGACTTCATCATGAGGTATTGTTATCATGGTGAAGCATGACTTTCTGGTCCGCTGACTTCATCATGAGGTATTGTTATATCGGTGGAGCATGACTTTCGGGTCCGCTGACTTCATCCAGTGTTGAGTGATCTATCAGTTGTTTTATACTCCTATGGTGGGATCGTGAGGACCGTATTGTGTGATTACTGATGCGATAGCCGTATTTCGCTCACATGTCGTTACGGGCGTGACAATGGTCGATTTTGTACGCCTAGGGTTTTAAGTTGTTATAGTCGATTGGACGCTAGTGGTTCTAGTCGTTCGCTTATGATGTTACGGTAGTTGCGTATTGGTCGTATTGCGCGCTACAAGGGATGTTTAGTGATTGGTGTTATCCACGGTCAAAAAGTTATGGCCAAAACAAGTTTCGGAAAACTGAACTGTAGGTTGGCGCGCCGCGCCACATGGTGGAGCGCCGCTCCAACCTACAGTTCAGTTTTCCGAAACTTGTTTTGGCCATAACTTTTTGACCGTAGCTCCGTTTTCGATGAATCAAATATCGTTGGAAACGTAATAAGATTTCCTTTCCAATGGTAAGGCTTTGAAATATCAACACAAACTTTATTTGGGGTTGAAAAGGTACGTACACACCTTGTACCTCAAACAACGTCCAGTTTCCTTCGACGGTCGAGCAAGCAACACCTACATGCTGTGCACACTCCATACACACATAGTACACCTTAAATACATTATGTACAATAAATATTTGGGTCTTACAACTCTCCCCCACTTAGAATCGATCACGTCCTCGTGATCCTCGTCACTTGACCAAACGGACCACACTCCACGGTCCTCAACATAAGTCCCAATCCGACTTTCCTAAGCAATTCTTCCCGACGAATCGCCTTCCACAACTAAATCGTCATCCACGATTTTTTTCTCAAATCCACAATCCGAGCACTAAAACCATACTCATTCCCTCGCATCGGGAAACTCATCACATTTCTAACCGAGATATCACTCCTCTAGCGTACCATTACCAAGTACCGTGCTAAAGCAACCAAGTCTCAACCTAAGGTCAACAACCCGAAACGATGAAGACCGAACCAAACGAATCCTTACGGATAACACCAATCACTAAACATCCCTTGTAGCGCGCAATACGACCAATACGCAACTACCGTAACATCATAAGCGAACGACTAGAACCACTAGCGTCCAATCGACTATAACAACTTAAAACCCTAGGCGTACAAAATCGACCATTGTCACGCCCGTAACGACATGTGAGCGAAATACGGCTATCGCATCAGTAATCACACAATACGGTCCTCACGATCCCACCATAGGAGTATAAAACAACTGATAGATCACTCAACACCGGATGAAGTCAGCGGACCCGAAAGTCATGCTCCACCGATATAACAATACCTCATGATGAAGTCAGCGGACCAGAAAGTCATGCTTCACCATGATAACAATACCTCATGATGAAGTCAGCGGACCCGAAAGTCATGCTTCACCATAATAACAATACCTCACCCAACGAGTTGTGCAACATCGCGCTTCGCTACACTATAGTGAACCCTAACGGATACCACTAACCACCCACAATCGAGCAAGAACCACCTATATCAAACATAGGAACCAAACAATAATTCTCTAAAAGAGAATCCGACACACACACATCCCTTGACCGAGGGATTTCACCTTGCTCGCCAAACACATCCATTATCTCTCAATGAGATTTACCACATTACCACCTCGGTGGTAATTTAAATCCAAACCAATAGTACAACTTGAACCAAAATTGTACTCCACCACAAATCGACCAAAAACTAGGTCCCAACACAAGTTTCGGATCTACCATAAGCACTATCCGAAATCTCACCCTAAAACTTCCTCGTGCGGGAGTGTAACTCCCCCACTTGGAACTACGTTCCATATCCATAACTCGTACTACCGTACAGTGCTACCAAATGTAGACTTTACCAACGATTGGGTACACACGACCCATCACCACATCTCGCTCTAACCTCGAGTTCACGAAGGATTTTAACCAATCCTTATACACTTTGAACGAAAGCGTACCGCAACACAATCGGAGTCGAACACCACGCTAGTAGGTATAAAAGAGGCACCTAATGTTGCATCATGTAGACTCCATTACCAACACACATCGAGATTAAAAACACTCGATCTCAAGGGTTCCAACCACCCGACGAACCTCATGGTTCATCACTTCAACATAAAAGCGAACACGCGCTTAACAATCGAACACCAAAACCATTTCCGTGGCTTGGTAGAAACATTTCTCAAATATCAAGGAATGCTTGGTTGCACCAAGTCTTACGCCCTTCGCCCGACAATCAAACGTCACCATAGGGTACTTCCATTAGGAACGTCACCCATAACAACAATAGGCACAACACAAGGCATTTAACAACTCAAACTTAAACGGCATCGAACATTCCCAAGACTTGTGACCCCTCATGCCACCATTGTAACATCTAGACGCGCTAGAATTCGATATACTCGTCCGCGTACCACCCGTGCTCACACTCGGACCCTTAGTCCTCTTACTCGGAGCACCATAAGAAACAACCCTTCTATCCCTTGAAGGCTCACCCTTCTTCGCTCGTGTATGCGACTCGAAACCCCTAGCCAAGTCGAATAATTCCGAAAACGATTTCGCTTGACCACGTCTAATTTTTCTTTTCAAGTCGTCATTCAAAGTCCGATAGAAATCCCCCATTAACAAACGATCACTTCCCAAATACTCCGGACAAAACGAGCCTTCGCCATAAAGGTCGTCTTGAGAGTACTCAAATCCATAGATCCTTGTCGCAAGTTTCGCAACTCATTACGCAATTCCCACAAATCGGCCGAAGTCCGGAACTCCTCGAAGAATTCCTCCTTAAACTCGTCCCACGATAAAGCCATAAACGTTTCACCACCGACAAGATCAATCTTACCATCCAACCAATCCCTCGCCCTACCCCGCAACAAACTCGTAGCGAGTCTCGTCTTTCTCTCGGGAGGACAATCAATAGTACGGAAACACCCTTCGACGTCCGAAATCCAAGTTGTGCTCACCAAAGGATCCGGTTTCCCGTCGTACATCGGTGGTTAAGTCCTCATGAAGCTCTTAAGATAACGCTCCATTTCGCCACTACTTTGAAGTTTGGAATACTTCCTATCCCTTTCTTCTCGAAACGCTCTCATTTGCTCCGCAACGGCGGCCGCAACTCTAGCGTTAAACTCCACGTTATTCGCCTCGATCTCGTTTCGCGTCGTCAATCTCAAAATGCAAAACGATTAGATCACGAACGTATAAAATCGCACGCACAACTCCGTCCCATCTTGCTAAACACTCGTCGTACATCACTCGTTAGACGCGATTTGCACCCGTAATAAGGTTTGCAAGTTCTTATTACGCACACACGCCGCATCGACTTGTTAGTACAACGACCGTCTCGCTCGATGATATAAACAAACACAACAAGATTCTACGCGATACAAACATACGCGAGAATTATTTTCACAACACAAATAACATATTAATAATATCCGTATTACTAATACAAACGTTAGTCAACCTATAACAAGGCACTAACTAAACCCATTCCGACCCGTAATCCTACAAGTCCCGCAACAAATTAAGCACACACAAAAGTCTAAGTCTAGGCACCTATCTCAAGTCACCTAAATCCCTTAGACCATGCTCTGATACCACTTGTAACAACCCAAACCAAAACCACGACAATTCCCGTTAAATTTCACAACTAAAAAAAAAAATTTCTGGTGCAGTTCATTTGCGCGGCGCGCCAGGTGGGTGCGCGGCGCGCCAAACCACCTGGACAGCCCGCTGTCCCCGGAAGTCAATTTAACGAAAATGTTTGACTAGTTCCCGACATTTTTAGCCAAAACGCTTTTAACCATAAATTCATATATATAAAACTAGCACGTTTAATTAATAAAATTAAGTTTACGAAGCGGGGCCCACATCGACCCAAATTACCCTTTAAGTATCAAAATACAATTATTGACCATAAGACTCTTAATACGAAACAAGGCCGAGCATGGAGATTGGGGATACGCTACCCAATCCTAAACAATCCAAAAGCAAGCCTCTAAAGCAACTATGCAAGTCTTCTAGTCCCCGCGCTTACCCGAGCCAACGTCCGCATGCAATCTATAAAAAGAGTCAACAACGAGAGGGTAAGCTAACGCTTAGTGAATGATAATATACTACATACATATATATGCATAAAATGGACACGCCACATAAATAAACAAATACCGCATACCGGAGCGTCCAAGCCTAAAGGCAAGCTAATCTAAGTATACCATACGATCACTAAGCAACAAGCTACTAATACCATCAATAAGGTAAGTTCACCAACGTCAATGTGAACAACGCCAATAACTACCCCCGGAGGGTTAACTACATCACGACAACACAACATTAATCACGAATTAGCAATTCGACAATCATGCAACATATCGTGCATATACCAATAACCGCAAGTCCACAATAGCTAGCAATACCAAAAGCATATAGTTCATAATTAAATATGCCAATACATAACTCATACAACCATGGTTAACCAAGTACACAAGAGAACGGTACATGAAAGTCCGTTGGAGTTCATAACATCCACTAGTGTTACTTACACACCGCGTAATCACTAGTCCCCCGGGTGATGTCTTAAACACCGCGACTAACTCACCCTTACAACAATGTGGCGTCTTAAACACCGCGACGAATCCACACTTCATTCAATACAATGAGTGGTGTCTTGAACACCGCGACACTTCCACTCCCATGACATTGTGGTGTCTTAAACACCGCGACAATACCACAAGTCAATTACACAATGAGTAGTGTCTTAAACACCGCGACAATACTACTCGTCAATTCCACAATGAGTAGTGTCTTAAACACCGCGACAATACTACTCGTTTCATAGAACGTGGTGTCTTAAACACCGCGACAATACCACATTCGTACAACACAATTAAATACATTACATACATACACGCATAATTATTCCACTCACAACCACGTGTGATAATGTACACCCAAAATGTGTACTTTGCCAAAGGTAGTCAACCAAGACGCACAACCGTGCCAATTGGACCTATGCACAAGTCCATCAAATCCACCTATATGTGAAGTGAGCTCTATAGCCGAGAATCACTTCACCCGACCCGCACCCATCCTACACATACATATGCATATAGGATATTAACACTCACCTTGAAGTCTTGATGAAAGCTTCCAAATAATCTGCAACTCGCCAATGGAAAATACCTATTCCATTATCATAATTACAACAATACACTTAGAATGGATTCACAAATCAACCCAAATTGATACTTAGTGCAAATTTGACCCAAATGCACTTCCAAGTACAAAACGCGCCCAAAATTAACCAATAATCACTAACACAAGTGAGAATGGTCTTAATACGCCAATTAAACCCGATCATAGGTGTTAAACACCTATCTTGCCCAAAATGACACTTAAACCCTAATTTTGACCCATAAAGGTCAAAATCTCATTCTTTACAAGTTTTGACACCAAAACACATTTAACTCGGTTTTATACTTCAACTTAATCCATTTTAAGTTTATAAACTTCATTAAATCGCCAATTGGGTCATAATCACCACCAAACCCTAATTTGACCCAAAGTCAAAGTTAGTCAACCAAATAACCCTAAATGGGTTCCAATACTTCCATAATCACTAACTTAAGTGATTAAACTAAATTTCAAGTTCTAAACATGGCCAAATAGTTCACCAACCCGAAATCCACCAACAATTAACAACAAACCCGATTACTAGCATCACTAAACCCATTTCATCACCTAAAAGGGTTTTACAACAAATTAACTCAAACCCTAACTTGAGTATCAAATCAAATAATTGAAATTCGGAGTTTGAGCTTACCAATACTATCACCGCGTAGCCAAGAACGAAAGGAACAACTTTAGAACCCGAGCTTTGGTGAGAAATCGACTCCTTCTTCCCCAAATCAAGCCCTCTCTCTCTAAACCCTTACTCTCTCTCTAAAAATGGTTGAGAGTGTTTTTGGTTGGTGAGAATTTGATCCAAACTGATCAAAGGATCAGTTTTGATGACCCTAAACCGACCCCAAGTGAAAAGACCAAAGTACCCTTCATTTAAAGCCTTTAAAAAGGCTGAAAATTGCTTCTGACCCATTCGGCGCGCCGCGCCACATGGTGGAGCGCCGCTCCAACCTACAGTTCAGTTTTCCGAAACTTGTTTTGGCCATAACTTTTTGACCGTAGCTCCGTTTTCGATGAATCAAATATCGTTGGAAACGTAATAAGATTTCCTTTCCAATGGTAAGGCTTTGAAATATCAACACAAACTTTATTTGGGGTTGAAAAGGTACGTACACACCTTGTACCTCAAACAACGTCCAGTTTCCTTCGACGGTCGAGCAAGCAACACCTACATGCTGTGCACACTCCATACACACATAGTACACCTTAAATACATTATGTACAATAAATATTTGGGTCTTACAGTTTATAGTCCCCCTTTTTAAATACTTTAAATATTTTTGGGCTGAGAATACATGCAATTTATTTTAAACGCAATAAGACACAAGTACATACAAAATTCTACACTGAGTTAAACCGAAAATCCCTTAGCTTTGGTAGCTAGTAGCTGCCAGTACATAGGATATGGACTGGTGGGCGCGAATAATTGTATATGGATCCATAGGGCTTGACATCCCCGTCCGAGCTAGAGCGCTAGCCTTTTAACGGACGTATGTTATTTGAGTTTAAGACACGTTGGTTTGCGTGTATTAAAACGAATGGGGTAATTATCACTATAGCGTTAAGTTTAGTTACCAGGGTGCTCTGTTACGTAGAATCTATTGATAAACTTTTGATGAAATCTTGTGGTCTATCTTTATATATGTTTATGACTCGAGCAATTAAACCTATAACTCACCAACATTCGTGTTGACTTTTTAGCATGTTTTATTCTCAGGTCCTTAGAATGCTTCCGCTGTGATGTGCTTGTTGCCTGCATGAAGTCTCTCATGCTTTGTACAAAGTTTATTGCATTCAAAATAAAACTGCGTTGTGTAATAAATAATTGGACTGTGAAGTCAACCTGTAAATTAAAGACTTATGTATTTTGGGGTTTTGCTTATACCTAAGCACTCGCCTACATGTTTATAACTTTCTATGTTTAGAAAGTCACTTATTTTAATGAATGCAATATTTTATCAAAACGTATCATATAGAGGTCAAAACCTCACTGTGGAATCAATGATTAACGTGCTGCGTCAATAGCGATTTTGACGGGTCGTTACAAATATGTCTTTGATACAATCTTTTGGATGAGATATTGCTGTAAAGTATGAGTTTGGTTTGAGGTGTATGACTTTGAATGTTTTTTTGTTCTTGTATTCCTTTTAGTTGCTCTAGTTTAAGTATTTATGTTTAATGGGCTTTATGATCGGTTGGGCTTAAAGATTATGAAGGTGCCTTGTTTTGTACTTGGACTAAATCATGATTTTCTTCTTTTATTTATATATTTATCTTGTTTTATAAATAAAAAAAAAAAAGAAGAAAAAAAAAAGAAGATATAATATACTCCGTACTTATTACTTGAATGTGGTTGACTTGGGTACACCTTCAAGTCAACTTTTTCAAGGCTTTAGCCGGTCAACTTTTGAAGCATGTTTCACTACAATGAGCAACACCAATGACGAAGTGGTACGTGAAGTGCTTTATAATTATAATAACAACAACATCAACCAATCCCGCCCGAAAAGAAATATGAAAGATAGGAAATAGACAATCATCTCTAAAACCAAGAGTTAGGAGAATGCTTCCATACAGACTTACGATATTATAAATTTATAATAACCTACACATAACTTATGACATTATAATAACCTACACATAAATTGTAATTACGTGACAATAAAGGGTACTGTGGAAATGATCAACCGTGTTACCTTACGAACGCATACTTAAACATTCATATAGGTAATTACGTGACAATAAAAACAGCATATGAATTCAGATTAAGATTTTTAGAGGTAGCACTTCCAAAATACCACTCATTTACTTATTAAAGGGCTGACAGTAACGTGTCAAAATTGGGACACAAATATATTCAAAACAGGGTTTAACAAACCCAAAATATGATAACAGAAGTGATATGAGACCTAATCATCAGTATGAAGGGTAGATAAAGATAGGGGAATGCACGTGCACGGATCAACTCGTCTAATGAGAAATTAAAAATTGCATTTACGGATACCTAATTACCAAAAAAATACAGATTAAAATACAGATTATCCAGAGTGTATCAGGATTTGGCCTAGAATGTGTATGGCAACATCGAAAAGTTTCACCACTACCATGCAACATGACGTATTGACGTTTATGACGAATTTTTAAACATAATAGAGACATTATAATTCCACATATATGCATATGACATACACATGGTATACACAAACATTCGGCATGTACCGAGATTTTGAACATAGTGATCACATTATCGTATCCAGACTTGTAGATACGAGCCCAAGAAGTTTCTAGATCTTAAGCAATCATCAATGCGCAGACCACTCATAGAAATAAACCTACACATGTGTCCTAAGCAGAACTATATAATATTCAGGCTTGCTTATAAACCACATTCATCATAAAGTACTCAGAGGAGAGACTTTATGAAGTTTTTGTAAGAACAAAGCCATACTAGCACAAACAGTTGCCAACAATTAGCTTCTCGGAGAGGGTTTTCTTAACCTTCAACCGTACTGTCAAGGTTGTTGCTTTATGAAGTTTTTGTAAGAACAAAGCCATACTAGCACAAACAGTTGCCAACAATTAGCTTCTCGGAGAGGGTTTTCTTAACCTTCAACCGTACTGTCAAGGTTGTTGCGATTTGGGTTTCTTCCTAACGCGTGTGTGGGTGGCATATAATCGCGAAGGTGGTTAAGTCCCTTCTGAGTGATGCCGATACTGCCATTAAAAAAAAAACATAACCATACTAGCACAAATGGTTGCTTCTTTAACCCATGCCCCCATGGTTGAAATTGTTTCTATACCAAGTGTCAGCAGCCAAGCAAGATGTCCGTACAAATTATAACACCAATCTTACAACTGAATTGAGAAGCTTCATCACTACTTACTTGGCAATTAGCTCTTATCAAAAGGCAATACATACAAATGCCCAAACTGAAGTACTGTTTCACAATGAGTACCTCTCTGCAGTTCTAATCCTATAATGACACGACGACGCAAGAGAAGATACAACAAGTCGTCCTGATACCTAATCCACGGCCAAAGACAACACTTACCCTGAAATCCTCCTCAATCTAGACTTGCAGCACAATACGTATCACATCATATAAGAGTTAAGCAATGAAATACAGAAAGATGCTGATACAAATTTTCAGCAACAAGTCACGAGGTAGCATACTATATCAATTTCAATTATTAGTACTCTATTCATATTCATAATAATATAAATATATACATACATTAATACATGGCAAAGAAGAGAAACAACACATAATCAATAACACTTCAACAATACTAATTGTATAAGCACACCATACCCAAATTTACACCTTTCATGGTATCACAACAATGCCATCACCATCACCATCACCATCACCATCGCCATCACCATCACCATCTCCTCTCAAATTCATACCCCAACTAGACCAACCAGAGACACCCTCTGCGCCATTGTCCAGTTCCGAATCAGACAACACATCAACGTCCACAGTCTGCCCGATATGAGTATAATGAAACGCAACATTCGGAGTATCAATGGGTCCCAAATACTGATTATTATGAAGATTACCAAATCCAAGCCCCAACATTGCCTCATTGTCAACCTGTCTCATTAAATCGCCTAATCTCAAAACCCTAGACCTACTCCTTCTCCTAATTCTAACATCCACAACCTCTTTAGGTAACTGAAACCGACACACGGGACACGAATTATGATTACAAAGCCACGGAAGTATACAATCAGAATGATACATGTGTTTACACGGTAACTGTTTCGTTTCATCATTGATAACAAACTGATCTTTACAAATCGCACATAAAACGACAGGATCGATTTCAAGGAATGCGGATGTAATCGTAACAATCGGAATCGATTCGATTGCAGATTTCGACGTCGGAGAGTAGTGGCGAGATACGGCAGTAGTGGTGGTGGAGATTGGAGATGAATCGTTTGAATGTGTGAGGTGGTGGATTAAACGCTGGAAGTAAGGGCTGCCGAGACGGAAATTGTCATCGGACGGAATAGTTCTAAATGTAGTTGATGGTACGGATGGATTGATGACGGATTGCGGTGGTGATTGTGAAGGATTTAGATTGTTGGGATTAGGGTTAGGGGTAGGAGGAAGGGTAGAGTTGCAGCGATGGTATGTGAATGGAGTGATGGGTGAAACATCGGTGTTGCAGGAAGGGCACCGGTAGGTCTGGTGGTCCATGGCGGTGGTGGTTCCGATGGAAGCGGTTTTAGTAGACCTGATTTTAATCAGAGGGAATTTAGGTTCGGTGAAAGCGTTGTTTTATGTGACCGTTATCTATTTTTAATCTGCTAATTTATAATGTTACAGTTAGATGCTTGATATAACGACGCTTTGGCCGAGTGGTTAAGGCGTGTGCCTGCTAAGTACATGGGGTTTCCCCGCGTGAGTTCGAATCTCACAGGCGTCGTCTAAAATTTTTATATTCCATCCTCCAAAAGATTAAAAATGCACATAACTAAGAAGTTGATACCCGAATCTATTTGATCAGGTGATCCCCGAGCTGATCTAAAATAAAATGTATTTTTGGAATTCTTAATGCTGACACATGAAGACTCCGTATGGGGCAGACATGAGATTTTTTTTCTTCCCTAAGGTTGGGTTTGGAATTACTTGTGGAGTTGTGGGGAGCGAAAACCATCAACCCGATAATTTTTCACGCACATACGCGTTTTTGGCCGGAACTCGAACCGCATAACAAGGACCCGATCATCAATCCATACAGGCATGTGAAACGAGCCGAATTTCTGTGTACGAGTCAGTGAATCCATCACAGACTTTTTACAAAGCCAGAGATCAAACCGTTGACCTCTACAGTGCCCAATACTTAAAGTTTTGGGGTTGAACCATTGGATTGAGATCGAACCCTTGACATGGTCCATGGATATCTTTTGAAAGTGTGTGACTACGATTTTCTATTTTCTATTTTTAAGAAAAGGAGATACATATATACTTGTGATTTGATCAGGTAATTCTTGAAGAAAGAAATTTCTTACTTCTTAATGATTAAAAATGAAGATCGAGTTTTGGGCTGACATGTGACACCTTTAGAAAGGGTCCATATTCGGTACCAAACCCGTATTCAATCGTTACTCAGAGTTATGAAAATAGTTTAGGAAATTGGACTTGTGGCGTGTGTATAAAATATACGGAGTAGTATTTTTTAAATAAAGTCTTTTTCAAATTCATAAGTAACCGCTATTTACAACTATCTTATGCAAATTAAAGGTTACCATTGACAAAATTCAATAGTTTATGAGCACCTGGTATAAGATGCTTTGGTGATTTTTTTTTTACTTATTGTCTTTTTCTTCAATTTATTACTTATTTATTTTGATTTATGAAACCGTATTAGTTTTCACATTTAACAAAAATAACCTTCATACACCTAATACAACGTCGTTATTTCTATTTGAATCTAACCGCGAGACAATTAGAGCACTGGGAGTGGTGACTGATGTCACTTGGCATGTCAGGCCTGACTTGCTGAGTCAGAAAAAGTGGGGAGTGGTGACTTATGTCAGTTGGGCATTTCAGTTTATATTTTTATTATTATTTTAATGATTTTAAATATAACACATATTGATAAAACTATAAAAATTAACATAAATGAAAATAACTTTCATTAAAAATAAAAAAAACATTACATTTCCTAATAATTAAAAAACATACGATTCCAAAAAATTAAAAAAAAAAAACAATACGTTATCGCGATTAAAAAGTTACAATTCGTTAACTATTTCGTCATCGCGATTATGCCATAGATGCGAAACTAGAGTATGTCGAAGATACCCATGCTCGTCTTTGTCACGCAGCTCTTTTGTCTTCTCGGCATATACATCACACCTTTCGTACCAAGTTGATCCTTGTAGGTTGTTGACAGGCAAGTAGTAAGATTTATTTTCAGCGATGTTAACACCATTGTCTTCAATTATCATGTTGTGCAATATGATGCAACCATACATGATTCTTTTGATTTTGTTTACGCTATATGCCCTAGCAGGTTGTCTTAAAATACCCCAACGACCTTGCAAAATTCCAAATGTCCTCTCAACGTCTTTACGAGCTGCAGATTGTTTCTTTGTAAAGTATTTCCTTTTTGCGTCAACAACACTTGAGAATCCCTTAACGAAAGAAGCCCACGAAGGGTAAATCACATCGGCAAGATAGTAGCCTCGATCAGTTAGTAAACTATCAAACAATCAAACAATGGAGATGCATTAAGGACATTCAAGTCATTGTTTGAACCGGCCATTCCAAAATATGCATGCCAAATCCAATTGTCATACGATGCAACGGCTTCCAACATGATTGTCGGGTAACCGTGATCGCCTCGGGTGAAATGCCCTTTCCATGCATTTGGACATTTTTCCCAAGCCCAATGCATACAATCAATGCTTCCAAGCATTCCAGGAAAGCCGTGAAGTTCTTCATGTTTATGATACAACCGACGTTGTTGAAAATAAGTAAACCACTTTGGTGCATCGGGACGAGTAGAGTAAGAAAGTATACCTTCAATTATTTTTTCAAGAAGACTTTGTGACATTCGATAACGCCGTTTGAAATATTCAGGGGGATACTTCGGATCTTGAACAAAATAATCGTTCATCAAACGATTGTGCGCTTCTACACGATCACGACTAATGTAGCGACGTTTTCGTCTTGAGCTTTGAGCCTCATTTTGTTCCTCGACCTCTCTACGTATTACCACGTTATTTCGATAAGCAAATATACTTTTCATTGCGTTCACCAAACTTTCTTCATCGGAACTACTTATTTTTAAAGATATTTTTTATTTTGATGAGAGAATTTGGATTTGATTGTGTGAGTATATGTTGAGTAAAATAGATGTAAAATGATATGTGTTTGTGTTTGTATATGTGTTGTGTATATATAGAATTGAAAAAGAAAAAAAAATCCCAACGGTAAGAAAAGAGCCGTTGGCAAGTTTAATTTCTTTTTTTTTATTACACCGAACCACCTCGTCGCCTATGCGACTGACCAGGCCGGGACGCAAGCTCGAAAATAAAGCGACCCGTCCTAATCCATAAGGACGAATACAATAACATATGATACATTGCGAGGTATTTGACCTCTATATGATACATTTTACAAACATTGCATTCGTTTTAAAAAAAAAACAACTTTCATTATAACGATAGTTGACAATATGCATACAATTTCCCAATATATCCAAACTATAAATGACTTAATAATAATCTTGATGACTTCAACGACTCGAATGCAACGTCTTTTGAAATATGTCATGAATGACTCCAAGTAATATCTTTAAAATGAGCAAATGCACAGCGGAAGGTTTCTTTAATACATGAGAATAAACATGCTTAAAAATGTCAACCAAAAGGTTGGTGAGTTCATTAGTTTATCATAATCAATCATTCCATAGTTTTAATAGACCACAAGATTTCATTTTCATAGTTAACTGCAGGAACACTCATCTGCAAAAATTCATTCATATGGTGAACACCTGGTAACCGACATTAACAAATGCATCTAGAATATCCCCAAATATACATGTACACTCATCTGTATATAAAATCGAAGTGCTAAAGCATCCGTAACCCGGATGGGACGTGTCAAAGTCCATAGATCTATCTTTAGGATTCGCGTCAATTTGGGGGTCTGTTCCCAAATTCTTAGGCTACCAAGCTAACAAGGGTCATATCCGGTATATAATTCCACCATAGAATGTAGTTTCAAGTACTTGTGCCTATTTCGTAAAACAGTTATAAAAGCAGCGCATGTATTCTCAATCCCAAAATATATATTGCAAAAGCATTTAAAAATAGAGCAAATGAAACTCACAATCCAATATTTTGTAATAAAAATATTCACACGACGAAACTGAATAATGCAGGGTTGGCCTCGGATTCACGAACCTATATCAATTGTATATCTATTAAAACATATAATGAAAATCAGATAATTTCTTTTATTAATTATATATTATTTATGTGTTTGTAGTTATATAATTTTATACTAAATTCTATTAAAAACATATACTTCATTTATATTTATTATATCTTAACTTATATGTTATATATATTACTTTAAAATAATTATTATCTATTCATTTAGTTATTTTAAAATATCTATATATATACATATATGTTTAGTGTTATATCTAAAAATCAATAGTTTGTTATATGTAAGTATAATGTTAATAGGTTTGATATATATATATATAGTTATGTGAAATATTAATATAATTATAGTATATGTAATAAGTATATTTTATGTACAAAATATTTATTTGTAAAAAAAAATGATAGTATTAATATTAATGATTTACTAATAATAGTCATACTAATAATAACTTTGTTACTAACGATAATACTAATAATAAAAATGATAATGATAATAATGATAATACATATGTTAATAATGATTCTAATAATAATAATAATAAGTACATAATGATACTAATACTAATATTAATAATAATAATAATAGTTTGTGTTATTTTGATAATAATAATAATCCTAATCATGATAATAGTAATAATACATATATTAGTAATAATAATAATAATAATAATAAAAATTATAATTTTAGTAACAATAACAATAATAATAATAATAATAATAATAATAATAATAATAATAATAATAATAATAATAATAATAATAATAATAATAATAATAATAATAATAATTTTGGTAATGAAATCTACCTTCAAAAGCCTTTCTAAAAAAAATATGCCCCGAACCGAGTTTGAACCCGAGACCTCTCACTCACCCACAAACCCATCAAACCATTCTTCCATTTCTATCTTTCTGGTTTATATTACAACCCAAATATCTTATCTGGTACTTGTTTCATCTAGTTCATCTTCTTCACTCTAATTAAAATCAAACCGAGGCAAATTAACAATAACAATCTAAAGGGTTTTGAACTTAGGACTTATAAACAACATGAAACAAAAAAAATAAAAGTGCTCTTGAAAAAAAAAATTGAAAAAAAACAGCAATGAGCTTACTGCTGAAGCTCGTAACATTTTTAAAATTTTTTTTAATGTTTTTCCATTTCGAATACGTTTTGGACAATTCTTACAACACGAATTTAGTTTCAAATCATTCCTAAAAACTATTGGAATTGTCAATTAAACTTGAAACATCAAAACGAGCTCTAATTTCTTGATGAACAAAACAGTTGACTTTTGACAAATTAATTTTGACTCGCAAATTCGAATTCGTTATCAAGAATTGGAACTTGAGATTTTACAGGAAGTTTGAGTAAAAGATTCCTAACAACTCTGCATTTTTAGTTTTTAAAATTTGTTTCGAATTCAAGTTTTTGTATATCACTGTCAAGAACACATGAACTCAAAAGTTGATTTTAAAATTAAGACTGTTATAGATTATGATTACAACATGAATTGTGTTGAAAATCATTCCTATAATCTTTATGGATTATCAAGTTAACTGGAAACATCAAAACAAACTCGAATTTGATTCAAGAACACTCAGTTGACTTTTAAAACCAAAACTTTGACTCTCAAATTAGAAATTAATAGAAAGAATTGAGGATTGAAAACTTACAGATAGTTTAGATAGACGATTCCTAACAAGACTGTATTATTACATTTTGAAATTGATTTCGAAATCGGGGTTTGAGCAAATTGAGTTCAAGAACAGGGTACTTGGTGAGTTTTCTATCTTTTCTGTTTTCCTATCTCAATTGCAATACAGGATAGCATCATATATAACTAGTAATCGAATAATTGAAGTTAGTAAAAGTGATTTGATCAGTTTTGCTGGCATTGAGAAATTTATGTCATCGGGTACAATTTTTACACACAGGAAGGACAGCCCAACTTCAATCAAGAGGAATAAAAAGAAGAAAAAAATATAAAGTAGATAGAGATGGGTAACTGAATATGTACTTATCTGTATTTATATA
This sequence comes from Rutidosis leptorrhynchoides, assembly GCF_046630445.1. Taxonomy (NCBI): domain Eukaryota; kingdom Viridiplantae; phylum Streptophyta; class Magnoliopsida; order Asterales; family Asteraceae; genus Rutidosis; species Rutidosis leptorrhynchoides. The sequence continues at coordinate 424,054,147 of NC_092333.1, read as the reverse complement.
TTTAGTATTATTACATAATAAATATAAATCTAATAAATAAGATAATAATAATAATAATAATAATAGAATTAACAATAATCATAATAAGAGTAATAATAATGATAATAATAAATCACAATAATGATATTAGTGAAAATGATAATAATAATAATATTATTAATGATAATTATAATAATACTAATTATATTAATATTAATATTGTTAATAATAATATTAGTAATAATAATATTTATATATCTCAAATTTCATATCTATATGTTATATATTTAAAATAATAATATTAAAAATATTAATGTTGATATTAATATTGAAAGTGATAATAATATTACTATAGTAACTATATTTTAATTTTTAATTAAATTTAATATCTTAATATTATATTATTTGTTATTAATTATGTAATATAATATATTACATAATAACATATATTGAATATTTCATATTTACACATTTTATATATTATTATATAATTGTGTTTGCATCTTAATTCTAATAATTAATATTCCAATTTATTGTATATAAATATTTATGCACATGTCCATTAACAAATGGTTGTTTGTGAATTGTAGGTTAAAGTCCAACGAATAAATAAATATATGAAATTATTTTAATGTAACACATTAATTTGCTTATCTTGTCGACATCCATTATCTCAATCATTTACACTCCGCATTTCCACTTGTAGATTACTTTACCAATTATTCCGTATACGGTTAAAAAGGAAAGATTTCTCAAATCAATGTGGACCTCACAACAGAGACCCGTAATCATCTTATAATGTTCATGGAATTGATAAAAGATAAAATATCTTCTAATTCAATCATTTGGCATTCTCTTTAAGCTTCGATAGTTCGATATATCAAATAGATATTGAAACCAATAAGTTTAATGTTTCAATTAATATATATATATATATATATATATATATATATATATATATATATATATATATATATATATATATATATATATATATATATATATATATATATATATATATATATATATATTCACATCTAGTCAAATATAATTGTTCGTGAATCGTTGAGAATAGTCGAAGGGTAATTGAATATATGAATACAGTTCCAAAATTTTCGAGACTCAACATTACAGACTTTGCTTATCGTGTCGGAAACATATAAAGATTAAGTTTAAATTTGGTCGGAAATTTTCGGGTTGTCACAGAAAATTGGTTGGGGAGTGGGGTGACTTGCGACGGGGTAGGTGACTAAGGGGAGACGAGCTCCCACTCCTGATGCTCTTAACTTAGTTTTAAGTTTTAAATAAAGAGAAGACTTAATTATGTCAAAGGTCCCTAAGGTTACTTTTAGTTTCATCCTGAACCCTAAACTCTTTTTTTTTTTTCATGTCAACCCTTAAAGTTCTTATTTGATTTCATTTTGGTCCCCCAACCCTAACTTCTTTTAACTCGGCTCCGTTAGTTTAAAATATAGGAGGGTAGTTTGGTCATTTTGTCATTAAATAATTACAAATCCTATTACCGCCTAATGTGTAAACAAACACATTTGGTGGTTATCGAGTCTTCCTATTCATATTCATTCACGTATAACATTCATCCAACAAACCATGATATCTTCAATCTAATATGGATCAACCCATGGATGTTCCAACGTACACTATACGGAATCACGGATTGAGTATTGATACACCTATTTTGGATCAATTATATTGCAAGGCATTTCAAATTTTTTTTTATGCAACTGTTTCATGAGTTTTTTTACAGCGAACTATTTCATCGATTATTGTACGGTTGTAACCGTTTTAGGATGAATGTTATACGTGAAATTGTATTATTATGACAGGAATGTGTTTCAGATTGTACCAACAGATATTACACATTAAGTTATTTTTAATATAAGATTGCAGTAATAGATCAACTAATATGTTCATCGATTTTTATGAAAATAATATGTTTCGAATTTTGGGTGAAAGAAAAGAGTGGATAAACAACATGTCTTGAAAGGAAAAAGCAAAATGTCAAAAAAAGGTGGTATTTATCGTTGTGGTAATTGCAAACAACCTGGGCATAACAAGAGACGTTGTACTAATGCTAGGGTCAACACTGGACACAATCAATGAGGGTCAAGATTGCTACTTTAAGTCAAGATTGTTAATTTGGGTCAAGAATGCTACTTTGGGTCAATGAGGGTCAAGGGTGCTATTTTGATGTTATTTTCATGTTTTTTGGGTGTACTTGAATAATGATGCTACTTTGGGTCAATGAGAGTCGAGATGTTATTTTTATGTTTTCTTCATGTGTTTTGGTGTACTAGAATACTGATGTTATTTTGGTAGGTTATGTTATTTTCAAGTTATTTGGTCAGTTCTTTTACTTAAATACTGATGATGTTTTGATTTACTGGATTACTGATGTTGTAAACTGTATATAACCTGGACATACTTGTACAAAATATACTATCAACTGATGTTATAAACCGATACAAGGTTTACAGAACATACTTGCACAAACTTACTGCACATAAATCTACAAAACATACTATCAACTGATACAATTGTCGATTACAAGACAAAACTTGTATATATAATTTATTATTCTGATACAAAGGTTCAAAACATACTATCAAGTGATACAATGGTCAAAAACAAATTTTAAACCAACCTTAGTTTACCATTAAAAGTCAAACTTACATGATTATTTCAATATCCTTCACTTTCCGGTGGACTTCTAAACTAGCCACATATGACCAAATCCAAAGAGTAAAATACTTACCCGTTACACCCACTACCCCAAAACTAGCTAATGAGACAGTTCATGAATAATAAAATGTCCATCCTATATTAATACTTGTTGAAATAACTAAGAAAAAGTATAAAGTTTGACTTTTAAAGTCAAACAACTTCAAAATTTATATGTGTTCACCAAATATAAAACTCAAAATCCATATGAATTCAACAAATTTAAAGTTAGACAACTTCAAACTCAAAGTCATATTGCACAAATTTTATATCTTAGTGCGTCGATGTTGACTACACAAACAAACATTACATTTGTGCACAAACATTACATATTAGTGCACAAACATACATTATCATATTATTGCACCAAAGTTGACTGCACAAACATTAAGAAACTGAACATTTCATTCACAAATTGAAGCAAAATTTAAATATCTCATCATTGTACATTGAAATAAACAATCTTAAACTTCTTGTTTTAACAAAAAAAATAAAAATAAAAATGACCTAGTACTCTAGAACATTATTCAATAGATAATACTTATTAATACCTAAACATAATAATACTAATAATATAAACCAGAGATGTCTTCTTTTTCGTTCCTCAATCTTGAGTTTTCAATTCAAGCATATTCTTTAACTCCAATAATTCTTATTGATCCATCATAGGTGGGTCATAACATTGTACAAACCTGCAACTGCAATTCGACCACTATACAAGAATACTAACATTACTTCAACCATAATTCACATTTACAACAATTTCACATTCACAAACAGAATTATAATTCAAAACAAAATACATACCAATATTGAACAACTATAGAATCTTCTTCCAGGGTTTTTCGAAGTCCTTGATGTGCGAAGTACAACTTTTCTACCACACCAACAATTATCCATTAACCATTTTCGTAATTTGGAAATTAGGGTTTGGGAAGTGACAATTGAAATTTAAGAACTAGGGTTTGCTACGGGACGATTGAAAAAGTGCATTTGGGATTAACCTGTATACGTTTCATAGTATGTTATATTAATAGTATGTTATATTAAACATATAAACACAAAAAGACTATTTATGTAAGCATGTGATAAGGACCTAACAGAGATGATGTAACTGACGTTAGAATTGGAGATGAAATTATTATTATTATTATATTATATTATTATACCTACAGACTAATGGTCACCCGAATTTTTGTAGTTTCAGTTATATCGCATTGTCGTTTTGAATTCGCGCTCACACTACAAAGGGTCCCCAAACTTTTACACAAAGTACACAACGCCCCCTCAACTTTACACTTTTTTAGTATACCTACAGACTAATTGTCACCCGAACTTTTGTCGTTTCAGCTACATCGCATTGTCGTTTTGAGTTCACGTTCACACTACAAAGGGTCCCCAAACTTTTACACAAAGTACACAACGCCCCCTCAACTTTACACTTTTTTAGGGGTAACAAATGTAAATATATAATTTTTTAAAAATAAAAAAAACTTACTCCACCCGAAATTATAACGGGCCCCATCTTCTCGCTCGGTGCGAGTTAAATTTTTCCTAATTGTCACCCGATTTTTGGTCGTTTCAGTTATGCATCGTCGTTTTGAGTTTGCGTTCACACTACAAAGGGTCCCCAAACTTTTACACAAAGTACACAACGCTCCCTCAACTTTACACTTTTTTAGGAGTAACAAATGTAAATATATAATTTTTTTAAAATAAAAAAAACTTACTCCACCCGAAATTATAACGGGCCCCATCTTCTCGCTCGGCGCGAGTTAAATTTTTCCGAGGCCACCGTTCAACTCGAAAAAAACTCACGAACACAACGGGACTAACTATATGCGAAACGGACATCGTTAAAAAAACACTAAATAATGGGCCCTATATTCACGCTCGGTGCGAGTTAAATTTTTTCAAGACCACCTTTCAACTCGAATTAATTTTACGAACACAACGCGACTAACTATACGCGAAACGGACATCGTTAAAAAAATTAAATATTTCGGGCTAAATTACATACATATACATACACGTACAAAAAACAATCCAACCTACTAGATATGTTAGGTACCAAACAACGTATATTCAAATTCGACCGCGCGCCGAATACAACTGCAGCAACGCGCGGTCAAATTTTTTCTAGTTGAAACTAACTCAAAACTTTAAGGGTTAGTATGAAAAAAGAAAACTTTAAGACTTATGGTACATTTAATTGTAAACTATAAGTACTGATTTCTTTCGGCGAAAAAAAAAATGAATATCATTTTTTTTGGGTAACGGTGGAACCCCAACTACGAAGCAGGCACATTGACCCCAACGCAGCGGGTAAACCCCCGGGTAAACCGCAAGCCGACCCTCACGGTTACCAGGTAAAGCATCCTCAGGTGAGCTCCCTTTTTGAACGAGATAGCAGTGCCAAGAATCGAACCCGGGTGGCTCCCTTCACTGGAAGTGTCGGTGGCCATCCAGGCTATGCCTGGATGGTTAAAATGAATATCATTCATAGCAAGAAAAGAGTTTATTCATCAAAAAGATGAAGAGAACCCATTACATTACAACAAAAATAACAAAAGAGTCACTCGGATCTCGTTCTAGCAAAAATAAGTATAAGCACTAATACTGTAATTAGTAATGGCGTAAATAAGTCTAAAGAGAATTAGAGAAAGCGAATGATTAATAGCCGCTTTGCAAATCATGTGCCTTAACTAAATGAATTTGATTATTTTACCATTTTATAGTTTTACTATTGGCCCTATTAGTTAACAAGCGCCGATTTATTAGCAACTTAACTATCGATTAGAGTTTAAATCGAAGTTCAGACAAGTTTAAACCCGTGAAAATTTGATTCTACTATTTTCATAACGTCTCACACTTTTTTTATTTTTTTATTTTTTTTCTAACTACTTATTGGCAAAGAGTCCATTTAGAAACAATGTCTCTATTCATAGAATATTGAGAGTAATGACTTTATCTATTTTTAAATGAAGAAATAACTTCTCTTTTATTTTAGAATAGAAGAAAGATTCTACATTTTACCTAAATCATTATTTGTTGTTGTTGTTTTATAGTTTTAATGTAATTTTCAAGTTGTTTACCGTAGTTTGTAGGGGTGAGCATGGTGCGAGTTGGGGCGGTTTTAGGTCAAAACCACACTCATAACCAGTATTGTGGTTAACTAATTTTCTTAACCATTGGGTGCGGTTAAAAGCGGTTTGGTTAATATGGTTAAATTGGTTAACGATTAATTATAAAACGGTTAATTTTGTTAACAGCAAGCGTCGATTTATTGGCGTCTTGACTGCCGTTTAGAGCCTAAATTGAATTCCAGGCAGGAGTTAAAACCCATGGAAATTCGATTCTACCATTTTCGTGGCGTCTCAATTTTATTTTTAATTTTATTTTACTTTTAAAAAAAAATTTCCTGCTTATTGGCCGGAGGTCCACTCGGAAGCAATCTCTTTATCCGTCGAATAGAGAGAGAGATGACTTTCTCTACTTTTGAGAGTGTTTCACTCTGGGTGAAGAAATGACTTGTTTTTATTCTAGGATAGAGGAAGGATTGTCTACATCTCACCTCCCCATACACCACTCATGTGGTATTGAGTTTTGTTGTTGTTGTTGTTGTTAATTTTGTTAACCATTTACGGAAAAATTTACTAAATAGATAACATTTTAATATGAGACTAGGTCATTGTCTCATAATTCTAATCGAAAATAAAAGTAGATCAATGTAGTTTTTTACACTCTAAATTGATGCAAAAGAATCATAAAATAAATTAGACAAAACATAAGTTCATGTAAAGTTCTTAATAAATAAACTTTCCTTCAAACTTATTCTCCCTCCATCCGAGAGTCATAGGTCAAAGTGTCTTTCATTGGTGTGTTCCCCTTTGATATAATTAATATGTATGCTTAATTTTCTCAACATAAAAGTCAAAAGAACGTTACACATTCATCTACAAGGTTTAATATTTCAACATGTTGACCATCTTTCATAAAAATGATTATATATGAAATATTAAATGGTGCGAGTGCGATTAATTCGGTGCGGCTACCTATTATTTCCATAACCGATCCACAAAATGCAGTTAATTCAAAAGTATTAAATAAACCCGCGGTTATCCATTTGGTTTGATTAATTTGGTACGGTTGTATCGGTTAATATGATTACGGTTCGGTTAATGCGTGGTTTTTTTTCTCACCCCTAGAAGTTTGTAGACATGTGTCACGTGACACACACACACCGTCACAGAATCCAATCAAATTACAGTACAACTATGAGTTTTTACTTTTTATTTAACTTTGATAAATAAACACAGTAACACAACACGTATCGACTAGTACTGTACAAGTTATACATACAGCAACAAAACATTGGACGTGATCAACTACTCGCCGATAACTTGGCCGCTTCTAAATCGGCCGCCTGTTTCAAAAAACTCTGATCATCATCTTCAACCGCCATCTGGATCGGCGACGAACCTAATCCGTCAGCAATCGCCAGCATAATCTTCTTCATCTCCGATCTAAATTCATCACGATCAACAGTACCGTTATGATCACCGTCAAAAGTGGCGAAAACCGAGTCGTAAAGACGCGTGAGTTCTTCCGGCGGCATGGCGATGTCGACACCGAAGTGCGTTTCCAATAATCGCATCGATTCAAAGGCTTTACGCATCTCAGATCTGGATAAAACGCCGTCGTTGTTGATATCGAGTGAGGAGAATTGAGTGTCGACGCTTGTTTTGAAGTGAGGTTCGTCGTTAACGAAGGAACGGACGGTGGATCCGTCGATGATTATTACACCCATAAGTGTGTGCGTGATTAAATGTGAAATTTTGAGAAGCGGTTGTTTGAAGATGAATTGAATTGAATTGAATTGTGATGATCTTATTCTTATTCTTATTTATGATGGAAAGATAAGATCGGGGATGATCACTTGCATCGATATATGGGCCACAGTCTTCCATTTTTTATTTATATTTATTATTTATTTATTTTATTCTTTTGAAAAACGTAAAAACCAACACACAGGAATCCGCAAGACCGCAACCAAGCCAAAACAAGTGGCAGTAAATACTATTCTAAATCAAAATCTAGTTAACACGGCCGAACTATAATTTATAAACAAGCCTAAAAAGCTAATAACGGAAAAAACATATAAAAAAGCTATATACTAAGGGCCTGTTTATTTTTTTTTAAGTTTTATACGGATATAGATGACAATATGAATACAGATGTCAGTATGGAGTAATTATTTAAAGAATAAAGTTGTTTAATTTTCATGTTGAATGTGTGGACTGAATGGTTAAAATGACTAATTTGCCCCTAAATATAAATTGGAATATATAATCAAATTCAATACGGTATATATCTTTAACTGATTACCAAATAAAACATCATTTTTGAAATCACAACTCATATTTTCAATACTCCGTAACTGATTGTCAGATACAATACTCCACTATTTTTTGGGGAAGAAACAAAAGTATTTATTTTTCTTCATCAAAAAAGGTTACAAACTGAATAGCACGTTTTCAGGATTCGATATGCAAGAAGTCTCTAAATCTCTAATCTTTTAGTAATATTCAATTTAATAACCAACATGACGTTTTTTAAAATTAGGTTTGAATAACCCCCAAATCGAAAACGTAAAAAAAAATATATGACTGGAGATGTCTGATTTCTTGAGAAAAGGGATGAAGAAGATGAGTAATTTTGTTAAAAGAAGATGAATATTGAAAGAAAGATAATGGGTACGTATGTAATTATATCGTCTATACCTGGAGGATACTACTTTTATGGGTGAGCGAAACAACTCTTCTAAGGGACCTGGTGGATCATAAATTCGTAAGTAAACAAACACCCAAATTGACCGAATAATCATTTAAGACAACTCAGCCCATTAAGCCCAAAAGAAACAGGCACTAAATAACATATACAACACAGATGCAATAAACAGCGATGACAGTCAGAAGAACACCAATCACGACTACAGCAACAATAAAACACCAACAACTGACATCAATCCTGACTGTCTGAAAATTAGCCCAATCCGCAAAAATCAAATCTCCAACTGAGAGATTGTCAGTTAGTCCAAACTCGAAGATTCTCCGAAAGGAAAAGACCTGCAACCAAACTTGGGGCGGTAAACCACCCAAATCCACCCCGGTCTCAACATCCACCACCTTCCACCCCCTACAGAACCTCCTCCAACACCCGTCAACAGCCGTGAATGACCACCGCAAACAGGGCCGGTCCGGATATTTTTGATGCCCGGTGCGATTCGATAAATGTATGCCCTAATTCAAATTTGTAAACAAACATCACTCTATTTTTATCAGTTTAAATATATTTCAAGCTGAACGACAATGTACATATCAATTTTTACTATATATTTAAATAAAATGTTATTATTATGATAACTTTGAAATAAATATCTATAATGCTTCTTAGGTAAAACGAGGTAAAAGGATATATGGACGTTGTTGCAAAAGCGCACTATGTCCCATATACCCTTTAGTATATAGTAGTATATAATATAACATAATGAAAATATGATTGTAGTATAGAAATTTTCACTATCTAGCTAATAAAATTTAAAATATTAGTTTTAATTAAATTGGAAAGCATGTGAATTATAAAAAGTGTAAAACAATAGGATTTTATATCTGATCAGTCGATAACACTTTTTTTAGTTTGACTTTTAAAATACGTCATCTTTTTTCTACAAAAGATAAATGATTGACTAACACTTGATATTACTCAGTAGTGGAAAATGCTTTAAAAAAATTTCTTCTTGAATTCGAGAATTTGTATTTTTTTTTTTTAACAGATAATTTAAATTTATGAGAGATATATAAGTGAGGCATGTTGTGTAACGATCCAACCCATTATCCGACCAAAAACACGCCTAAATTTTTTTTTGTGAGACTGTGCATCTGGACGGCGTCCAGTTATCTGGACAGTGTCCAGCTCTGAAGGACTGGACGGCGTTCAAATGAACTAAAATATTTTGATCAGTTTTACAATTTTATGCGAGCGGAAAACCCACTTCCTGACACTTTCACACGAAAACACTTTCACAATATGTTATAATAATTAAAACTAAGAGTTTTTCACAGTAAAACCGAGTTTTACGACACCGGGCCCACATCGGCCGTTTTACGACTTTCGTACAAAATCACAAGTTTTCGACCACGTGAGTTTTAACATAAACTAAAGACCGAGCATGGTGATTGGGGATACGCTACCCAATCCTAATCAAATCCAAAAGCAAGATCTTCTAATCCCCACGCTTACCCGAGCCGCCAACACGCGAACCTATAAAAATATCAACAACGAGAGTGTAAGCTAATGCTTAGTGAATGTAAAGATACTATACACATACATATGCATAAAACGACTACGCATCACCAAGCACAAAGAGTAAACACATACCACCAACGCATAGCAAGCAAGCTATAAATAGGCACATACACAAAGTAGCTACACGCTACGAAAACTCCAAGCTAACGCCACAAGATTAGCTACAACACAACAATAAGTATATACGTGCATACACAAATCAATATACTCAACAACATCAATAAGGTTAACCCCTTAACCTCAACCACATGAAGGTTGGCCGAACATTACGCGCCTTAGTGAATCCGAACATCAAGCGACTCACTACCTCCAAACAATTTGACTATTAAGGATGGCCGAACTTCACGCGCCTTTATGACTCAGAACTTCGCGTGATTCATACCTTAGTCATACATCACAATAGGGTTGGCCGAACTTCACGCGCCTTAGTGAATCCGAACATCACGCGATTCACTACCCGAATCATCACCACGACAAAAGCTAGCAAAACCCATCGCCAAAGGGTTTATCCAATACACTAGCCAATCACAACATCAAGGGTGGTAACCCAAAACGCATAAGCGTATCACATGGACCCGAAGCACAAGAGGAGTCCATTCGCCCACACATACATAGAGCAAACCCGAGCAAGGGTCATGAAACAACCCGTCCATATTACTATAAACGCAGTACGCTATTCATTGGTCCCATAGCGAGGTATTTGACCTCTATATGATACATTTTTGAAAATATTGCATTCGTTTCATAAAAAAAACACACCATTATTATACATAATGCATGTTTTAAACAATTGGGCGATTATTTAAGGAATAATCTCCATAATACATCGGTTTTCAAATACTACACACTTGACATAACAGTCAAATATAATACATGACATATGTTTTATTGAATGCAACACTTTATTTAATTAAAAGCATGAGACTCCATGCACAGCTTGCTCAGATAATGCAATAGCGGAAGACTTTCTTAAGGACCTGAGAATAAACATGCTTAAACAGTCAACACCAAGGTTGGTGAGATATATAGGTTTAGCATCGATATAAATATAGACCACAAGATTTCATAGTTATAAATATATGTACACTCGCAAGTGTATAAATGTATTCTATAAGTTGTTGAGCGCTTCGGTAACCATACTTAACCATTAATGTAGCATATTCTCTTTATTATGAAATCTCCCTACACTGTACCAAGTGTAGTAAAAACGAAGTACTATGCAACCGTTTACGATACTAGAGCGACTAGCCCGATTGGGGTTGTCAAACCCGATAGATCTATCAATAGGATTCGCGCTTACATGTTCTTACAACATGTAAATATTAGTTATCAAGCTATTAGGGAAGATATGCAATGTGGTACAACTCAACGTAGAATATATTTTAAGTACTTGTATCCATGGCGTAAAACATAAAATGCATGTATTCTCATCCCAAAATATTTTTAGAGTTTAAAAATGGGACTATATACTCACGGTAGTAAAAGTATATTAATAATAAGTTTTCAGCTTACTAAAAATATGGCCATCGTCCTTGGATTCACGAACCTATAACAATAATAATGATTCAGATAATAATACGACATGTGAATAAAATAAAACAAGTTCATAGAATACTTATATATTAATTTTTAACATTTTTATGTTAGTAGTCCTTTGTTAGTAGTCCAAAATAGTCCGAAATGTCCAACAGTCCAATAATCGGTATATATATAATCTTAGAATTACCCCACGACGTATTGTATACGTATTGTCTTTGCATCAACCCAGAGACGTATTGTATACGTATTGTTTTAGAATTTATCAAAGCGTATTGTATACTTATTGTCTTAGGATTTATCAAAACGTATTGTATACTTATTATCATGGAATGTACCAAGATTATTATTATTATATATATATATATATATATATATATATATATATATATATATATACAATCTCGGAATTAACTAAGATTATAATATTTTGTTACACTAATGATAACATGTCCAAATATATATAGGATATAGGAAAAGTTAGCAAGTATATGGTTAATATAGTTTTTACAATATAAATTTCGTCCATACAACGTTAATTTTAGCAGATTTTGTTTTGCTCGCCAAATATTCATTACAACTCCGTTTAAAGTGAATCAAATTGCTATGGATTCCTTAAGAAGTTAATTTTTCAAAAACAATTCGAAAAGTTCAGCCCAAGTAGTAATTTTTAGAGCTTTACCCTCTTTTGGTGTCAGTGGAAAGATTTGAAAAAATCCCGACATCCACCCAATATATGATTTTTGATAAAATACTCCCACTTTGTCTAAAATCATGAAAAAATACTGAAAGTCTTATTTACATATATTAACATATTTTCAAAGTCTTAGCTTCAAACTCAAAGTCTAAGATATATTTTTAATTCCCAACCCAAAATAGCCCGTTTTTTACCGAATGGAGATTAAACGATATATGTTAAGTTTCAAGGTGTTCTTCATATGTACAAGTTATAAGTTCTTATATTAACTTAATATAACATCATAATACATTTAAATAAGTGTTATTAGAGTTAAGTTAGAAAGATTATATTAGTTTTTCAAATAAGTTTAGAATCAACTAAACTATGTTCTAGTTTATAAATTCTTATATAGAAAGCTATAAACATATGAATTGAACAAGAATTTAGGCAAGGTTAATACCTTGATTTTGAAGCTTGAACTTGCTAGAAATAGATGAAGAACAAATAAAGAGATACTAGAACTAGAGAGAGTATGTGTGTGTAAGTAAACATGAAGTAAAAATTAGAAAATGAAATAGTAAAAATTTGATCAAATATGGTGTCTTTATATACTAGTTGTAATTTGTTATTTTGTGAATAATATCTAGTATAAGTTAAAAATAATTAGGTCATGCATGACATATTATTCCATTATTGAAAATTTCTATTGGTATATACTAATTGTAAGTACTTCTAGAAGCTGCGTATAATACACGTATAAATACCGTATAAATACGAGTAGGATTCTTGATGAAAAACGAATGGGAATATGAGTATAGCTATCTTTGTTGAGTATAAGTATGTTAATATATGTATTCAATACTTTTAAACATGTATTAATACTTCTTAATACAATACATATATATTCATTTTAACATAAGGGTTATTACGTCGTTAAATGTTACATATATATATTGTTTTCGAAACCCTTAAATTAGTAGTCTAAATTTATATATAAAACCCATTATTAATATACTTAATGAGATACTTAACTATCATATATTCAAGTTAAATATAATCAATATATCCATATATATACATAAGTATATATTTAATACAAGTTATGATGTTCATGAATCGTCGAACAAATGGTTGGTCAATTTTTTGTATGAAACTCATTTCAAAAGTTTTAAAACTTATCAAAATTTATTGCTTATCATGTCGGAATAATGTTATCATATAAAGATTAAGTTTAAATTTTGGTCGAAAATTTCTGGGTCGTCACAGTACCTACCCGTTAAAGAAATTTCGTCCCGAAATTTGATTGGGATCGTCATGGCTGACAATAAGTATGTTTTCATGACGCATAAGAGATGAAAATTAGAGTTTTATCATCATTGGGTAATATAGATAAATCAATTTGATTTGTGAAGAGTACGAGTGACGCTATCGCAAAAGAGTGAAAATGAGTAAATACATGTTCGTCTTATCCGGTGACGTAGCCACGGTTGATTTTTGGAATTCAAGGAATTTTAGAAGAAAATCTTCGAAATCTAAATAAGATTTGATTCTTCAAAAATTAAGGAAATTAGGATCCTCTTTGGTTAAATGCGATAATCTGTTTTGATTGCCCTGTCGGATATTTCACTATAAATCCACCCTCTTCATTTCCTTATTTTCACAGCTCATACCTTCTATTCTTCCTCCCTCAATTCATACTTTAAAGCATTCGTCAATATGCTCCATCCAGTTCTGATTCTTGATATACTCCTAACTTTCATATCTGTCATTCTTCTTTTTCATCTGCCGCCGGAAGAATCTATTTACTTCTACTATACTCTTGGTTTTTTAGTTTTTTTAGTTCTCCCGTGTCTTTATATTGCTACATGCATCGATATACACGGTTTGTAATTTCTGAGTGGTTGTTGGGCTTTATTTCTTCTCTTATATTTCAGAATCCCTGCTTCTGTCTTTCTATAATCATTGACATCCACAGTTAATGCTCTCTCCTATTTGCTGCTATTTATACTCCCATTTCTATTTCAGAGCTTCATGCTTTTATTTTCTCTTCGCAAGTAATGGTCCAGAATTTGTAGGTATGGAGTTTCGAATGAACAATGACAAATGTTCTAAGAGAGAAATTGTAATAGTACGATCTTGATTGGTTAAATTACCAGAATTCAAGAGAAAAGATAGAATTATCAAGAAATTATATTCTTGATATGTTTATATATTAGATAGAATGTAAGAGTCGTGTAATCATGGCACATGATGACGTTATGATATGTGAATCATCACGTTCCATTAGAAACTCAGCATGACTTACTTTAATATAATCACGTTGATCAAGTGTCATTATATTATACTAACTCATGCTTCAGTTCCCAACATTACTTCAAAAACATTCATACTTTACACTCAGAGGTTTCAGATGTTTAGAAACTAAAACAGTTTCCTTTATGATGTGATACATATAACGCGAGGAGATAAATGATTTTAGATAAGAATGGTTATGAAGATATCTTTAAAAATATCGAGGATATTTATAATGAAAGATATGATGATATATTAGAATATCTAAGATCAAAGGATGATGAAGAATATTGTCTGCAAGGGTTTAGAGTAAGGAGTAAGGTATTCGCTAAAGACTTCAGCAGGCACTGAATCATTTGGATTCTTTGAAGCCAGATTTAGTCTTTATGATTTGTCCACAGCCTCCTTCATGGTTTGCTCAATCCATTTTCCAGTTCCAAACTTTCTCTTTTTCTGAGTTTTGCCAACACACTATTCTTTATCATCAAACTTTTGACTGTTACGGTTGTCTACAGTTTCTGCTGTTTCATTCAATTTTTTTTTCAATATTTAGGGTATTGATTTGTAGACTGGGTGTGTAACAACCCTGATTTTTCCGTTACTTCCGTTAACCTTCCGTTAGTTTATTAACAGCGATTATTTAACTTTTGTGCGTTTACGTGTAATAAATGCATACTTGATCTTTGGAGGGTTACAATAATTAATATGGGTTGATATTAATTCAAATAAATATTTCGGATGATGAAATATGATTAAAACGATACGATTTTGATATTAGCTTTTTGAGCAACGAAACGCTCGGGTTTATTTTAATAATTAATTTTATTAATTATTAACTTTTTAAAATATTTAATTTATTGGGTTTTTAATAAATTAAGCGATTGGTTGCGTTTAACGATCGGGTTAGCGTTCCGGGACTTCGGTACGACTAAACAACACTTAAAACGGACCACGATTACACGGAATTGCAAAACAAGAGCCCGGGAACCCCATGTGGGCTATGTTCGGCCGAACCCACACCCACACCCCCTTAGATTTCTAATTTGGGCCACTTACTTGCTAAATTCATAAATTAATTTATTTAGGGCCTAATATATATGTAAACAAGTAAACCTAATTCACTACACAATAAACCCTCACAAAAATTAACCAGTCGACTGCTCCTGGCCTCTCCCCATCGTCGACCTCCACCACCAACAATCCACCATCAATTTTTGCTCTTTGATCAATCTTGTTTCACAAACGTTGCAATTCTCGATCTCCTCTACGCATTGATATAATTCTTTTTGCGATCTAAGGTATATTTACATGAACCCTAATATTAAAAATCTGATTTTCATTAAAGTTTCATAGTATTGTTGTCAATTGCTCAAGTCTATACGCGTATGTGTTGATTGTAATCGTTAATTTGATTGTTTGATGCGTTAGGGTTTAAAAACGAATTTGTTTATGCATGATCAGAAAATATGAGTTTTTCAAATGTTAATTATTATGTTATAATCAGATTCCTTGCGAAAAACTATTGAGTTTAGGCTTTGGATTCGCTTGATTTCGTTTCCGTATGATTAAGTTATGTCAATTTGAATTATCGTTGTGTTTTTGTTGCTTGATCAGAAATCTGGAATTGTTAGACAACGAATTGACATGTGAAACTTATACCACTAGAAAGATAATTTAAAAACACTCAATTTAGACTAGGATATCATGTCGTTTGTTTATGTATAGCTCGAGATATGCTTGAATTAGTGTAAAAGTAGTTTTATACAGCACTTGCATGAAAATAACCTTGTATGATAAAATGTGTTAACTTCTGTGATTAAAGCTTTTCATATTTGAAATATACACAAAAATTAATTCATCTTTCATGTGGATATCATAGGCTAATTGTATCTATATCTTCGGATAATCGCGTGCGAATGTGACTAGCTAAATGAGAATCGAATCTGCAAATTGCTCACTATTTTGTACTCTGTGGATTGTGTGTATTGCATGAGCATGTATGCTTCTGTAAAATGAAACTTAACATGATATGTGACTTATTTTTTGTTTATGTCAATCTCTGAAACCTTATGCATTGGGCACAATAGAGCCATACTTTATGTGAATTCTGATTTGAGCAGAAAACTCAATGTTCAACTTGCACGAATAAACTGTACAAGTTGGCTAAACAAAAGTTGCTATATTTTTGATATGTTTTACTTTGATTTGTCTTTGAACTATGTCCACTGGTCTTGTATCAATTTCATGTTCCTAACTCCGGTTATAGCCAAAATGAAATCAGTGCGCGGTCAGAAACTGACTTGGCAAACCCCAAATGTATCCCTTCTGATTCCTGACTTTTAATTGTCGTATGAGTCCCTGGATGGACTTTTTGGAATCTATTTTAAGTATATTTATGATCTGGAGTTTGTCATGTTTACTTGAATTTTGTACTATGAGATAATGTGCTAAGTATGCTACGTGTTCATGAACTTTGTGCATAACGATAAACTGAAATTGTGAAAATGATCATTCATGACCTGAAACGTATTGTTTGACTTAGGTTTGACATGTTTATCAACATTTGACATGAACCTACTGATGTTGACTTTAATTGACTACTTTGACCAAGTTTGACTTTTGGTTTGACTTCGGTTGACTTTGTTGACTTGCATGATATAGTTGACTTCCACTTTAAATCGCGTCTAGTAGAGCAATAAGACAACTTATACTATGAAATCACACTTGTTTAAGATACATATTTATTGACCAACCTAAATACATATAATTAGGTTACATTACTCGGGTCTAAACCGTACAAGTCGTTTGTCTTTCAATCCGAGCTTTATTCAAAGGTGAGTCTACAGTCCCACTTTTTTGCATGTTTCCAGGGATGAGAATACACGCTGTTATACTTATATTTTCAAATGCTTTTGTATTGACATGAGTACTATATATGCATATTGAGTTTATTCAAAAAGCCTCTAGCTTGAATACTTTTAATACCATCGGTTTAATACTTTATAACATACTTTAGATGGACGGATCCGTTAGGTTGACAACCTCACCCGCTATAAAACTGTGGTGCATTTATTTTGAACATTAAATACATTTGAACAAATGTATAACATTGTAGGAGGTAAAGGCGGGTATAGTGGCTTCTATACTCGGGTCATTGCTAGTATTCAGGTGCTCATATTATGCAAACATTTTACGACTTTGTGTTGTACTTGTAAAATCTCGTGGTCAAGGAACTTAAACTATTTTCTGACAACTGTTTTTCAGATACTATACAATGTTATTTATAACTGTGGTTTACGAACAATTGAGATAGAAACTTGTCTTGGTATTGTCTACAAATATTTGAAGCTTGACATGATAGTGTCAACAAACTTTTTAAACGGGACACGGAGTTGTTTAGAATATGTTAACATTGAACCTTGGTGGTCTTCCACTATTAAACGTTTTCGAAATGTATATCTTAAACATACCGTATTATTTACCTAAAACCTGTAGATTCACTCAACATTATTGTTGATCCGTTTTGCGTGTTTTATTCTCATGTATTAATTGCTTCCGCTGTAAATTGTTGCCGTTACGTAGAAGTCAAGCCAAGCACTGGGACCAGAGTTAACGTTCCATCAAAGGGATTTTGACGGGGCGTTACATTTGGTATCAGAGCTTTGGCTATAGGGAACTAGAATACATTAGTGTGTCTAACCGTAGGGCGCATTAGTGAAGTCTAGTCTATAGTTGTGTGTCTTGGATGACTTTTACACACCATACTTGCACTATTTACTTCCCAATACTACATGTAGGGCTATATATTACATCAAGTACATATACACCTTATACCCAGATGATATGAACTCGAACTAGATGCTACACTACGAATCACATACGTACACGCGACGCGAGATTTAACTAAATTAAGTTGACTACGCCATCTTGAACTTATGGAGTGATGTCGAATGGAAATGTGAGATAGCGTAATGTAATGACCGGGATTACATTACGGTGACTCATATAGAAGTTCCGACATCACAAGATAAGGAATTGGGGGCCGAGTCAAGTAGGTTACTTGGATAAACAACGTTTAGAAAATAAACCGTGTAATCGCAATTGTGAGAAGAAACTTACCATGTGCAAAGTAATTGTTATTATAACTTATAAGTAACTTGTAAGCATGACACAACTCCTCACTGCTCGACACTTCCTGCCACCACCGATCACTACTTGTCACTACACAGACACTACTTAAACACACCTGTCATTTCATACCACTACTCAGTACTGTTTATCACTGCTAACTACTACTCAATGCCGCCTCTTACTGCTAGTCACGACTGAACACTATTTCTCACTGCTTGTCATTACTAAATACTACTTACTACTACCCCTTGCTACTTGCTACTACTCAATACTACTCATTACCACTACTAAGTACTACTCGTCACTACTCGGACCTCCACGTTTTACTGCTCGCTACTGTGCATCACAACTCATTTCTGATACGTCTTTAGAGGAGGAATTCCTGATAACAACCCGCACAATGCATAGTAGATATTGTCCACTCGATTACCAACTTACCTATCATTCAGCCACCCGCCATCCATGATTTTTTTTTCCAACACGAGCCTGCCGACTATTGACCATTATGCCTTATTGGGTGCATTAGAGTACATGTGCATATACTTATGATGCGAGCATGCTATCTAACAACTTATACGTCACTACTATCATCACTGCTTATCATAACCCATCGCTACTTATCACTAACGCCATCACTCATTGCTACTAGTAATACTACCCGTTACCATATCCCTCCTCATTTTGTTCCAACGTACTATTCTTAAGCGACAATCATTTTCATCATATCCACAAACATTACCAACCAACTTTGAACACAACGACGTGAACTACACTTCATATGTTCCCACAAGACACATGCCTGGGAGTTTGTACCGACCCTTTTCGATAAATATCAGATTTTGTTTGAGTTGTTATACACCTTGTTCATTTTCGTTTTCGGAACTCGTCAAGTCCTCACTCATCAACCATAATGTTTATATATGCTGTCAACACCGGTGCTGGGAGAAGCTTTAGCGTTAGAGAATTTGGTCGCAACTTTTATAACCCTGCACCTTCCTTAGACAACGTGTACTCTGTAGAACTATTAAACTGAGGAGTTTTTAACCTCGTGTGTGAAACAAACTGGTTATCTGACGATACAACCAAGGCAGCTACAACCAGAAGGCTATTCGAATTCCTTTCACCGACGGTAATGGTGTACGGAGAGGAGATTAGTACACCGTCATGTTACACTAATTACTCGAAGGTCCAGGAGTACATGAAATGAGAATGTCTCGCAATTCTGACACATGAGTAAAGATGAGCCGACACTTAAGAGACCTGAATATTTTCCAGACTATTAGAGATTACCCTGAGGTTGCACGTTCACCTCACCGTGAAGACGAATTTTGGATTAATTTGGTGCCAGCACCTGTACCCGTTACGCGTACAATATACGGACTTGCACCTTTGGAACTACAAGAGCTTCCCATGGTGAGGAACATCATGGTTGTAGTGCCCTAATTTGTGACAGGTACTAGAAGGTGGGACACATAACCACGAATTTCCGAGTTGGAGCTCCGTTCTTGTTTGTTAAGAAGAAAGATGGGTCGATGAGATTGTGTATCGACTACAGAGAATTGAACAAGTTGACAATCAAGAATCCGTATCTGCTACCAAGGATTAATGACTTATTTGATCAGCTACATGGATCCAGTTGTTATTCGAAGATTGATTTGAGATCCGGGTATCATCAATTGAGAGTCAAAGAAGCTGATGTCCCGAAGACAGCGTTTAGAACACGTTATGGACATTATGAGTTTACAGTGATGTCATTTGGTTTGACGAATGCACCAGCGGTTTTTATGGACCTCATGAACCGTGTGTGTAAGCCATACAAAGTTAAATTTGCCATTGTGTTTATTGATGATATATTGGTGTACTCCAAGAACAGAGAAGAGCACAAGCAGCATCTTCGTTCGATATTGACTATGCTTAGAGAAGAGCAGTTGTATGCAAAATTCTCTAAGTGTGACTTTTGGTTACCAGAAGTACAATTTCTTGGCCATGTTGTAGGGGCCAATGGAATACAGGTCGATCCAGCAAAGATTGAGTCAGTTAAGAATTGGGAAACTTCAAAGACGCCAACGCAGATTAGGCAATTTTTGGGTCTATCTGGTTACTACCAGAGATTCATTGAAGGATTCTCTAAGATTTCCCGACCATTGACCGCGTTGACTCATAAGGGTAAAAAGTTTGAGTGGTCAGAACCGCAAGAGACTGCATTTCAGTTGTTGAAAGAAAAGTTAAC
The DNA here is from genome assembly GCF_046630445.1 of Rutidosis leptorrhynchoides. Lineage (NCBI taxonomy): Eukaryota > Viridiplantae > Streptophyta > Magnoliopsida > Asterales > Asteraceae > Rutidosis > Rutidosis leptorrhynchoides. Next base: position 424,033,193 of record NC_092333.1, on the reverse strand, counting down.
AACTGCACCAGTATTGTCTCTACCCGAGGGAAGTGAAGATTTTGTTGTTTATTGTGATGCCTCACGTCAAGGAATGAGTTGCGTGCTTATGTAACGAAACAAGGTTATTTCTTATGGATCACGTCAATTAAAGATTCACGAGCAGAACTACACTACGTACGACCTTGAGTTAGGAGCTGTTGTCTTTGCACTTAAAATGTGAAGACACTACCTGTTTGGAACCAAGTTCACTATCTTCACTGACCATAAGAGTTTACAGTATATATTCGATCAGAAACAGCTCAACATGAGACAACGACGTTGGATGGAACTACTTAACGATTATAACTGCAAACTTCAAAACCATCCGGGCAAGGCGAATGTTGTGGCGGATGCCTTAAGTAGAAAGGAGCAAGAGAAACCTCTTAGGGTTAAAGCTCTTAACATAGTTGTCCGTACATATCTCACATCACAAATCCGCGAAGCACAACAAGAAGCCATGAAACAAGAAAATATCGATGTTGAATTTCTCAGAGGAATGGATAAGAAATTTGACATCAAAGAGGACCGAACACGGTACTTTGCTAACCGAATTTGGGTACCAAAGTTTGGTGGATTGAGAGAATTAGTGTTGGAGGAAGCACACAAGTCAAGATACTTAATTCATCCGGGATCAGATAAGATGTACCAAGATTTGAAGGCATTTTATTGGTGGCCAAATTTGAAAGCTGACATTGCTACCTATGTCGGGAAGTGCTTGACTTGCGCTAAAGTCAAGGCTGAACATCAGAAGCCATCAGGATTATTAACTCAACCAGAGATTCCCCAGTGGAAGTGGGAAGGTATTTCCATGGACTTCATTACGAAACTACCAAGAATGGCGGGAGGTCACGATACTATTTGGGTTATCGTGGATCGTCTCACTAAGTCCGCACACTTCTTACCGATAAGGGAAACTGATAAAAAGGAGAAGTTGACTTAGATCTACATTAAGGAAGTCATCTCTAGGCATGAAGTGCCTATATCTATTATATCCGACCGCGACAACAGATTCACTTCCAGATTTTGGCAGTCATTACAGAAATCAATGGGAACTCGTCTAGATATGAGTACAGCATATCACCCCCAGACGGATGGCCAGAGCGAACGAACTATTCAGACTTTTAAGGACATGTTGAGAGCGTGTGTCATTGATTTCAGAAACGGATGGGATAAGTATTTACCACTGGCTGAGTTCTCATACAATAACAGCTATCATGCGAGCATTAAAGCTGCACCTTTCGAAGCGTTGTATGGAAGGAAGTGTAGATCTCCCGTTTGTTGGAGCGAATTGGGAGATAGTCAATTAACAGGTCCTGAGATTATTCAGGAGATAACTGAGAAAGTCCTACAGATTCAGGAACGACTGAGAACGGCTCGAAGTTGTCAAAAGAGTTACGTCGATGTTAGACGGAAGGACATAGAGTTCCAAGTTGGTGACAAGGTTATGCTTAAGGTATCACCTTGGAAGGGTGTTGTACGATTTGGGAAACGAGGTAAACTGAGTCCTAGATATGTTGGACCGTTTGAGATAACTGAAAGAGTTGGACCGGTAGCTTACAGATTGGAATTGCCACAAGCACTAAGCGGTATTCATGACGTTTTCCATGTATCCAATCTAAAGAAGTGTCTAGCCGATGACAATTTGATTATTCCTTTAGAGGAACTACGTATCGACGACAAACTTCATTTCATTGAGGAACCTGTTGAAATCTTGGGCCGTGAGGTCAAACAGTTGAAGCAAAGCAGAATTCCTACCATTTCGGTAGAACGCGAGAAGAGGACCAGAGTTCACGTGGGAGCGTGAAGACCAGATGAGGATGAAATATCCGCAATTGTTTCCCGAGGAAACTACTTCAGCGGACGATCACTAAAATTTCGGGATGAAATTTTCAATAACAGGTGGGTAATGTAACAACCCTAATTTTTCTGTTACTTTCGTTAGTTTATTTAACGGCGATTATTTAACTTTTGTGCGTTTACGTGTAATAAATGCATACTTGATCTTCGGAGGGTTACAATAATTAATATGAGTTGATATTAATTCAAATAAATATTTCGGATGATGAAATACGATTAAAACGATACGATTTTGATAATAGCTTTTTGAGCAACGAAACGCTCGGGTTTATTTTAATAATTAATTTTATTAATTATTAACCTTTTAAAATATTTAATTTATTGGGTTTTTAATAAATTAAGCGATTGGTTGCGTTTAACTATCGGGTTAGCGTTCTGGGCCTTCTGTACGACTAAACGACACTTAAAACGGACCACGATTACACGTAATTGCAAAACACGAGCCCGGGAACCCCATGTGGGTCATGTTCGGCCGAAACCACACCCACACCCCCTTAGATTTCTAATTTGGGCCACTTACTTGCTAAATCCATAAATTAATTTATTTAGGGCCTAATATATATGTAAACAAGTAAACCTAATTCACTACACAATAAACCCTCACAAAAATTAACCAGTCTACTGCTCCTGGCCTCTCCCCATCGTCGACCTCCACCACCAACAATCCACCATCAATTTTTACTCTTTGATCAATCTTGTTTCACAAACGTTGCAATTCTCGATCTCCTCTACGCATTGATATAATTCTTTTTGCGATCTAAGGTATATTTACATGAACCCTAATATTAAAAATCTGATTTTCATTAAAGTTTCATAGTATTGTTGTCAATTGCTCAAGTCTATACGCGTATGTGTTGATTGTAATCGTTAATTTGATTGTTTGGTGCGTTAGGGTTTAAAAACGAATTTGTTTATGCATGATCAGAAAAGTTGAGTTTTTCAAATGTTAATTATTATGTTATAATCAGATTCCTTGTGAAAAACTATTGAGCTTAGGCTTTGGATTCGCTTGATTTTGTTTCCGTATGATTAAGTTATGTCAATTTGAATTATCGTTGTGTTTTTGTTGCTTGATCAGAAATCTGGAATTGTTAGACAACGAATTGGCATGTGAAACTTATACCACTGGAAATATAATTTAAAAACACTCAATTTAGACTAGGATATCATGTCGTTTGCTTATGTATAGCCCGAGATATGCTTGAATTAGTGTAAAAGTAGTTTTATACAGCACATGCATGAAAATAACCTTGTATTATAAAATGTGTTAACTTCTGTGATTAAAGATTTGCATATTTGAAATCTACACAAAAATTACTTCATCTTTCATGTGGATATCATAGGCTAATTGTATCTAGATCTTCGGATAATCGCGTGCGAATGTGACTAGCTAAATGAGAATCGAATCTGCAAATTGCTCACTGTTTTGTACTCCGTGGATTGTGTGTATTGCATGAGCATGTATTCTTCTGGAAAATGAAACTTAAAATGATATGTGACTTATTGTTAGTTTATGTCAATCTCTGAAACCTTAAGCATTGGGCACAATAGAGCCATACTTTATGTGAATTCTGAGTTGAGCTGAAAACAGAATGTTCAATTTGCACGAATAAACTGTACAAGTTGGCTAAACAAAAGTTGCTAGATTTTTGATATGTGTTACTTTAATTTGTCTTTAAACTATGGACACTGGTCTTGTATCAATTGCATGTTCCTAACTCTGGTTATAGCCAAAATGAAATCCGTGCGATGTCAAAAATTGACTTGGCAAACCCCAAATGTATCCCTTCTGATTCCTGATTTTAATTGTCGTATGAGTCCCTGGCTGGACTTTTTGGAATCAATTTTAAGTATATTTATTATCTGGAGTTTTTCATGTTTACTTGAATTTTTTACTATGAGATAATGTGCTAAGTATGCTACGTGTTCATGAACTTTGTGCATAACGATAAACTGAAATTGTGAAAATGATCATTCATGACCTGAAACGTATTGTTTGACTTAGGTTTGGCATGTTTACCAACATTTGACATGAACCTACTGATGTTACTGATGTTGACTTTAATTGACTACTTTGACCAAGTTTGACTTTCGGTTTGACTTCGGTTGACTTTGTTGACTTGCATGATATAGTTCATGTAACATCTCAGGTAACACGTTCCCCGTAGCATGATATTGTCCGCTTTGCCCGTAGGCGCACGGATTTTTCTAGGCGACCAAAGACGACGAACACTTTCCCAGGAGGTCACCCATCCTGGTAGTGCACTCATCCGAGCACGCTTAACTGCAGAGTTCTCATGAGATCTGCTGCGCTTGTGGTCCCAAAACGCGTCATGCTAGGAAAGGTCTCCACACCCTTATAAGGCATGATTCGTTCCCCTCTCCAACCGATGTGGGACGGATGTAATACGGATGTTACAATCCTCCCCCTAATGGGACACAGCGTCCTCGCTGTGCACGTTTGGTCCGGGGCCTGGCTCTGATACCATTCTGTAACACCCCAGCTTAACATGATCACAATATTTTCCGCTTTGCCCGCAGGTGGAACATCCGACATCTGAACAAGGAAAAATAAATTTTCCATGTCAGTATGTTATAAAGCAAGCAAATAATAGGCCAACAGTTTAAATCATGTATAACGGTAACTAGCATGTCAATAACAGTAATTCGTATGAAAGTAGCATGCAATCGAAAGCAAGTAGCATCATGCAGTAGTGAAATCATGTAGTAGCATACGGCATATAGCGGAAAAAGTAAGCAGTAGCATGCAGTAAATTCAGCGGAAACAAGTAAACTAGCAAGTTGTAGATTAGTCCTATTAGTGAATCCTACTCGGGTCGGTCTTAGACTCACTAATGCAACCTAATTCCCTACAACCAATGCTCTGATACCATTCTGTAACACCCCAGCTTAACATGACCACAATATTGTCCGCTTTGCCCGCAGGCGCACGGCTTTTTCTTGGCGACCACACACAAGAAGCACTTTCCCAGGAGGTCACCCATCCTGGTAGTGCTCTCGCCCGAGCACGCTTAACCACAACGTACTCGCACTTCTACTCAGCCTGTGATCCCAAAACGCGTTGTGTCATTTAAGCGTGAGTATTAACTTATAATCCCATGATCACTCATGTTCGTGGGCGATGTGGGATTTGCCTAGGGTGTTACATTCACCCCCCTCAGGGACTCATCGTCCTTGATGAGGTTTGACCCACCACTCCCAACGGTACATGAGTGGCTCTGATACCATTCTGTAACACCCCAGCTTAACATGACCACAATATTGTCCGCTTTGCCCGCAGGCGCACGACTTATCTGTAACATCTCAGGTAACACGTTTCCCGTAGCATGATATTGTCCGCTTTGCCCGTAGGCACACGGATTTTTCTTGGCGACCAAAGACGACGAACACTTTTCCAGGAGGTCACCCATCCTGGTAGTGCACTCATCCGAGCACGCTTAACTACAGAGTTCTCATGAGATCTGCTGCGCTTGTGGTCCCAAAACGCGTCATGCTAGGAAAGGTCTCCACACCCTTATAAGGCATGCTTCGTTCCCCTCTCCAACCGATGTGGGACGGATGTAACACGGATGTTACAATCCTCCCCCTAATGAGACACAGCGTCCTCGCTGTGCACGTTTGGTCTGGGGCCTGGCTCTGATACCATCTGTAACATCCCAGGTAACACGTTCCCCGTAGCATGATATTGTCCGCTTTGCCCGTAGGCGCACGGATTTTTCTTGGCGACCAAAGACGACGAACACTTTCCCAGGAGGTCACCCATCCTGGTAGTGCACTCATCCGAGCATGCTTAACTGCAGAGTTCTCATGAGATCTGCTGCGCTTGTGGTCCCAAAACGCGTCATGCTAGGAAAGGTCTCAACACCCTTATAAGGCATGCTTCGTTCCCCTCTCCAACCGATGTGGGACGGATGTAACACGGATGTTACAGTTGACTTCTACTTTAAATCGCGTCGAGTCGAGCAATAAGACAACTTATACTATGAAACCACACTTGTTTAAGATACATATTTATTGACCAACCTAAATACGTATACTTAGGTTACATTACTCGGTTCTAAACCGTACAAGTCGTTTGTCTTTCAATCCGAGCTTTATTCAAAGGTGAGTCTACAGTTCCACTTTTTGCATGTTTTCAGGGATGAGAATACACGCTGTTATACTTATATTTTCAAATACTTTTGTATTGACATGAGTACTATATATGCATATTGAGTTTGTTCAAAAAGCCTCTAGCTTGAATACTTTTAATACCATCGGTGTAAGCACAATTTAGATGCACGGATCCGTTAGGTTGACAACCTCACCCGCTATAAAACTGTGGTGCATTTATTTTGAACATTAAATACATTTGAACAAGTGTATAACATTTTAGGAGGTAAAGGCGGGTATAGTGGCTTCTATACTCGGGTCATTGCTAGTATTCAGGTGCTCATATTATGCAAATGTTTTACAACTTTGTGTTGTACTTGTAAAATCTCGTGGTCAAGGAACTTAAACTATTTTCTGACAACTGTTTTTCAGATACTATACAACGTTATTTAAAACTGTGATTTACGAACAATTGAGATAGAAACTTGTCTTGGTATTGTCTACAAATATTTGAAGCTTGACATGATAGTGTCAACAAACTTTTTAAACGGGACACGGAGTTGTTTACAGTCTTTTAACATTGAACCTTGGTGGTCTTCCACTATTAAACGTTTTCAAAATGTATATCTTAAACATACCGTATTGTTTACCTAAAACCTGTAGATTCACTCAACATTATTGTTGATCCATTTTGCGTGTTTTATTCTCAGGTATTAATTGCTTCCGCTGTAAATTGTTGCCGTTATGTAGAAGTCAAGCCAAGCACTGGGACCAGAGTTAACGTTCTGTCAAAGGGATTTTGACGGGGTATTACAGGGTGCTATTCAGAATTTCAGAATTGAAGGTCAAAATTTCCAGGAGTGACACGTTATATGTATATATATAATTATTGAGGTGAAAATGCTGCGAGAATCGAGATTGATGATTGATGATTTTCGGTAGTTGGTATGAAAATTATTGTTACAGGATGTAGATGGGGTTTCATGAATAATATAGATATTTTTCAGAGAGACTAAAGCCGAAGTTGCTGGAACATCTGCTGATAATGTGGTGGAATATAAAAGGTTCCCCGGTAACGATAGCGAAAGGGCAACGTATATATCGAGGTTATAATAAGGCTAGTCTGACTGAAAAGTCGAAGTTGACTTGCTGGAGCTGTGACAAAACTGGCTACTTTGAAAAGGGATTGAAAAGTTATTTTTGGTAATAAATGCCAAAAGATCTGACCCAGATGAGTGTTAAACTTCTACTTAGGTTCCGGGAGTTTTCCAGATGTATGAATATATGCATAAATCTTTCTTTTTGTAGGTAACGTGTGGTTGGATAATCCTCTCGATTGTTTCTTAATTGAGGTGTTTTCAAGAATCATGAAGGGTTTGAATGCTGATGTGAGAAACGTGGTATATGAATTTTTGTATGAAATAGTATGGAAAAATACCGATTAAAGATTGTTACACACTAACGGGCAGTGTACCCGATCGTGTAGTAGTATAAATAATGTTTTAGTTTCGTGTATCGTTCCAAGGACAGTTGTATTAGTCAAACTAGAATTAGAAACTATATTATGATTAACTAAGTAAATGAAACTTAAAGGTACAAGATATTATGTTTTTGTGGCTATTTAACGATTTAGCCAAATCAGAGAAGATTAAAAGTAAAAATAATATTTTTGGTCTTTTAAGTTTATATAATGAAAACAAGTGCAAAGAAAGCAAATAAGATAGTTTGATTTAGATCAAAGAGACGAAATGTTCATCTAGATATTTTACCCTCGGTATTAGATGTAAGTTATATTGTTAAGACCCGACTGAATGAATATGTGTGTAAGTTACCTAATAAATTTACCAAGAGTTCTCTTTATTAAACACGCAAACTCGATTACAAGATCAAGGGTTCCCTTTTCTCTATAGTTCTCATGTTTGTAACCAAATAACTATGATATATATGCTAATCACCCAAATCGACTTGCCAAGAGTTCTCTTTAGCAAGTACTCAAACTAGAATTACTAAGTGGAGGGTTCCCTATCACCTAGACCTTTTCGTTTGTGACTAGTTGATTAGCTAGATCAAAGACTTGAATACCAATTGTCTTTTGCGTTCGCTCTACACAATTCATCCCTATATCGTCTAATCGTTTTGATCTAATTTACCCCCTTGGTCCGGTTTAGTAAACAATCAATCTAAGACAAGTTGATTGTAAATCAATATGATACATCAACAAGAGTCTCTTTATCAACAACATATCAATTAACTAGATACAAATAATTTAACATCAATAAGCATGGTTCTTTAATTCAAGCTTTAATCTATCACACATAATACATTCAATCAATAAGTTTACATCCAATACTTTGGTTATTAATCTAGACAAACATTATAGAGTTTAGCCAACAATCATGATAACAAGTAAAATAACAATCAAATGATAAGTAGAATTCATTGTTAAGAACAAGAAATCAACCTAATTGAGAATGAATCTTGAATGGCGAAGGTGTTGAATCTTGATTCTTGGATGTTTAAGCCTCTTCAAAGAGCTTGGAGTTCTCCAAAATAGCTCCTAAAAATCGTCTTCTAACTCCTCTGGTTCGTATCTCATCGTATCTCTTCAATCATTCACTTTTTTAAAGTAGTTAAAGTTGGTCAAAAAGCAAAAGTAGGCTGAAACCTACTACTGGACGGTGTCCAGTTGTAAAGGGCTGGATGGCGTCCAGATTTCTGGACGGCGTCCAGTTGTGAAGGGCTGGACGGCGTCTAGATTTCTGGACGGCGTCCAGTTGTGCTGAATTTCACTGTCTCGTTTTTTCATAATCTCCCTTCATTTGGACGGAGTCCCAATCATTTTGGACGACGTCCAACATATCTGAAGCCTTGTTTTTTCATTTTAGAGCGCTAATTTGACCATAACTTGTATCGGAATCAACTATGATGAAATCACAACTTATAGTACAATCATAATTCACCAAAACTCTTTATAAACCACTTTCCGATACACTTTACATACCTTTATGTATTACTTGTAGAAACCGCCTTAACTATCCTTGATTCGAGAGTATTTCACACGATATTGCGAGATATATATATATATATATATATATATATATATATATATATATATATATATATATATATATATATATATATATATATATATATGATGTATTTGAGCAATATCAAAACACCCCACACTTAAACCTTGCTTGTCCTCAAGCAAATCTTTCATACAAAGTAGAACAATATCAAACACACTTACACAACATAGCGTACACACATCACACCAATCATGCGAAGCACACGAAATACACACGTTTATTTGAAACGCAACTCACGCTAAATGAAACACACGCTTTAAGTACACCACACCTATATTGGAATCACACTCAGGCTATATACACAATGAGAACACACGCAAACATTTTTGAGAGATTAGAGCCAAGTATCCGAAAAATTTGGTTCTAGGGAAATCAGGACCTTAATGAAAACGTTTTATGGTTTTGAAAATATCATGCTAGTTTTAACACTAGGCACGTTTTCTGATTTAGTCGGATTTTCTGAATTTTGAAAAATGAGTGCGGGTTTCCCGCTATTGGTCAAGCCAATCCCTCCCACAGTACCTAACATTACGAGATGTTGGTAAGAAAATAATGTGCTTAGGAGGATACACATTACGTCCGGATATCATTGATAATCATGAGGTAATCATCTAATTCGTTAAATCAATCATGAAGATTGAGGTTCATCAGTCTTAAAAGCTAATATTTTACCTTTTCGGAGGTTATCCACTGAGGATCCGATCAATCACAGATATTTTGTGTATCATGGTGCGCTCCCCATTTGACAAGATAGATCTCCCTCATCGAGATAAATCTGACTACCAGTTTCCCTGTTTGATGTTGTGTAACAACCCGTCCTTATCCACCTGGACGAAGTCATCAACATTTGGTCCCATTGCAATGATCGACTCCAAGTAATGTCCTTAAAATGAGCAAATGCACAGCGGAAGACTTAATTCGCACCTGAGAATAAACATGCTTAAAAGTGTCAACCAAAAGGTTGGTGAGTTCATAGGTTTATCATAACAATCTTTTCAATATATTAATAGACCACAGGATTTTATTATTTATAAACATAATACACTCGCAAGTGTATGTAAAGCATTCTAAGTGGTTGAGCACTTGGTAACCATACTTAACATTTAATCACGTCGCATGTTCCCTTTATTATGAAATCTCACTACACCGTACCAAGTGTAGTCACCGAAACGAAGTACTGTGCAACCGTTGAATACTGGTCGTCCAGTCCGGTTGGGGTTGTCAGGCTCGATAGATCTATCAACAGGATTCGCATTTACAATACCCATGTAAATAGTAGTTACCAAGGTACAGGGAAGTATGCCAGTGGTACAACTCAATGTAGAATATATTCTTAAGTACTTGTGTCTAATTCGTAAACATTTATAAAAGCAGCGCATGTATTTTCAGCCCAAAAATATATATTGCAAAAGTAATTAAAAAGGGAGCAAATGAAACTCACCATACTGAATTTTGTAGTAAAAATACATATAACGGCATTGAACAATTACAAGGTTGGTCTCGGATTCACGAACCTATATCATTTGTATATCTATTAAAACATATAATCGTAATCGAACAATTTCATATATTATAACTTATATTATATATTTAATTTGTGTATATACATTTATAATGACTAATATTTATATAGTTGTATTAATATATATTTGATTAATTTTATATTAAAAATACTTAATTTGTTCTATATGAATATACATATAAAAATGTTAATGTGATTAATACTTACTTATATGTAATATTACTAAAAGTTTATTTTTATATGCGAAATGTTTATTTGGTAACATAATATTAATAATAGTAATAAAAGTTGTTTTTGATTATAATGATAATACTAGTAATAATAATAACTATAAAAATAATGATTTTACAAATAATAATAATACTAATATTTATTTTAATATCTATAATGATATTGACACTACTAATAATACTACTAGTACTTATGAATAATAATAATAATAAAAATAATAATAATAATTAATATTAATAATAATAATAATAATATTAATGATAATAATGATAATAATTAAGACTACCTTAAAAGCTTTCCTAAAAAGATTTGCCTCTGCCCAGGCTCAAACTCACGACCTCCCGCTCAACCACAAACCCATCAAACCATTCTTCCATTTCTATTATTCTGTGTAACTCAGTGAAGTAAAATATATAACCTATATCTTGACTGTTTCTTTTTCTACTTCATTAATTCATCATCAATTATCATTTCCTACTCATCTAACCATCTTTATGTTTATTATTTAACTATCATCATGATCATCCTTATCATGTTCAACATCATCATATTGATCATAACCGTGATCAACCATCATCATCTTGAATGCTTTTAAAAAAAATAAACGGCTCTTGGCCCAATCGTTGCAAAGGTTTTTACGGCCCAACCTGCTTAATCCAAAAAAATACCTTTGGCCCAACAGAAAATAATGGCCCAATAGAAAAGGATTACGTCCCAACTATGAAAAAAAAGATTCTAGCAGGCGGCTCATAACAGTTTTTGTGGAATTGCTTGGTTTTCTTTTCTTTAAACTATTTTTCTAGAACAATAACATGTCACCCATGATATATTGTCGGCCAAAGAAATTATAATTAAAACAGCCACAACAGATTGATTTATCTTCATTCTTATCTCATCCTTCTCCTCATCTTCATTATTTTAACAGAATTATAGAAACAGATACGGTAAAGCAGCTGCAGGTGGATTTTAGGGTTGTTCCCAACGGTTTAAACACAAAAAAAAAATTAACTGGAGCAGCGTGGCAGTTGATGGTTGTTTAATGGTGGTTTTCTATCGGAATAGAAGCAAACAGACGGGTTACAGTGGCGAACAGAAAAGCAAATAAATTGCAGGTTTTATTAATGACTTGATGAAGGTGTTTGCAAGTTGTGGTTGTAGTGGTGATGGATATAGTGAATCAAAAACAGAAACGATAAAGATGATGGATTTGTGTTTTGGTTTTGATTCCTGAGTTTGTTTTGATGTCGACAAAAAAAAAATTTTTTTTTATATAGTTGTAGGGTTCATAGAATGGTGACGGATGTAGTTTTGTGATTTAAATAGAACTGAAAACGAAGAATTAACAAGATGAGTTGTGTTGATGGTGTTCATTGATGTTGGTACACGATTAGAAGAACAAGAAACAATTTGAGTTTCGTTTTGTAACCGGATTTGAAGTAGAAACCGAGGGTGGAACTAGAGGGTGGAGGAAAGTGATGGTCGTATGGTGGTTATGGAGGGTGGGTTTGATGTTAGTTTTAGGGTGTATCGATTCATAACAAAAAATAAGAAGGAGTAAGGGTAAGCAATGATGGTTAAAAGGATATTGTACAAGAAGTTGTTGTGGGTTTGTTCTTGACAGGAAATAGAAGTGGAAGTTGTGGTTCATGGTGTTGGTTGTCTTTGATGTACTGTATCGAGCAATACCAGAAGGGAAATTTCAGAAGGTGATGAGTGGTGATGTTTGTTGATGGTTAGTTTGGTGGAAGATGTTAGAGGATGGTGATGGTGTTTTGTTATGTTCTTGGACTAGATTTCATGTTGAACTAATCAATAGGGGAAGGTGGTTGTTAGTTGATGGAAGGAGCAGGAAGGTGTGTGGGTTTATTGACATGGTTCATGTAGTATAAGTATATACATATATAATTGAGTTAGTTAGTTTGACACCCACTTTAATTTACATGAATTCACGGGAAAGAAATAAAAAGAAAAGTGATAGAGATAGGTATTATATTATATATGTATCTTATATCTGTATCCAGCTATATCGATATCTTTATATCTATGTCTATTTTTATATATATATATATATATATATATATATATATATATATATATATATATATATATATATATATATATATATATATATATATATATATATATATATATATATATATATATATATATATATATTTGTATTTTATTTAAGGAACCACAATCATAATCATATTATCATTAATATTACAACATTAATATTTAATATTAATATTCATATTAATAATAATAACACAATTAGTAATAATAATAATAATAGAGGTAATAATAATATTTAATGACATTAGTATCATAATAATACTAATAAGAATAATGTTAATAATGATTTTAAATGAAATGATGATTGAGTTTTGCCGCCGTTTACTAAATAACTTCGAAATCCTATATATATATATTCTATATACTTTATTTATAGATACTTTTTAAATAAAATTTATTATTTTACAAAATTAATTATAACACTTACAATAAATAATATTTCGAATAATATTCCAAATTATTATTTATATATACATTTAATTATATATGTATTTATTTACAAATAGTTGTTCGTGAATCGTCGGGAATAATCAAAGGTCAAATATAGTTTCAAAATTTTTGAAGCTCAACATAACAGACTTTGCTTATCAATTCGGAAAAACATTAATTATGTAAAGATTAAATTTAAATTTGTTCGGAAATTCCCGGGTCGTCACAGTACCTTCCCGTTAAAGAAATTTCGTCCCGAAATTTGAGCGAGGTCATCATGGCTAACAATAAAAATGTTTTCATGACGAATATGAGTTGATAAATAGTGTTTTATCATTTTTGATTAATGTAGATAAAACAATTCGATTTTTGTGAAGCGTACATGTGAAGCTATCACAAAAGAGTGAAATGAGAAAATAAAGATTCGTCTTGACTTTTGACGTAGTCATGGTAGATTTTAGGAATTTAAGAAAATCTTCTAATCAGAAAGAAAATAAAATAGCACGATTTATTAGCAAACCGTTGAAATTTTGGAAGAACAATAATATCATGGAAATATTTTCTGGATATGTTTAGAGGTTAAATAGAATGAAAGAGTTGTGTAACATGGCACATGATGATGGTACTGAGAATCATCACGTTTCATTAGAAACTCAGCATGACTTACTGTAATATAATCACGTTGGCCTGACATCATTATATTATACTAACTCATGCTTCAATTCCCAACACTTCTCTAGGAAATCATTCATAATTCAAACTCGAATTTTAAAGAAATTTAGAAACTAAAATAGTTTCCTTTATGACGTAACACGGATAGCACGAAGATATAGATAATTTCAGACAGGAATATTTGTGAAAATATCCTCAGAAATATCGAAGATATTTTATGATGATATTTTTGAATTTCTAAGTTCGAAGGTTGATGAAGAAAAATTTTTCGCAAGATTTTAACATGACCTTGGAGCAAGATATTCTCTAAAGTTTTCACCGGATCCAGAATTATCTGGATTCTTTGAATATAGGGTTTGGTCCTTGTATTTGTTCTTTGTTTCCTTCACAGTTAGCTCAATCCGCTTTTTAGTACCAAATTTTCTATCGAGCGTTCCCAACACTCCATTCTTTTATCATCACTTTTGGCCATTAAGACCATTTACTACATGCTGCTTCGTCAGCATTTTCAAAGTTAACGGATCTGGATCATTGGTTATTAAATCGAGGTGTTTCAGGAGAATTGTGTTTTTAGATGATTAAACGCTGGTGGTAATATGATGGAATATGAAAGGTTACCTGGTAATAATAAAGAGCACGCATATATATCAAAGTTATAATAAGATTATTTCAAATGAAAAGTCGATGTTGATTTGCTGGAGCTGTGAAAAAATTTGCTATTTTGAAAGGGATTACCAAATTATTTTGGGTAATAATAACACTAAAGGAATTAGCACAGCTACGCGTTAAACGTTTACTCAGTTTCCGAGGTTTTTTTTTCCAGGTGCATAATTATATGCATCAATCTTTTCTTCCGTAGATGAAGTGCGGCTGGTTCATCCTCTCGATCGAGGTGTTTTCAAGAATCATGAAAGATTTGAACACGGATTGGAATTGTCAGGATACAAATGAGGTTTAAGATGAAATCAAGTGGCAAACTTGAAGAATTGTTTAGTTTCATATGTTATTAATCAATATTTTAATTCATTTTTAATTGTCCAATCTTGACAGTCCACAGTAACAGTCCAATAATTCATATATAGTTATATATATATAATATTCGAATTAATTAATACGTGTCATGACCCGTATACGTCTCAGACTCGATCACAACTCAGACTATATATATTATTGTAGAATCAACCTCAACCCTGTATAGCTAACTCCCGCATTACTGCATATAGAGTGTCTATGGTTATTCCAAATAATATATATAGATGCATCGATATGATATGTCAAAACCTTGTATACGTGTCCCGATATTTAAAGTGCGTAAAAATAAATAAAAGAAATTAAATGGCGATAATTAAAATTGCGAGAATCTAAATTGCGATAATTAAAATGCGATAAATAAATTGCGATAAATAAATTGCGATAAATAGATTGCGATAAATAAAATGTAATCAGTTAGCTAGGAACAGTTAGCTAGGAAAAATTAGCGTGGATTCTTAACAGAATTCTTC
Organism: Rutidosis leptorrhynchoides; assembly: GCF_046630445.1. NCBI lineage: Eukaryota > Viridiplantae > Streptophyta > Magnoliopsida > Asterales > Asteraceae > Rutidosis > Rutidosis leptorrhynchoides. The sequence continues at coordinate 424,017,681 of NC_092333.1, read as the reverse complement.
TCATAGTTAAATTGTTTGTTTCTATCAAATTTTATTTTGTCCAATGTTTTCTTCATTATGCCACTTGTTGGATTCTGATAGGTCAAAATCCAAATATGAAATTAAATTTGAATGAGAATAGTTATTCTTTGGTGAACGGATACGTATATCGGTGGTTGTAATTAGGATAGTAAATGACTTGTTGAATCAAATTCGAAGAATGTACAATGTAACTTATTAATGCGAAATCTAAATATTCCTCGGGTATTACCTACCCGTTAAAATATTCTCATCATTAACAGTTTGTACAAAAGAATTACAATCTTTATGAAAATATACATACATATATATTTTCTTCAGATGTAATCATGGATTTAATGAGTCAATAAGATATTAAACTCATTTGATTTACCGTTAATACTAGATTACATAATCTCTAAAACTTTTGAAATTACATAATCGCCATGTCGAGCGAAGATAATCGATGTAGAACGATATGTAGAACAAAGATAAAGTAGATAGAACGATACGTAGGACGATGATTAGGCTCGAGGTACAGAATGAGATGTTGAGGAGTGTGATGTTGAAACTTGGGTTGTTGGTGGTACTGGTGTTGATGTTGGTGGTGCTGTTGGTGTCGGTGATGCTGCTGGTGCTGGTAAGTTTTGCACCATATTCTCCAACGCCACGACCCGAACGCGAAGTTCATTGACTTCTTCTATTATTCCGGGATGATTGCCGGTCGGAACGAGCGGATGAATAAGGTTTAGAATTGTGGATAGAATATAATCGTGGCGAGATATTTGGTCAACGAGAGTGAAAATGGTGTTTCGAACAGGTTCGCCGGTAAGTGATTCAGGTTCTTCGCCAAAAGGTGAATTCGGTTGGTGGAAGGGATCGCCTTCTTCTCATCTCCATTGGTTAAGTCGACTACGAACCCATCAGATAAATTGGGGATGGCTGATTGATTGATTCATTCTGGTGACGCTGCTTTCGGAGCTGGAGTGGGACTCCATATCGGAATAGCTGTCGGAATCCGAGGGACTTGATCTATTGGTGAGTTCCATTTCGTATGATTGAGTAAAGAATTTTTCGATAAGAAATAATTTTCGGATATCGGATGATATTCTAATTACATAGAATACCTATACATAGTACAAGAGATCCCGTAGATTACGGAGGAAATTAAGGAAACGTGTCAGATAAAGTCTACAGTAATAGATGCGCTAAGATATGTATTTATCTATAAACTATCTATCAAATAAGTGCAGGAAGTCGTGTCTAGACTTAGGAATGATAAGCAGGTAATTTTTTTTTCACTAGGAATGATAAACAATACTTATAATATGCAGCTAAGGTCGAAGTCCAGACTCGCTAATGCATCCTAACAACTATCAGTTAGACACACTAATGCAAGACCCGGTTCGCTAAGACCAACGCTCTGATACCACCTGTAACAACCCGTCCTTATCCACCTGGACGAAGTCATCAACATTTGGTCCCATTGCGATGATCGACTCCAAGTAATATACTTAAAATGAGCAAATGCACAGCGGAAGACTTAATTCGCACCTGAGAATAAACATGCTTAAAAGTGTCAACCAAAAGGTTGGTGAGTTCATAGGTTTATCATAACAATCTTTTCAATATATTAATAGACCACAAGATTTTATTATTTATAAACATAATACACTTGCAAGTGTATGTAAAGCATTCTAAGTGGTTGAGCACTTGGTAACCATACTTAACATTTAATCACGTCGCATGTTCCCTTTATTATGAAATCTCACTACATCGTACCAAGTGTAGTCACCGAAACAAAGTACTGTGCAACCGTTGAATACAGGTCGTCCAGTCCGGTTGGGGTTGTCAGGCCCGATAGATCTATCAACAGGATTCGCGTTTACAATACCCATGTAAATAGTAGTTACCAAGCTACAGGGAAGTATGCCAGTGGTACAACTCAACGTAGAATATATTTTTAAGTACTTGTGTCTAATTCGTAAACATTTATAAAAGCAGTGCATGTATTCTCAGCCCAAAAATATATATTGCAAAAGTAATTAAAAAGGGAGTAAATGAAACTCACCATACTGTATTTTGTAGTAAAAATACATATAACGGCATTGAACAATTACAAGGTTGGTCTCGGATTCACGAACCTATATCATTTGTATATCTATTAAAACATATAATCGTAATCGAACAATTTCATATATTATAACTTATATTATATATTTAATTTGTGTATATACATTTATAATGACTAATATTTATATAGTTGTATTAATATATATTTGATTAATTTTATATTAAAAATACTTAATTTGTTCTATATGAATATACATATAAAAATGTTAATGTGATTAATACTTACTTATATGTAATATTACTAAAAGTATATTTTTATATGCGAAATGTTTATTTGGTAACATAATATTAATAATAGTAATAAAAGTTGTTTTTGATTATAATGATAATACTAGTAATAATAATAACTATAAAAATAATGATTTTACAAATAATAATAATACTAATATTTATTTTAATATCTATAATGATATTGACACTACTAATAATACTACTAGTACTTATGAATAATAATAATAATAATAATAATAATAATAATAATAATAATAATAATAATAATAATAATAATAATAATAATTAATATTAATAATAATAATAATAATATTAATGATAATAATGATAATAATTAAGACTACCTTAAAAGCTTTCCTAAAAAGATTTGCCTCTGCCCAGGCTCAAACTCACGACCTCCCGCTCAACCACAAACCATCAAACCATTCTTCCATTTCTATTATTCTGTGTAACTCAGTGAAGTAAAATATATAACCTATATCTTGACTGTTTCTGTTTCTACTTCATTAATTCATCATCAATTATCATTTCCTACTCATCTAACCATCTTTATGTTTATTATTTAACTATCATCATGATCATCCTTATCATGTTCAACATCATCATATTGATCATAACCGTGATCAACCATCATCATCTTGAATGCTTTTAAAAAAAAATAAACGGCTCTTGGCCCAATCGTTGCAAAGGTTTTTACGGCCCAACCTGCTTAATCCAAAAAAATACCTTTGGCCCAACAGAAAATAACCGCCCAATAGAAAAGGATTACGGCCCAACTATGAAAAAAAAAAGATTCTAGCAGGCGGCTCATAACAGTTTTTATGGAATTGCTTGGTTTTCTTTTCTTTAAACTATTTTTCTAGAACAATAACATGTCACCCATGATATATTTTTGGCCAAAGAAATTATAATTAAAACAGCCACAACAGATTGATTTATCTTCATTCTTATCTCATCCTTCTCCTCATCTTCATTATTTTAACAGAATTATAGAAACAGATACGGTAAAGCAGCTGCAGGTGGATTTTGGGGTTGTTCCCAACGGTTTAAACACAAAAAAAAAATTAACTGGAGCAGCGTGGCAGTTGATGGTTGTTTAATGGTAGTTTTCTATCGGAATAGAAGCAAACAGACGGGTTACAGTGGCGAACAGAAAAGCAAATAAATTACAGGTTTTATTAATGACTTGATGAAGGTGTTTGCAAGTTGTGGTTGTAGTGGTGATAGATATGGTGAATCGAAAACAGAAACGATAAAGATGATGGATTTGTGTTTTGGTTTTGATTCCTGAGTTTGTTTTGATGTCGACAAAAAAAAAAATTTTTTTTATATAGTTGTAGGGTTCATAGAATGGTGATGGATGTGGTTTTGTGATTTAAATAGAACTGAAAACGAAGAATTAACAAGATGAGTTGTGTTGATGGTGTTCATTGATGTTGGTACACGATTAGAAGAACAAGAAACAATTTGAGTTTCGTTTTGTAACAGGATTTGAAGCAGAAACCGAGGGTGGAACTAGAGGGTGGAGGAAAGTGATGGTCGTATGGTGGTTATGGAGGGTGGGTTTGATGTTAGTTTTGGGGTGTATCGATTCATAACAGAAAATAAGAAGGAGTAAGGGTAAGCAATGATGGTTAAAAGGATATTGTACAAGAAGTTGTTGTGGGTTTGTTCTTGACAGGAAATAGAAGTGGAAGTTGTGGTTCATGGTGTTGGTTGTCTTTGATGTACTGTATCGAGCAATACCAGAAGGGAAATTTCAGAAGGTGATGAGTGGTGATGTTTGTTGATGGTTAGATTGGTGGAAGATGTTAGAGGATGGTGATGGTGTTTTGTTATGTTCTTGGACTAGATTTCATGTTGAACTAATCAATAGGGGAAGGTGGTTGTTAGTTGATGGAAGGAGCAGGAAGGTGTGTGGGTTTATTGACATGGTTCATGTAGTATAAGTATATACATATATAATTGAGTTAGTTAGTTTGACACCCACTTTAATTTACATGAATTCACGGGAAAGAAATAAAAAGAAAAGTGATAGAGATAGGTATTATATTATATATGTATCTTATATCTGTATCCAGCTATATCGATATCTTTATATCTATGTCTATATATATATATATATATATATATATATATATATATATATATATATATATATATATATATATATATATATATATATATATATTTGTATTTTATTTAAGGAACCACAATCATAATCATATTATCATTAATATTACAACATTAATATTTAATATTCATATTCATATTAATAATAATAACACAATTAGTAATAATAATAATAATAATAGAGGTAATAATAATATTTAATGACATTAGTATCATAATAATACTAATAAGAATAATGTTAATAATGATTTTAAATGAAATGATGATTGAGTTTTGCCGCCGTTTACTAAATAACTTCGAAATCCTATATATATATATATATATTCTATATACTTTATTTATAGATACTTTTTAAATAAAATTTATTATTTTACAAAATTAATTATAACACTTACAATAAATAATATTTCGAATAATATTCCAAATTATTATTTATATATACATTTAATTATATATGTATTTATTTACAAATAGTTGTTCGTGAATCGTCGGGAATAATCAAAGGTCAAATATAGTTTCAAAATTTTTGAAGCTCAACATAACAGACTTTGCTTATCAAGTCGGAAAAACATTAATTATGTAAAGATTAAGTTTAAATTTGTTCGGAAATTCCCGGGTTTCCCGTTAATGAAATTTCGTCCCGAAATTTGAGCGAGGTCATCATGGCTAACAATAAAAATATTTTCATAACGAATATGAGTTGATAAATAGTGTTTTATCATTTTTGATTAATGTAGATAAAACGATTCGATTTTTGTGAAGCGTACATGTGAAGCTATCACAAAAGAGTGAAATGAGAAAATAAAGATTCGTCTTGACTTTTGACATAGTCATGGTAGAATTTAGGAATTTAAGAAAATCTTCTAATCAGAAAGAAAATAAAATAGCACGATTTATTAGCAAACCGTTGAAATTTTGGAAGAACAATAATATCATGGAAATATTTTCTGGATATGTTTAGAGGTTAAATAGAATGAAAGAGTTGTGTAACATGGCACATGATGATGGTACTGAGAATCATCACGTTTCATTAGAAACTCAGCATGACTTACTGTAATATAATCACGTTGGCCTGACGTTGTTATATTATACTAACTCATGCTTCAATTCCCAACACTTCTCTAGGAAATCATTCATAATTCAAACTCGAATTTTAAAGAAATTTAGAAACTAAAATAGTTTCCTTTATGACGTAACACGGATAGCACGAAGAGATAGATAATTTCAGACAGGAATATTTGTGAAAATATCCTCAGAAATATCGAAGATATTTTATGATGATATTTTTGAATTTCTAAGTTCGAAGGTTGATGAAGAAAAATTTTTCGCAAGATTTTAACATGACCTTGGAGCAAGATATTCTCTAAAATTTTCACCGGATCCAGAATTATCTGGATTCTTTGAATATAGGGTTTGGTCCTTGTATTTGTTCTTTGTTTCCTTCAAAGTTAGCTCAATCCGCTTTTTAGTATCAAATTTTCTATCGAGCGTTCCCAACACTCCATTCTTTTATCATCACTTTTGGCCATTAAGACCATTTACTACATGCTGCTTCGTCAGCATTTTCAAAGTTAACGGATCTGGATCATTGGTTATTAAATCGAGGTGTTTCAGGAGAATTGTGTTTTTAGATGATTAAACGCTGGTGGTAATATGATGGAATATGAAAGGTTCCCTGGTAATAATAAAGAGCACGCATATATATCAAAGTTATAATAAGATTATTTCGAATGAAAATTCGATGTTGATTTGCTGGAGCTGTGAAAAAATTTGATATTTTGAAAGGGATTACCAAATTATTTTGGGTAATAATAACACTAAAGGAATTAGCACAGCTACGCGTTAAATGTTTACTCAGTTTTCGAGGGTTTTTTTTTCAGGTGCATAATTATATGCATCAATCTTTTCTTCCGTAGATGAAGTGCGGCTGGTTCATCCTCTCGATCGAGGTGTTTTCAAGAATCATGAAAGATTTGAACACGGATTGGAATTGTCAGGATACAAATAAGGTTTAAGATGAAATCAAGTGGGAAACTTGAAGAATTGTTTAGTTTCATATGTTATTAATCAATATTTTAATTCATTTTTAATTGTCCAATCTTGACAGTCCACAGTCGATAGTCCACAGTAACAGTCCAATAATTCATATATAGTTATATATATAATATTCGAATTAATTAATACGTGTCATGACCCGTATACGTCTCAGACTCGATCACAACTCGGACTATATATATTATTGTAGAATCAACCTCAACCCTGTATAGCTAACTCCCGCATTACTGCATATAGAGTGTCTATGGTTATTCTAAATAATATATATAGATGCGTCGATATGATATGTCAAAACCTTGTATACGTGTCCCGATATTTAAAGTGCGTAAAAATAAATAAAAGAAATTAAATGGCGATAATTAAAATTGCGAGAATGTAAATTGCGATAATTAAAATGCGATAAATAAATTGCGATAAATAAATTGCGATAAATAGATTGCGACAAATAAAATGTAATCAGTTAGCTAGGAACAGTTAGCTAGGAAAAATTAGCGTGGATTCTTAACAGAATTCTTCTCATAGTTAAATTGTTTGTTTCTATCAAATTTTATTTTGTCCAATGTTTTCTTCATTATGCCACTTGTTGGATTCTGATAGGTCAAAATCCAAATATGAAATTAAATTTGAATGAGAATAGTTATTCTTTGGTGAACGGATACGTATATCGGTGGTTGTAATTAGGATAGTAAATGACTTGTTGAATCAAATTCGAAGAATGTACAATGTAACTTATTAATGTGAAATCTAAATATTCCTCGGGTATTACCTACCCGTTAAAATATTCTCATCATTAACAGTTTGTACAAAAGAATTACAATCTTTATGAAAATATACATACATATATATTTTCTTCAGATGTAATCATGGATTTAATGAGTCAATAAGATATTAAACTCATTTGATTTACCGTTAATACTAGATTACATAATCTCTAAAACTTTAGAAATTAGATAATCGCCATGTCGAGCGAAGATAATCGATGTAGAACGATATGTAGAACGAAGATAAAGTAGATAGAACGATACGTAGGACGATGATTAGGCTCGAGGTACAGAATGAGATGTTGAGGCGTGTGATGTTGAAACTTGGGTTGTTGGTGGTACTGGTGTTGATGTTGGTGGTGCTGTTGGTGTCGGTGATGCTGCTGGTGCTGGTAAGTTTTGCACCATATTCTCCAACGCCACGACTCGAACGCGAAGTTCATTGACTTCTTCTATTATTCCGGGATGATTGCCGGTCGGAACGAGCGGATGAATAAGGTTTAGAATTGTGGATAGAATATAATCGTGGCGAGATATTCGGTCAACGAGAGTGAAAATGGTGTTTCGAACAGGTTCACCGGTAAGTGATTCAGGTTCTTCGCCAAAAGGTGAATTCGGTTGGTGGAAGGGATCGCCTTCTTCTCGTCTCCATTGGTTAAGTCGACTACGAACCCATCAGATAAATTGGGGATGGCTGATTGATTGATTCATTCTGGTGACGCTGCTTTCGGAGCTGGAGTGGGACTCCATATCGGAATAGCTGGCGGAATCCGAGGGACTTGATCTATTGGTGAGTTCCATTTCGTATGATTGAGTAAACAATTTTTCGATAAGAAATAATTTTCGGATATCGGATGATATTCTAATTACATAGAATACCTATACATAGTACAAGAGATCCCGTAGATTACGGAGGAAATTAAGGAAACGTGTCAGATAAAGTCTACAGTAACAGATGTGCTAAGATATGTATTTATCTATAAACTATCTATCAAATAAGTGCAGGAAGTCGTGTCTAGACTTAGGAATGATAAGCAGGTAATTTTTTTTTTTCACTAGGAATGATAAACAATACCTATAATATGCAGCTAAGGTCGAAGTCCAGACTCGCTAATGCATCCTAACAACTATCAGTTAGACACACTAATGCAAGACCCGGTTCGCTAAGACCAACGCTCTGATACCACCTGTAACAACCCGTCCTTATCCACCTGGACGAAGTCATCAACATTTGGTCCCATTGCGATGATCGACTCCAAGTAATGTCCTTAAAATGAGCAAATGCACAGCGGAAGACTTAATTCGCACCTGAGAATAAACATGCTTAAAAGTGTCAACCAAAAGGTTGGTGAGTTCATAGGTTTATCATAACAATCTTTTCAATATATTAATAGACCACAAGATTCAATTATTTATAAACATAATACACTCGCAAGTGTATGTAAAGCATTCTAAGTGGTTGAGCACTTGGTAACCATACTTAACATTTAATCACGTCGCATGTTCCCTTTATTATGAAATCTCACTACACCGTACCAAGTGTAGTCACCGAAACGAAGTACTGTGCAACCGTTGAATACTGGTCGTCCAGTCCGGTTGGGGTTGTCAGGCCCGATAGATCTATCAACAGGATTCGCGTTTACAATACCCATGTAAATAGTAGTTACCAAGCTACAGGGAAGTATGCCAATGGTACAACTCAACGTAGAATATATTTTTAAGTACTTGTGTCTAATTCGTAAACATTTATAAAAGCAGCGCATGTATTCTCAGCCCAAAAATATATATTGCAAAAGTAATTAAAAAGGGAGCAAATGAAACTCACCATACTGTATTTTGTAGTAAAAATACATATAATGGCATTGAACAATTACAAGGTTGGTCTCGGATTCACGAACCTATATCATTTGTATATCTATTAAAACATATAATTGTAATCGAATAATTTCATATATTATAACTTATATTATATATTTAATTTGTGTATATACATTTATAATGACTAATATTTATATAGTTGTATTAATATATATTTGATTAATTTTATATTAAAAATACTTAATTTGTTCTATATGAATATACATATAAAAATGTTAAAGTGATTAATACTTACTTATATGTAATATTACTAAAAGTATATTTTTATATGCGAAATGTTTATTTGGTAACATAATATTAATAATAGTAATAAAAGTTGTTTTTGATTATAATGATAATACTAGTAATAATAATAACTATAAAAATAATGATTTTACAAATAATAATAATACTAATATTTATTTTAATATCTATAATGATATTGACACTACTAATAATACTACTAGTACTTATGAATAATAATAATAATAATAATAATAATAATAATAATAATAATAATAATAATAATAATAATAATAATTAATATTAATAATAATAATAATAATAATAATATTAATGATAATAATGATAATAATTAAGACTACCTTAAAAGCGTTCCTAAAAAGATTTGCCTCTGCCCAGGCTCAAACTCACGACCTCCCGCTCAACCACAAACTCATCAAACCATTCTTCCATTTCTATTATTCTGTGTAACTCAGTGAAGTAAAATATATAACATATATCTTGACTGTTTCTTTTTCTACTTCATTAATTCATCATCAATTATCATTTCCTACTCATCTAACCATCTTTATGTTTATTATTTAACTATCATCATGATCATCCTTATCATGTTCAACATCATCATATTGATCATAACCGTGATCAACCATCATCATCTTGAATGCTTTTAAAAAAAATAAACGGCTCTTGGCCCAATCGTTGCAAAGGTTTTTACGGCCCAACCTGCTTAATCCAAAAAAATACCTTTGGCCCAACAGAAAATAACGGTCCAATAGAAAAGGATTATGGCCCAACTATGAAAAAAAAAAGATTCTAGCAGGCGGCTCATAACAGTTTTTGTGGAATTGCTTGGTTTTCTTTTCTTTAAACTATTTTTCTAGAACAATAACATGTCACCCATGATATATTGTCAGCCAAAGAAATTATAATTAAAACAGCCACAACAGATTGATTTATCTTCATTCTTATCTCATCCTTCTCCTCATCTTCATTATTTTAACAGAATTATAGAAACAGATACGGTAAAGCAGCTGCAGGTGGATTTTGGGGTTGTTCCCAACGGTTTAAACACAAAAAAAATTTAACTGGAGCAGCGTGGCAGTTGATGGTTGTCTAATGGTAGTTTTCTATCGGAATAGAAGCAAACAGACGGGTTACAGTGGCGAACAGAAAAGCAAATAAATTGCAGGTTTTATTAATGACTTGATGAAGGTGTTTGCAAGTTGTGGTTGTAGTGGTGATGGATATGGTGAATCGAAAACAGAAACGATAAAGATGATGGATTTGTGTTTTGGTTTTGATTCCTGAGTTTGTTTTGATGTCGACAAAAAAAAATTTTTTTTTATATAGTTGTAGGGTTCATAGAATGGTGATGGATGTGGTTTTGTGATTTAAATAGAACTGAAAATGAAGAATTAACAAGATGAGTTGTGTTGATGGTGTTCATTGATGTTGGTACATGATTAGAAGAACAAGAAACAATTTGAGTTTCGTTTTGTAACCTGATTTGAAGCAGAAACCGAGGGTGGAACTAGAGGGTGGAGGAAAGTGATGGTCGTATGGTGGTTATGGAGGGTGGGTTTGATGTTAGTTTTGGGGTGTATCGATTCATAACAGAAAATAAGAAGGAGTAAGGGTAAGCAATGATGGTTAAAAGGATATTGTACAAGAAGTTGTTGTGGGTTTGTTCTTGACAGGAAATAGAAGTGGAAGTTGTGGTTCATGGTGTTGGTTGTCTTTGATGTACTGTATCGAGCAATACCAGAAGGGAAATTTCAGAAGGTGATGAGTGGTGATGTTTGTTGATGGTTAGATTGGTGGAAGATGTTAGAGGATGGTGATGGTGTTTTGTTATGTTCTTGGACTAGATTTCGTGTTGAACTAATCAATAGGGAAAGGTGGTTGTTAGTTGATGGAAGGAGCAGGAAGGTGTGTGGGTTTATTGACATGGTTCATGTATTATAAGTATATACATATATAATTGAGTTAGTTAGTTTGACACCCACTTTAATTTACATGAATTCACGGGAAAGAAATAAAAAGAAAAGTGATAGAGATAGGTATTATATTATATATGTATCTTATATCTGTATCCAGCTATATCGATATCTTTATATCTATGTCTATTTATATATATATATATGTATATATATATATATATATATATATATATATATATATATATATATATATATATATATATATATTTGTATTTTATTTAAGGAACCACAATCATAATCATATTATCATTAATATTACAACATTAATATTTAATATTAATATTCATATTAATAATAATAACACAATTAGTAATAATAATAATAATAATAATAGAGGTAATAATAATATTTAATGACATTAGTATCATAATAATACTATTAAGAATAATGTTAATAATGATTTTAAATGAAATGATGATTGAGTTTTGCCGCCGTTTACTAAATAACTTCGAAATCCTATATATATATTCTATATACTTTATTTATAGATACTTTTTAAATAAAATTTATTGTTTTACAAAATTAATTATAACACTTACAATAAATAATATTTCGAATAATATTCCAAATTATTATTTATATATACATTTAATTATATATGTATTTATTTACAAATAGTTGTTCGTGAATCGTCGGGAATAATCAAAGGTCAAATATAGTTTCAAAATTTTTGAAGCTCAACATAACAGACTTTTCTTATCAAGTCGGAAAAACATTAATTATGTAAAGATTAAGTTTAAATTTGTTCAGAAATTCCCGTGTCGTCACATGTTGAGGCCTGGTAGATTTCCAGTCGATGTTAGCAATGACTTTTCAAGAATTTTCGTCACCCTACAACTGGTCTGGACTACAACTTCTGAAATAAATCAGCAAGTGTGTCAATTGGGAGACTTTACTCCTATGGGTTATACAAAGTGGTCGAGCGCATGCATTGCCCTGGTTCTGAACAATGAAGACCGCCCTTAGGTTTTTAATCTGGCACGAGGTTCGGTTTATGACCAAGCTATGCAATCACCGCTCTCTCACGGTTTATACTCGTTTTGGTACAAGTGACCTACAAGTTAGCTTTACTAAACTAGTAGGATTTTCATCCAAATAATTGAATGATAGTGCAACTTCAAAGACTATTAATAATTTAAAACATAACTCAACATTTCTTTTATAGTGTTTAGAACACAATGTATGTAATATGGTTTTTGGACAATTTTCGTTTCTTAGGCTACCTGAAAATTTGAAATTTTTAATCATAAACACCTTAATTTTTGTAAAACGAATTCCCGATAAATTTCTATCTCCCACCCCACACTTGAGATCATGCAAGTCCCTCATTGCATGAAATCAGAAAAATGATTAAATTTAGAGGGCAAAGTGATAGGGTGATTGTAGAAATTTTAAAATTTTTAACCTGTAAATCGTGACGGATGCCGCTGAACTTACTGCCAGCATAAGAGCATTGTCCATTCCGCGATTATCATCATACACACATCATAATATCAAATGTTGCTGAACTTAATGCCAGTCTTTGAAGTTCAATCACGCTGCACAAAATAACAAACCAAACAAATAATACTAAAAATAATGGTGTTTCTACAACCACAACCATTTTCAAATTAGTTAATATTACAAACCAAACATTGTTTAAAAACATACCATAAGAAATAAATAAATAGTCTCAAAGTAATGTAACAAAATGATAATAGGCACGCAGGCCTTCAGTTATCGTACGGCTAAAAGTAATTTCCTGAGCCATCTCTGCCTGGGCATCCCTGCGGGTATTCCTGCTCAAATCGGTTCCTGGCATCCTGCATCGCAGCGTTAGTATCATAAATTGGGTAATGAGGTGGCGGGTTTTGAGGATCAGTGTAGTATGTGGGTGTCAGACGTGTTGTCCCATAGTACTGATCGGGGTTGGAATAAAATAACTCTGAGTTATGGTTATTCCAGTCAATACCATAACTGTTCCATCCCTGATCGTGTACTTGAGCAATCTGGCGTTGCTCCATTCTTTGCTCACTATCCCACATACGGTTGTTATATGTCCTCTGCTCATTCGGACTCAACCTCATATTATTGACACTATTAACCAAATTATCCTAACTAGATTGGGACGGATTCCAAGGACCTTGATCATGAACATTTGTCTGAGCTTCCATTTCCGCTTCTTCTTCCTCTTGTTGTTCTTGCTGAACGTTTGCTCCACTACCACTCGCGCCACCTGCCACAAAAGGTACCAAACACCTATTTTCATCGTACATCAAAATCCCAGCATTTACATAAGAGACCTTTTTTCAAGGCTTTCATTGCATGGTCACATTCAATCAAGCGATTAAGATCAATATTAAAGTGACGAGCAATCCGCGTAATGTAGTGGCCCCCTAGAAGCGGTTTATCTCTTCGTACATTCGTAGCGATACCCAGCAAATAGTTCCCAATTAACCCCGGTATATCAGTGTGACAACCCCGTTTTATTTCATCCATTATCCATAGATCCAGAGATTTTACCTTTTCATGTCCTTCGACTCTCGCATTAAAAGTACATGCGATAAGTCGATGGAGAAGCTTATCATCCGGGGTTGCTATTTCGGTATACCTGTGCCTGCTAGATTTGAACGGGCTGGATGCATTCGGACCGCTAATCCTTCTCCAAAAGGATTGTTCATTGAAACCCACTCTTCCATGATAATCTGAGCTTACCAAATATGTCCTTAATTGTGCGTCAGTAAGCTCGTTAAAAATACCCAAAACTCTACATAACCCAAAACTACTCAAACTTCTTTCCTCACCCCTTAGTCGGAATCTAAAGAAAGCATCCGATAGTGGATCGCGAACATTATTGAATCGGAAAGTTGAGTAGAATTCTTTACATAGCACGGGAAACACTTGATCGTGTAGACTGAAAATGTGTTCCCATGCATAGGTCACTATGTTATTATATGGTATAGCTAACAAATGAGTGACATGGGTGTGTATACCCGCCTCAATCAAAGGAGCCCAGTCGAAATACCATGTAGCATTAATTGGTCTACAGGTAATTCGAGCAAAAGTTTTCCCGTAATCATCATTGTCCCGAAGATGTTCTAACCATACTATTGGATTATTTTGATCCTCTTCTTCTTCACCAGATGATGATAATGAATGTCGTTGTTGAACCGGTGGTGAAACATTTCTTGAGGTCCTGCCTCTCTTTGGTTGTCCTCCTCGGCTAGATTGTCCCTGCAAAACATAATAACACCAAACCAAAAGAACATAGAAACCGTTGTGTTAATGTTAGCTAAAAACATAACCGAGTAGCAAGGGGAATTAGTCATCCCATTTAAAGTTCATAAGCATTGTAATTCATATAAGCAAAAGCGTATGTTCAGAATAATTGATCACAGTCAACCAAAGTCAACATAAACTAGCAAATACACTCTCACAAAAATGTGGATCACAAAATTCACAATTAGGCATCAACTTAGGACTCAAGCATGTTGCGTTCATAGGTCATGACATTTAAACTTGCATTCTAATGATATTCATTACAATCATAGCACAAGTATCACAATTTAGTTTAAAATGACCATAATCTTCACATAACGCAACTACATTATAGCATTCCATACCATCAATCCACTTCAATAGGGTTAAACAGGTGAGAAACTAGGATACATCTTTCATAAGAACATTACAATTCAAAGCATGCTAGAAATTCACTAAAATTCAATTTATGACCCGGCCAAATTAACATCTATATCTTCAACAACAATTAAACACTTCACAAGCTTCATAAACAACATAATCAAACTCAATATCTTGAATTAATTACCCTAATTTCGAATTTAATCACTACAAACCCTAGAATCATGAGCATACCCCTTAAACATGTAATTATTGCAAAATCAAGACATAATGGGCAATTAAACAACTAAGGCATGTTAATCTAAACAAGAATCATGCAAATCAAATACCTCACACTTATCTTTCACTAAATTATACATATAAACATACAAATCAAGTAATTAAGAAAGAAAAGTGTGAAAACAGAGTAGTAATACCCTAGAAAACATGATTCAAGCTTGGATATGAAGGAAGAAATCGTGAATTTGAAGTAGATTTTAGGGTTTTGTGAGTGTTGGTTCGTGTTTGGGAGAGAAAAGCTGAGTTAAAAGTGTGTGTGGTTGAAAAATGGGTTGGATAAACCTTTAAAACGCGTTTTATTTTTCTGGGTCAGGCGTCTGGACGGCGTCCAAAATTCTGGACGGCGTCCAGTAAAGAATATCTGGACGGCGTCCAGAAATCTGGACGACGTCCAGTAAAGAAGGGTGGGACGGCGTCCAGTGATTTTGGACGGCGTCCAATTACACTAAAAAGTACTGACCTCTTTTTGAGAAAACCCTTTGAAATTGTACGGCATCCAAGGAATTTTGGACGGCGTCCCACTGGTCTGGTGGCTCAAAAACTCATAAAAATTCCCATTTTCAACACACAAAAGTTCATATCATCCTCATTGATCATTTTGTACATTAAAAACAATCAAATCAATCATAAAACACTCAATTCACACTATTTACACGCGTGAACTTTCTTTAACGAGTCGTTCACCCAACTCGTCCCCATTTTGATTTAGGCTTTGTTCTCGAATTTGAGGTTAACCTCGTCTTCGATTTTCAGGGGACCATCGACATAGTGTTTGACCCGGCGGCCATTCACTTTAAAAATATCGCCCTTCCAGTTCACCACTTCAATTGTACCATAAGGGTACACCCTTTTAACAACAAATGGTCCCGACCATCGGGACTTAAGCTTTCCTGGTGATAACTTGAAACGGGCATTGTAAACAAGGACACGATCTCCTTCCATGAATTACTTTGGATTTTTCAATCTCTTGTCGTGCCATTGTTTGGTTTTTTCTTTATAAATTAGAGAGTTATCATAGGCTCCAAGCCTCAACTCGTCTAATTCATTTAACTGGGTCAAACGTAACCGACCCACCTCTTGGTAATCCAAATTACATGCCCTTAGCGCCCAATGCGCTTTGTGTTCAATCTCCAAAGGGAGATGGCATGCTTTTTCGTATACCATACGGAAAGAAGTGGTTCTAATAGGTGTTTTGTAGGCCGTTCAAAAGGCCCACAATGCATCGTTTAACTTAACTGACCACTCTTTTAGATTTGCAACAACGGTCTTTTCAAGTATGCATTTTAACGACCGATTGGTATTCTCCACTTGCCCACTTGTTTGGGGATGATAGTATGTTGAAATTTTATGGATCACTCCATATCTTTTCAACACCTTTTCTAATTGCTTATTGCAAAAGTGGGTGCCCCGGTCACTGATAAGGGCTTTTGGTGTGCCAAACCTTGAGAAAAGTTCCATCAAAAAGGTTACTACAACTCGGCCATCATTTGTTGGTAGAGGATTTTCCTCCGCCCATTTGGAAACATAGTCTATGGCAACAAGTATGTAGAGGTAAGAATGAGACTTTGGAAAGGGCCCCATAAAGTCAATTCCCCAAACATCGAACACCTCGCATACTTGGATGCTTTGTTGAGGAATTTCATCCCGTTTAGTGATTTGACGTCACAAGCCTTACAAATAGTGTAGGCATCTTTGAATATTGTAGGTCAATAGAAACCGGTCTCGTAAACTTTCCTCCCCATGATTTGGGGACCAAAGTGCCCACCTGTTCGACCAATGTGACGACCCGAAAATTTTGGACTAAATTTAAACTTTATCTTTATATTATTCTGACACGATAAGCAATGTTTGTTAAGTTAAATCTCAATGATTTTAAACTATGTTTATACATTCATTTAAACCTAGACCAAATTCCAATGATTCACGAACCATTAAATGAACATATATGAATATGTATGTATATGTGTATATGTTATAAATTGAAAATGTTGAAAAAGTATTTAAACGTATAATGCTTTATATGAACGTATTTGTTTCAATATGATTATCGACGAAATTAAAAAAAAATATATTAAATGATTGAATTATCAGAAACATTGAATTATGATTACAAGTCTCTGTTGAGAGGTCCACTATGATTTGAGAAAATCTATTCCTCTTAACGATATTCGGAATAATTTGTAAAGCTATTTATAAATAAAAATAAAAAGTATCATTTACGAAAGTTAGACAAAAGCTAGTGGAGAATTGGTTTTCATAATATTCTATTAATCTATTTTCAAACGTACAAAAACGTTTTCAGTTTAAAAAGAACTTTATTATTAAAACGTATATAACTTTTATAAATATCTAGAATCACTTTTGACAACTCATTACTTAACCAGCATAATAAATATAACGATATTTATATTTTATTTCATTAAATATATATAACGATTTAAATTAATATTATATATATTTATACGCGTATTATACATACATAGTTTTTATACTTTTACTATACTTTAACTTTACCTTTACTTTACTTTTACTTTACTTTAACACTAATAATTCATACTTTAATAATTCACTTTAATAATTCATACTTTAATAATTCACTTTAATAATTCATACTTTAATAATTCATACTTTAATAATTCACTTTAATAATTCATACTTTAATAATTCACTTTAATAATTCAAAAATCTATTATAAATAGAATTCAATAGGTTTCATTATTTCATAGAAACTTAAAAATATATTTCTCTAAACTCTCTCAATCGAATTACATATATATATTTACTTAGTATTATTTCAAGATATTATTAGTATACATAAAATACTACGACGGAGTTATATTCAGACGATTTCAAAATAAGTTTTCAAACGGGATAGAGCTAAGGAAATTATGGGTTATAGCTATGGAGGTTATGGGTATTGTTCGAGGGTATTGCTCGTGAGGTCAACCTAACGTTTATCATTTTCGTTGCGTCTACGTACTTTCCTGCAATATTGAATCACAATATTGATACGTGAGCATTCATATCTTATCTTTTATATATTAATAGTGTATCCCTGACTAGTGCTCGAGTATATATGATTATGCATGTTTGTATGCTTAGTTTCGTCGTTAAATAGTTTATGATAAATCACGAATTTGATACATATGCTACTGAGATAAGGTATACGATATGCATGTCGTTGAAAAGCTAAAGAAAAATTAATAACTTTTCATTTAGAAATTGTGTGGTTTCGATGAACGGATTAAAAGATATTGTCAACTGAATTATCATTAATTTTAATATTATTATTAAAACGATTATTATAATTGTTATCAGTTAATGTTATTACTAAAATTATCTTTATTACTAAAAATTAATATTTTTATTGAAACTATCATTTTATTATTTTTATCGTTATTATTATCAATATTATTTTATCAAATAAATATGCGTACAACGATATTTTTACCACACGTAATATAATTACATTAATAATAATTACCACTATATTTTTATGATATTAAGTGAATTTTATAAATTTTATTACTTGAGATATATAAAAGTATATTTTTATCATATATGAATTTTAATATAAATTTTTATTTATTAATAAATGACTTGTATTATTTAGTATAATAAGATCTGATAAATATATTTAAATATATAAAATGACTATATATAAGTTATATAATAAACATGTATAGATTTTGGAAGTCATTTTGGGTCAAGTTGACTTTTGCATATTAGTCTCGAGCATTAGGATTGTGGTATACTATGACTTGACCAAAAATTGTTAGACAAATATTGACCAACATATAAATATATATAATTAATATAGGTTCGTGAATCCGAGGCCAACCTTGCACTTGTTAAATGATGTTATATGTATTTTTACTACGAAATACAGTATGGTGAGTTTCATTTGCTCCCTTTTATATATATTTTTGGGACTGAGAATACATGCGCTGTTTTTATAAATGTTTTACGAAATAGGCACAAGTACTAAAACTAATTCTACGTGGGTTTAAACCAGAAATATACCTTTAGCTTGGTAACATTAAACTACTTGTCTATGTACGGTAGGCACGAATCCTAAAGATAGATCTATTGGGCCTGACAAACCCCATCCTGACTATGGGATGCTTTAGTACTTCGAGGTTATTTTAAACACACCTGATCTGGTGTACTTCAGAGGGTAAAACATGAACGTTAAGGCTTGTTACCGGGTGCCTACAACTTATAGAATACTTTTATACACTTGCGAGTGTACATATATTTATAAACGGAAATCTTGTGGTCTATTAATATATTGAAATGATTGTTATGATAAACCTATGAACTCACCAACCTTTTGGTTGACACTTTAAAGCATGTTTATTCTCAGGTATTAAAGAAATCTTCCGCTGTGTATTAGCTCATTTTAAAGATATTACTTGGAGTCATTCATGACATACTTTGAAAGACGTTGCATTCGAGTCGTTGAGTTCATCAAGATTAATATTAAGTCAATAATAGTTGGATGTAATATGAAATGGTATGCATGCCATCAATTTTTGATGTAAAGAAAGTTTGTCTTTTAAAAACGAATGCAATGTTTGTAAAACGTATCATATAGAGGTCAAATACCTCGCGATGTAATCAACTATTGTGAATCGTTTATAATGTATATGAACGGGTCTTTTCAGTTGGTATTAGAGCGGTGGTCTTAGCGAACCAGGTCTGCATTAGTGTGTCTAACTGATAGTCATTAGGATGCATTAGTGAGCCTGGACTTCGACCGTGTCTGCATGTCAAAAGTTTTGCTTATCATTTCTAGTCGGAAATCATCTGCTTATCATCCTTAGGAAATTATATGCTTATTATTCTTAGTCTAGACACGTCTTGCTACATTGATCGCATGAATAGTGTATAGACAAAATTCATATCTTAGCGTATCTGCTAAATTATATCTTATCGTATCTATTACTGTAAACTTTGCCTGACATATTCCGTAAATTCCTCCGTAATCTACGAAATCTTTTGATCTATATATATATATATATGGATATCCTATGTAAATAGAATACCACCTGATAGCCGGAAAAATCATTTTATTTCGAAAAATCCTTTATTCAATCGTACGAAATGGAATTCATCGTTAGTTCAAGTCACTCGGATTCCGAAATGGAATCTCACTCAAGCTCCGAAAGCAGTGTGACCGGAATGGATCAACTAATCAGCCATCATCTATTCTGGATGAATTGGGGATGGGTTCGTAGCCTCCTCAATCATTGGAGACAAGAAGAAGGCGATCCTTTCCATCCACCACATTGCCCTCTTGACGAAGAACCTGAAACACTTACCGGTGAACCTGTCCGAAACACCATTTTCTCTCTCATTTCCAGAGTATCTCATCACGATTATATACTACATCAAATTCTAGATTTTATTTATCCGCTCATCCGAACTGACAATCACCCCGGTGTAATAGAAGAAGTCAACGAGCTTCGCGCTCGGGTAGTGGCTTTGGAGAATATGGTGCAAAGGTTACAAACACCACCAGCAGCACCAGCAGCATAACCAGTACCACCATCATTAACGCCAACAGTACCATTACCACCTCCAACCACAACCGCATCGTAAACCTCAACTTTACAATTTATCCCACGAGCATCAATGTCATACGCTCTGTAGATACCAAGGAATACCAACCAACGATGAAATATTGATTCATAACTTCATTGGAGAAACACTCCTCGGTGATTATGTAATCTCTAATGTCTTAGAGATTATCTATTCTAGCCCTAACCATAAATCAGATAAATAAACCAGAATGATAGGAAGAAGAATATAAACCCAGACAAGAATGGTGCGTGATTTACTTGTTTTACCAACAGCATCAGCAGTACCGTTAGCATCACCAGCACAGTCAGTGCCGTCAGCATTGTCAGAATTAGCGGCACCTATAACATCACAAGCTCCGTCAGTTCAAGAATCACCGTGGACATCATTACAAATCAACAACGCGTATATTATCAACAAGTTATGAAGTATTGACTCAGTTCCACTGAAGGATTTATATGTATATATATATATATATAAATAAAATCTTTCCGTACTAAGCTATTATGTGTGAATCTTAACTACTCAGTTAATTCATATTACTAATATGCAATGGTGTACATCTTTCGTTAGCAATTTAATCATCGTTAATTACAATCTCTGCCTCAATTCAATAAATCCCAATTCATAATAAATCAAGTGTATTATTCAAATATATGTTTGATTTTACACTTTCATCATCGATGTATTCGAAACTTTTCAGACAACATCATTCGTACTTTGCGAAATTCACAAGAATTCCACGGACACCAACATCATGCATTAACAAATAACGAAGTATTGATTCATAATTTCAATTACATTAAAGAAATACTCCGTAAAAGTTATGTAATTTCTAAAGTTTAGGGATTATTCAATTCTAGATTCAAACGTAAATCAAATGAGCTTAATTTAATATTAACTCATTAAATCTATATTACATCTGAAGAAATATATACATATATATATTTCATAAAGATTGTAATAGAATTCTTTTGTACAAAATATTAATTGTGAAATTTTTTTTAACGGGTAGGTAATACCCGAAAAATATATATAAATTCACAATTAATATGTTACATTCTTCGAATCTGATTCAGCAACCATAAACTATACTCACTACTTTCACAACAATATACATTCTTTTATAGAAATCAAAACAACCATTCTCACCCAAATTTGATTACGCATTCTGATTTTGACAAATTAATATCCAAGTCATGATTTAATAGAAGACATCACTCTTAGATTCCTACATCTTTCAAAGCTATACTTTGACTTCAAAACTGTGTTAGAACATCATATGTGTATTAACGATTACAAACTGTGTTCAAACTCTCCGAAGTCTTCGAAGACACTTCAAACAATGAACAATCGAGATGATGATCCAACCACATTTTACCCACATTTAGGTACCTAAAAAGCTCTCGAAGCCAAAGTCATAGTTCGACGCGTATCCGTGTCAGACCCTTTGGCATTTATTAGCTAAAATGACTTTTCAATTCCTTTTCAAAGTAGACAGTTTTGTCACAGCTCCAGCAAGTCAACTTCGACTTTTCAGTCGAACTAGTCTTATTATAACCTCGATAGATACGTTGCCCTTTCGTCATCGTTATTGGGGACCTTTCATATCTCGCCACCTTAGCAATAAACTTACCAACAACTTCAATTATCTTTGACTTTTCGAAAAATCATTATATTTATTGAAATCACATCATTTACTCATTCGCATCTTGTAACGAGAATTGTCATACGAATCATCGGAAAACAGTAACCAGTATTTTGAAATCTCGCAGCATGTCTACGCCAACAGTTATATGTGTACGTAAAACGTCTATCTCCTGGACTTACATACTTTGAATGTGAAGTTCTGAAAAATATTTTGAACTGCAAACTAGTTCTTGAAATGCTGACGAAGCATCAAAAACTGTAAACGATCTTAACAGTAAAAAGTTTGATGACAAAGAATAGTAAGGTGGTAAAGCTGAGAAAAAAAGAAGGTTTGGAACTGAAAAACGGATTGAACAGACTATGAAGGAGGCTGTGGAAAAATCACAAAGACTAAATCTGCCTTCAAAGAATCCAAATGATTCAGTGCCTGCTAAAGTCATTAACAAATACCTTACTCTTTATTCTAAACCTTTACAGACAAATCTTCATCATCATCCATCAATATTTGAAATTCTAAGATATTATCATACCTTTCATTATAAATATCCGCGATATTTCTGAAGATATTTTCACAACTAATCTTATCTGAAATCATTTATCTCTTTGCGCTATCAGTGTTACATCATATAAGAAACTATTAGTTTCTATATTCTATAAACTTTTGAGTTTAAATTATGAATGTTTTGAAGTAGTGTTGGGAACTGAAGCATGAGTTAGTATAATATAATGACACTTGATCAACGTGATTATATTACAGTAAGTCATGCTGAGTTTCTAAATAGAACGTGATGATTCACAGGCCATACCATCATCATGTGCCATGTTATACGACTCTTGTATTCTATTTAACCTCTAAAATATCAAGAAAATATTTCTTGATGATTCATCTTTTTCCGAGGTATTCTGGCAATTCAACAAATCAAGATTGTGTCATTATAATTTTCTTCTTAGAACATTAACTATGTTCATTCTGAAATTCATATCTGCGAATACTGGACCATTACAAACGTTGCTTAATCGCAAGAAGAAGAAATGAAAGGACAAAACTCCAAAATAGAAATTGGAGTATAAATCGCAGCAAATAGAAGGGAGCATTAACTATGGATGTCAATGATTATAGAAGACAAAAGCAGGGGCTTTGAAATATAAGGGAAGATATAAAACCCAACAACCACCAAAAAATTATAAACCGTATATATCGATGCATATAGCAATATAAAGACACGGAAGAACTAAAAACACTATAAAATCGAGAGTATAGTAGAAGTAAATAGATTCTTCCGGAGGCAGATGAAAAAGAAGAATGACAGATATGAAAGTGAGGAGTATATCGAGAATCAGTACTGGATGAAGCATATTGACAAATACTTTAAAATATGAGTTGAGGGAGAAAGAATAGAAGGTGTGAGTTGTAAGGAAATGAAGGAGGTGGATTTATAGTGAAATACCCGACAGAGAAATCAAGATGGATTATCGTATTAATTCGAAGAGAATCATAATCTCCTTAATCACCGAAGCATCGAATCCAACATAGATTACAAAGATTTTCTTTAAATTCAGAGATCAATTGTGATAACGTCAAAAGATATGACGAATCACTATAATCTTATTTCCTTCATTTACGATAACTTCCCTCATACGCTTCGAGTAATCGAATTATTTTATCCATACTTCTTAGACATGATAAAACTTCATAATCGTTACGTCATAATAACATTCTCATTGATAGCCCTAACGACCTCTATCAAATTTCGGGGACGAAATTTCTTTAACGGGTAGGTACTGTGACGACCCGAAAATTTTGGACTAAATTTAAACTTTATCTTTATATTATTCTGACACGATAAGCAATGTTTGTTAAGTTAAATCTCAATGATTTTAAACTATGTTTATACATTCATTTAAACCTCGACCAAATTCCAATGATTCACGAACCATTAAATGAACATATATGAATATGTATGTATATGTGTATATGTTATAAATTGAAAATGTTGAAAAAGTATTTAAACGTATAATGCTTTATATGAACGTATTTGTTTCAATATGATTATCGACGAAATTAAAAAAAAATATATTAAATGATTGAATTATCAGAAACATTGAATTATGATTACAAGTCTCTGTTGAGAGGTCCACTATGATTTGAGAAAATCTATTCCTCTTAACGATATTCGGAATAATTTGTAAAGCTATTTATAAATAAAAATAAAAAGTATCATTTACGAAAGTTAGACAAAAGCTAGTGGAGAATTGGTTTTCATAATATTCTATTAATCTATTTTCAAACGTACAAAAACGTTTTCAGTTTAAAAAGAACTTTATTATTAAAACGTATATAACTTTTATAAATATCTAGAATCACTTTTGACAACTCATTACTTAACCAGCATAATAAATATAACGATATTTATATTTTATTTCATTAAATATATATAACGATTTAAATTAATATTATATATATATTTATACGCGTATTATACATACATAGTTTTTATACTTTTACTATACTTTAACTTTACCTTTACTTTACTTTTACTTTACTTTAACACTAATAATTCATACTTTAATAATTCACTTTAATAATTCATACTTTAATAATTCACTTTAATAATTCATACTTTAATAATTCATACTTTAATAATTCACTTTAATAATTCATACTTTAATAATTCACTTTAATAATTCAAAAATCTATTATAAATAGAATTCAATAGGTTTCATTATTTCATAGAAACTTAAAAATATATTTCTCTAAACTCTCTCAATCGAATTACATATATATATTTACTTAGTATTATTTCAAGATATTATTAGTATACATAAAATACTACGACGGAGTTATATTCAGACGATTTCAAAATAAGTTTTCAAACGGGATAGAGCTAAGGAAATTATGGGTTATAGCTATGGAGGTTATGGGTATTGTTCGAGGGTATTGCTCGTGAGGTCAACCTAACGTTTATCATTTTCGTTGCGTCTACGTACTTTCCTGCAATATTGAATCACAATATTGATACGTGAGCATTCATATCTTATCTTTTATATATTAATAGTGTATCCCTGACTAGTGCTCGAGTATATATGATTATGCATGTGTGTATGCTTAGTTTCGTCGTTAAATAGTTTATGATAAATCACGAATTTGATACATATGCTACTGAGATAAGGTATACGATATGCATGTCGTTGAAAAGCTAAAGAAAAATTAATAACTTTTCATTTAGAAATTGTGTGGTTTCGATGAACGGATTAAAAGATATTGTCAACTGAATTATCATTAATTTTAATATTATTATTAAAACGATTATTATAATTGTTATCAGTTAATGTTATTACTAAAATTATCTTTATTACTAAAAATTAATATTTTTATTGAAACTATCATTTTATTATTTTTATCGTTATTATTATCAATATTATTTTATCAAATAAATATGCGTACAACGATATTTTTACCACACGTAATATAATTACATTAATAATAATTACCACTATATTTTTATGATATTAAGTGAATTTTATAAATTTTATTACTTAAGATATATAAAAGTATATTTTTATCATATATGAATTTTAATATAAATTTTTATTTATTAATAAATGACTTGTATTATTTAGTATAATAAGATCTGATAAATATATTTAAATATATAAAATGACTATATATAAGTTATATAATAAACATGTATAGATTTTGGAAGTCATTTTGGGTCAAGTTGACTTTTGCATATTAGTCTCGAGCATTAGGATTGTGGTATACTATGACTTGACCAAAAATTGTTAGACAAATATTGACCAACATATAAATATATATAATTAATATAGGTTCGTGAATCCGAGGCCAACCTTGCACTTGTTAAATGACGTTATATGTATTTTTACTACGAAATACAGTATGGTGAGTTTCATTTGCTCCCTTTTATATATATTTTTGGGACTGAGAATACATGCGCTGTTTTTATAAATATTTTACGAAATAGGCACAAGTACTAAAACTAATTCTACGTGGGTTTAAACCAGAAATATACCTTTAGCTTGGTAACATTAAACTACTTGTCTATGTACGGTAGGCGCGAATCCTAAAGATAGATCTATTGGGCCTGACAAACCCCGTCCTGACTATGGGATGCTTTAGTACTTCGAGGTTATTTTAAACACACCTGATCTGGTGTACTTCAGAGGGTAAAACATGAACGTTAAGGCTTGTTACCGGGTGCCTACAACTTATAGAATACTTTTATACACTTGCGAGTGTACATATATTTATAAACGGAAATCTTGTGGTCTATTAATATATTGAAATAATTGTTATGATAAACCTATGAACTCACCAACCTTTTGGTTGACACTTTAAAGCATGATTATTCTCAGGTATTAAAGAAATCTTCCGCTGTGTATTAGCTCATTTTAAAGATATTACTTGGAGTCATTCATGACATACTTTGAAAGACGTTGCATTCGAGTCGTTGAGTTCATCAAGATTAATATTAAGTCAATAATAGTTGGATGTAATATGAAATGGTATGCATGCCATCAATTTTTGATGTAAAGAAAGTTTGTCTTTTAAAAACGATTGCAATGTTTGTAAAACGTATCATATAGAGGTCAAATACCTCGCGATGTAATCAACTATTGTGAATCGTTTATAATGTATATGAACGGGTCTTTTCAACCAAGGTGACAATCAAGCAGAATTTCGGTGCATTGCTTCCCCGAAACACACTTGCGAATAACTCCATCCGCACATTGCCTAAATAGATAAGGGTCTTCCCAAAAATAGTATTTTAGGTTACTAAAGAATTTCTTTCTTTTCTGATGTGACCAACCGGTTTCTAGGTACCCCCAACAATGTAATTGGCGAAGTCAACATACCACGAGTCTTCCACCTTCTCTACTCGCATGAGGTATTCACCTGGAAAATCATCTTTAATACTCGATTCATGGAGTACTTCAAGATTGGGATTTTCAAGTCTAGAAAGATGGTCAGCCGCGAGATTTTCGGCACCTTTCTTGTCCTTAATCTCGATATCAAATTCTTGCAAAAGCAAGACCCATCTTAGCAATCGAGGTTTTTCATCCGGCTTAGAGGAAAGGTATTTCAATGTCGAATAATCGGTGAAGATAATTGTCTTCGATAGGACAAGATATGATCGGAATTTGTCAAAAGAAAAGACGATAGCAAGGAGCTCTTTTTCCGTAGTTGTGTAGTTCAATTGAGCTCCTTATAAAGTCTTACTTGCATAATAAATGGGTTGAAAACGTTTCTCAACCCGTTGGCCCAAAACTGAACCAACTGCAAAATCCAATGCGTCGCACATTAGCTCGAATGGTAGTGACCAATTTGGAGCTATGATTATTGGTGCGTTGACAAGTTTTTGTTTTAAAACATTGAATGCCTTAGTGCATTCACTTGTGAAAACAAAGCGTGCATCTTTTTCGAGAAGTTTATTCAATGGCGTTGCAATTTTTGAAAAATCTTTAATAAATCGCCGGTAAAACCCGGCATGCCCAAGAAAACTTCTCACACCCTTCACATTTGAAGGAGGTGGAAGGTTGGCAATGACGTCGACCTTTGCTGGATCTACCTAAATACCAACACTTGAAATTTTGTGCCCCAAGACAATGCCTTCTTTAACCATAAAGTGGCATTTCTCCCAATTTAGCACTAAGTTTGATTTCTCACACCTAATTAGCATTTTCTCCCAAATTAGAAGGCATGAATCGAACGTGTCACCGAAGACTAAAAAGTCATCCATGAACACTTCCACATTCTTCGATCATATCGTGGAAAATGGCCATCATGTACCTTTGGAATGTTGCGGGAGCATTACATAGACCAAAGGGCATTCGGCGGTATGAAAAGGTTCCATAGGGACACGTGAAGGTAGTCTTTTCTTGATCCTCGGGGGAGATGGGAATTTGAAAGTACCCCGAAAAACCATCTAGGAAACAATAAAAGCTATTTCCTGCTAGTCTCTCTAACATTTGATCAATGAATGGTAGCGAAAAATGGTCTTTTCTCGTGGCATCGTTTATCTTACGATAATCTATACAAACTCGCCACCCCGTGACAGTTCGTGTTGTGATAAGCTCGTCTTTATCATTGGTGATAATAGTTATACCACCCTTTTTAGGAACACAATGGATCGGGCTTATCCACGGACTGTCTGAGATTGGGTAGATTAGACCTGCATCTAGCAATTTAATGATTTCCTTCTTGACAACATCTTGCATATGAGGATTTAGTCTCCTTTGATGTTGCACCACTGGTTTGGAATTTTCTTCCATCAAGATCTTGTGCGTGCAATAAGAAGGACTAATTCCTTTTATATCATGGATTTTTCATGCAATGGCCGGTTTGTGGGCCTGTAACAAGGAAACAAGACGTTCTTTTTCATGTTTAGAAAGAAGTGAGGAAATAATTACCGGAAGCTTCAAATCTTTCTGAAGGAAAGCGTACTCAAGATAATCAGGGAGCGGCTTAAGCTCCAAAATTAGAGGTTCCTCAATTGAGGGTTTACTCCGGTACTCGCTATCCTTGTTCAGTTGTTCTATCTCCTCCTTAGTTGGTTCATACCCATTTGCCATCAAAATGGCCATCACATCCATTTCTTCAACGAAAAATTCTTCATCTCCACTTGCCAAATCGTATACACATGTTTCATCCGATTCGGGAAATTCCTGCAAGAACTCATAATGCGAATCTATGCTTTGCATAAAATAATAAGTATCGTCTGAAATTCATGATATTTTAATGACTTGTCAATTGCAAAAGTCGCACTAGCTTCACCAATTCTAAGGGTCAACTGCTGGTCATAAACATCAATGACACATCTAGCAGTATTCAAAAATGCTCGACCCAGAAAAATTGGTATTCTTTCATCAACTTTCATGTCTAAAACCACAAAGTCTGCCGAAAAAACCAGATTCCCGGTCTTAACTAACAAATTCTCTATTATTCCTTGAGGGAATTTTATAGAGCGATCAGCTAGTTGAATAGCCATTCGTGTGGTCTTGAGTTCTCCAGGGGCTAATTTAAGGTAAATCGAATAGGGCATTAAATTGATACTAGCCCCCAAATCGGCCAATGCCCTCATACAGTCGAGGTCACCCATTAGACATGGAATAGTAAAACAACCTGGATCTCGAAGCTTTTCAGGAAGTGTGTTGGACACCAGCGCTGAACATCTAGCATTTAAAGTGACTGATGAAACGCTTTCTATCTTCTTGTGGTTAGTAAGTAAGTCTTTTAAGAACTTAGCATACTTGGGCATACCTGAAATCACATCAATAAAAGGCATATTTATGTTAATTTGTTTATACATATCTAGAAATTTTAACCTTTCGGCTTCGAGCCTTTCTTGTTGTTGCTTTCTTGGGTATGGGAGTGGTGGTTGATATGGCTTCACTACGGGTTTCTCTCATTCTTCCTTCTCAACCACTTGTTCCGGCTCCTTAACCAGTTCATCATTTTTTGTTCAACGAAACACTGAAATCAGAATCTTCGGGCATTTTTGGAGCTTCATATGCTAGACCACTCCGTGTGGTGATAACATTGGCGTGTTCATTTCGGGGGTTCTTATTAGTATCGCCTGGTAAACTCCCAGGTTTTCTTTCACTAAGTAAACTAGCTAAACCACTCATTTGTTTCTCCAGATTCTGAATTGCAGCTTGTTGGTTTTTAAATTGGTGTTCGTTCTTCTCGTTTGTTTGGCTTATATTGGTGACAAGCTGGTTCTGAGATGCAATTAACTTCTCCAACAAACTCTCCATATTTGACTTTTTCTCTTCTTGTTAGGGTTTTTGATAAAAACCCGGAGTTTGTTGTTGGAACCCACTACTTGACCCTTGTTGGTAATTGGAATTTTGACCTTGAGGGTCGTAGGGGTTGTTGAAGTTTCGGTTAAATTGGGCTCTTCCTTGAAATTGATTATTATTTCTTTGGCTTATGAAAGCCAGTTATTCTTTTTTAGCCATTGTTAAACCGGCATCACAATCTTTTCCTAAATGGAGACCACCACAGTATTCACAACCTACCTTCATACTATGAATTTCCTTGGTGATTTTGTCCATATTTCGAGCAACACCGTCTATTTTCACACTTAGGGAACTAAGGTCATCATAAGCACCGGCGCTTTGGACTTGAGTATTATGAGTAATTGGTCGTTTTTGATGCCACTCATGAGAATAATCGGCTTGCTTCTCGATTATCTCATAAGCCTCTTACTCGGTTTTGTCCTTGAGTGAACCTCCGGCCGCTTGATCAATGGAAATTCGGGTTGCAACATCACAACCCTTGTAAAAAATTTGAACTTGTTGGAAGGTATCCAGACCATGGTTTGGACAACCTCTTAGCATTTTAGAAAATCAATTCCATGCTTCATACTAGGTTTCCATCGGCTTTTGGCAGAATTGAGAAATTTCTTGTTGGAGTCTCGTTGACTTAGAAGCTGAAAAATATTTCTTAAGAAATTTTTCCATCATACCATCCCAAGTTTCTATCGTAGCCTCGGCCAATGAATCTAACAAACTTTGTGCTTCCCCGTGGAGTTTTCATGGGAAAAGTCATAAAAATATGGCCTGATCAGTGTCTAGTTTAAGTTTGAATAAAAGACATATCTATTGAAAAAGAAGAATATGTTCGTTTGCATCTTCATTCGGACCACCACCAAATTGACATCTGTTGTTAATCATTTGGAGAATAGGTCCTTTTATTTCAAATTTTTCTTCACCTGTGGTGGAGTAATGGCACTACCTTGTCCGGTTCGGGTTGCTTTCATCTTGGCCGCCATTGATTGTCCACCTGCCTTGCCTCTCCTTCCATTTCAAAATTTGGAGGATGAACGGGTTCACCAAATTCAGAGTATCTTGGCTTGGTTGTACTTGATTCTGAATCAAAGGTTTCTTGCTTTGATGAAGATTCAAAAAGTTCAAGTACTTCTTTTGGGATCCTACCAAGCTTTCTATCGAGTTCTGTAAGCGGTGTAAGTATTGGAGAATCTGAACTTCGGGTATGTGGCATATGCAACCTAAAATCTGTCAATCACACCACTAACAAAACTATTAAACGCATCGATTCTACAAAATTAAAATCAAAGACCATTAATAATTTAAAATAATTAAGAAACTACTTAATCACAAATTAGTTAACAATTCTATTTTGACACAAAACTGTCCCCGGCAGCGGCGCCAAAAACTTGATGTGAGAAACATGGTATATGAATTGTTGTATGAAATAGTATGGAAAAATACCGATTAAAGATTGTTACACACTAACGGGCAGTGTACCCGATCGTGTAGTAGTATAAATAATGGTTTAGTTCCGTGTATCGTTCCAAGGACAGTTGTATTAGTCAAACTAGAATTAGAAACTATATTATGATTAACTAAGTAAATGAAACTTAAAGGTACAAGATATTATGTTTTTGTGGCTATTTAACGATTTAGCCAAATCAGAGAAGATTAAAAGTAAAAACAATATTTTTGGTCTTTTAAGTTTATATAATGAAAACAAGTGCAAAGAAAGCAAATAAGATAGTTTGATTTAGATCAAAGAGACGAAATGTTCATCTAGATATTTTACCCTCGGTATTGGATGTAAGTTATATTGTTAAGACCCGATTGAATGAATATGTGTGTAAGTTACCTAATAAATTTACCAAGAGTTCTCTTTAGTAAACACGCAAACTCGATTACAAGATCAAGGGTTCCCTTTTCTCTATAGTTCTCGTGTTTGTAACCAAATAACTATGATATATATGCTAATCACCGAAATCGACTTGCCAAGAGTTCTCTTTAGCAAGTACTCAAACTAGAATTACTAAGTGGAGGGTTCCCTATCACCTAGACCTTTTTGTTTGTGACTAGTTGATTAGCTAGATCAAGGACTCGAATACCAGTTGTCTTTTGCATTCGCTCTACACAATTCATCCTTATATCATCTAATCGTTTTGATCTAATTTACCCCCTTGGTCCGGTTTAGTAAACAATCAATCTAAGACAAGTTGATTGTAAATCAATATGATACATCAACAAGAGTTCTCTTTATCAACAACATATCAATTAACTAGATACAAATGATTTAACATCAATAAGCGTGGTTCTTTAATTCAAGCTTTAATCTATCACACATAATACATTCAATCAATAAGTTTACATCCAATACTTTGGTTATTAATCTAGACAAACATTATAGAGTTTAGCCAACAATCATGATAACAAGCAAAATAACAATCAAATGATAAGTAGAATTCATTGTTAAGAACAAGAAATCAACCTAATTGAGAATGAATCTTGAATGGAGAAGGTGTTGAATCTTGATTCTTGGATTTTTAAGCCTCTTCAAAGAGCTTGGAGTTCTCCAAAATAGCTCCTAAAAATTGTCTTCTAACTCCTCTGTTTCGTATCTCATCGTATCTCTTCAATCATTCACTTTTTAAAGTAGTTAAAGTCGGTTAAAAAGCAAAAGTAGGCTGAAACCTACTACTGGACGGCGTCCAAGATACTGGACGGCATCCAGTTGTAAAGGGCTGGACGGCGTCCAGTTGTGAAGGGCTAGACGGCGTCCAGATTTCTGGACGGCGTCCAGTTGTGCTGAATTTTACTGTCTCATTTTTTCATAATCTCCCTTCATTTGGACGGAGTCCCAATCATTTTGGATGGCGTCCAACATATCTGAAGCCTTGTTTTATCATTTTAGAGCGGTAATTTGACCATAACTTGTATCGGAATCAACTATGATGAAATCACAACTTATAGAACGATCATAATTCACCAAAACTCTTTATAAACCACTTTCCGATACACTTTACATACCTTTGTGTATTACTTGTAGAAACCGCCTTAACTATCCTTGATTCGAGAGTATTTCACACGATATTGCGAGATATATATATATATATATATATATATATATATATATATATATATATATATATATATATATATATATATATATATATATATATATGATGTATTTGAGCAATATCAAATGCAGATAGTAATCATCTATATACCTATGATGTTCTAGAATTTTGAATGATACGAATATTTTCTGGGTTTTATGAATAGAAGTGATGTGCTATCATAGTTTTGAAGTCAAAGTATAACTTTGAAAGATGTAGGGATTTAAGAGTGATGTCTCCTGTTAAATCTTGACTTGGATTTTGATCTATCAAAATCAGAATATGTAATCGAATTTGGATGAAAATGATTGTTTCGGATTTTTATGAAAGAATGTATATTGTTGTGAAATTAGTGAGTATAGTTGATGATTTGCTGAATCAGAATCGAAGACTGTAACATATTAATTGTGAATTCATATATCTCTCGGGTATTACCTACCCGTTAAAAGTTTCACAAATAATATTTTGTACAAGAGAATTTTCATTACAGTCTTTATAAAAATATATGTATATTTTCTTCAGATGTAACACATAGTTAATTAGTTAATATTAAATTAACTCATTTGATTTTTGGCTGGAATTTGAAATGAATAATCTCTAAAACTTAGAAATTTCGTAATCTTCGCGGATTATTTCTTCAACGTAAATGAAATTATGAATCAATACTTTATTATTCATTTTTATTGATATTTCCCCGGTGAATGATGTTGGTGCTCGTGGAATTCTTGTGAACTTCACAAGGCACGAATAATGATTCCTAGAAAGTTTCGAATACATCAAAAAGGAAAGTGTAAAATCAAACATATATTTGAATAATACACTTGGTTTATTATGACATGGAATCTATTAAGTTAAAGCAGAGATTATAGTTAATGATTGTCAAATCGTAACGAAGGATGTACATCATAGCATATTAGTAACATGAATTAACCGAGTAGTACCTACCAGTTAAGATTCACACGTAATAGCTTAGTACGAAAAGATTTATTATGGTTTCAAAATTTATATATATAATATATACATATAAATTCTTCAGAGGGAATGAGTTAATACTTCATATCTCATTGATATGACATACTTGTTGTTGATTCGTGATGATGTCCGTGGTGATTATGGAACTGGCAGAGATTGTGATGTTATAGGTGCTGATGGTGTTGACGATGCTGACGGTACTGTTGATGCTGCTTGTATAACAAGTCTAGCTTGTAAATCGTGCACTATTCCTGTCAGAGTTTCTACTCTACCATTTTCGTTCACTCATCTGATTTGCGGTCAGAATTAGAATAAATATTCTCTAAGACTTTGGAGATTACATAATTGCCGCAAAGTATTTCTTCAATGAAGTTATGAATCAATACTTCATAGTTTGTTGTTGTTGGTATTCCTTGGTATCTACAGGGCGTATGACGTTGATGCTCGAGGTACAGATTGTGATGTCGAGGTGTGGGATGCGGATGTTGCTGTTGGTGGTAGTGGTACTGTTGGTGTTGATGATGGTGGTACTGTTGATTCCGGTGATGCAGCTGGTGCTTGTTGTAGTGACCTGTCCTAATCCATCTGGACGAATACATTACATTTGGTTACATCGCGAGGTACTTTACCTCTATATGATACATTTTACAAACATTGCATTCGTTTCTAAAAGACAAATTTTCATTTCATCGAAAGTTGACAGACATGCATACCATTTCATAATATATCCAACTATAAACGACTTAATAATATTCTTGATGAACTCAATGACTCGAATGCAACGTCTTTTGAAATATGTCATGAATGACTCCAAGTAATATCTCTAAAATGAGCAAATGCACAGCGGAAGATTTCTTTCATACCTGAGAATAAACATGCTTTAAAGTGTCAACCAAAAGGTTGGTGAGTTCATAAGTTTATCGTAAACAATAAAATTCATCATTTTGATAGACCACAAGATTCAAATACAGTACACCTATCTCGTGTATGAAACCATTTTCATAAATCTTAGTAACCGTACACATATCTCGTGTACAAAACTAATATACACATAACCTGTATATAAAATCATTCTATCGATACATAACATTCACTTTTCATTCATTGCTTGGCTTGGTAACCAACCTTAACATATAATGCGCATAAATAATATCCCCAAAAACAGAACATCTCGTCTGTATAATATATAAACCTCGAAGTACTAAACACCACGCCCACTAGCTCTTTCGTCTAGTGAACATTCTGGGTGGGGGTGATAAACCCGGTAGCTACCTTTAGGATTCGCGTGAATTAAGGCCATACCTGATTCTAATTCTTAGGTTACCAAGCAATAATAATCAGGGGAAAATATTCACAACAATTAGTGGCAATTATAACGTCTAACTAATTCAATAATAATCCACAGAACTTATGTCTGCATAATAATCTAATAACAATAATAAATAATAATAATAATAATAATAATAATAATAATAATAATAATAATAATAATAATAATAATAATAATAATAATAATAATAATAATAATAATAATAATATTGAGTAATAGGTAAACTACCTCAATGAAGTAGCCATAAAAAAATGCCCAAGTCCGGGTTTGAACCCGCGACGTCGCGCTAACCCGATAACGCCTTTAACCATTCCTTTGTCACCTCATTTCTAATTTAATTGATACACCAAATCTATTTATCCTAATACAAATGTCTGTCTTCTTCTTCTTCTTATATAGAAAAAAATATGCCATAATTCAGGCTCGAACCCTAGACCTCTCGTTCCCCAACAACCATTCCAAACCACTCGTGATAATCAAACATAATCATATCTCATAATCTAATCATAATCGTACGCCATTCTCATCATCATATAATCTAAGTATCATTACTATCGACCTCCTACATCATCATCCTCAACTTAACGTAATCATACCCGTCATCACCTTATTCCTAATCAATACCATCATTATTTATCTCGTACAAGAAATAGAAAGAGCACTTGTCTCGGCCCAGATAATTAGAACAAGTTTCTCGGCCCAAGAAGATCAGGAACCGCCCAATCGAACATAATTGATTTCGGCCCACAAATACATTCATTACTCGTTATTCCAAATATTATGATTAAAAGGAATGAAAAGGTGATGAGATACAATTGCACGTGGGATCATGTTTAGTCGGCCACTAAAAAAAATATAAACTATTTAAATATTCGAACTAATAGCTGAACCCATCCAATTCAATCATGTATACCGAAATTTTATATTGACTTAATATTATTTTAACTCTAGTCATCTTACTATAGCTTCCACCAATGCACGATATAAATTTTCAAGCTTGGTTACAACTAGCTTAAAGAAATCCTTCATTCATTCATCATTATTATCGTTTTATCAAGCATCATGATCATCTTTGCAACCTCACTGTTACGAGTAGCAGGAAGAATAAAACCTTGGTGACGGTTTAGTGATGGGTTGATGCATGGTTGCAATATAGTGACGGTTGGTAACTGATCGTTCCTTATTTGTCACGATTATTTATGTTTAAATTCGCAAAATTAACTATGTGTGAGTGAAAAAGGAGATACTTTGATGTGGTTTTATGTTTTACAGGTAAGAAAGATGTTGGCGCGAAATGTGGTACAAAACAGCGGTTTAAAGTGGATTATGGACAAGATTTGAGAGCTTAAAGAGTGATTAGGAAATTTGTATTGGCGTAAAATACGCCACAACTCAGGTCAATCCAGAACAAAATCTAATTTCAGGCGTAAAAATACGCCCAGGAGTTTTTACATTGGCGTAAAATACGCCAGGCCAGAAAAACTGGTGCCGGGAAATACGAAAATTAGCTTTGTGGCCAAGTTTTCTAACCCCTATTTAAAGGGAGCTCTAGGGTTACGAAACTAACACTTTTTCCATCAGTTTTGGCAGCAGAAAACATTCCCAAACACCTCAAAACACCATCCAATCATCATTATTCAAGGATTCAAGTCAAGATCAAGGTGTGGTTCATCATGCAATCATCAAGAAACTCATTGATTATCATCACCAACATGCTTGGCTAGTTTTCTAAACTTTATCCTTTCCATGAACAATTGAATCATGTATAATTTCGTTCAAGATTATGTGATTTGTGATGTTTAATACTTTTGGATTATGATGTTATGAATCAAGTTGATTTTTGATTAATGCAAGTTCTATGTTTGTTATTGCAAGTTAAATTATTGTGATTTAACAGCGTGTTCTTGATCCAACTTAGTGTTAATTAGATTAGGGATAAAGACACTTTGTCTAGATTGCATAGTTTAAACCCAAGATAATAGAATTATTGAACTCAAGAAGTCTTGTCTATGAGATTTGATCAACAATTGATAAATATAATGCTTGTTTGAATGAATGCATGTTAAATTGGGATTGTGAAAGGATAAAGGCCTTACTCTCATTGTTTACATTTCAATCTTTTCAACTGCATGCTAGTTTAAGTTTAAATTTAAAGTAGTGATTAATCTAAGTAGTCTTTAGTTAAACCAACAACTCAATCTGGAAATTGCTTGCTTGTTAACCATAACTTCCCGTGGAACGAACCCTGCTTACCCTAGCTAAGTTAGAGTAATTAGGCTATTTTTAGTCGACCCTTCGACATCGATCAGTAACGGGGTGGAGGGTGGTTTGTTCATTGATTAAAATAGAAGGTTAGCAGCAGTCTTCGTGAGTTTTGTTGGTTGTCAACGGTAACGAGAATTGGGTCGAAGGAGGTGATCTGGGTTTCATTTGAATAACATCTAGAACAAGAAACAAGTGGGTTTGGTTTGGTGGTGATTCACGTTTAAACTTAAGAGAGAGAAAAGAGAGAGGTTGGCTCGTGGACTCGTGGTGCTGCAACAGAAAAATAGAAAATTGACAACAATAATAACAAAGAATGACGGTGGTGTTTTAGATGGGTGGTTTTTTTTTTTGATGAAAGTGATGAGTCAAAAGTGAAGGGAATATTAATGTGGTAGTAACGGTTGTTCATGATTTAAACAGGAGGCCATGGTAGTCGATGATATGGTTGTTGCAACATAAGCACGTACAGGGAGCAAAAGTAAGCAAGTGATTTAGTTTTGGTTTTTGAAAGGTGGTGGTTTTGATCGAACAAGTGTACCGGTTACGGTTGCCATCTTTTGGTGTTCATGATGGTTTGATCGTGGGTTAATATGAGATAACAAAGACGAGTGTAATGGTGGTAACCGATGGGGATTTATTTATGTTGTTGAGTATCCACAATCATATACAGCATCATTTAACAATAATAACTAGTTTAATGGTAGTAATGGATTGATTGATGATGCTAAAGAAGAAGTGATGGTTTAAATGACAGAAAAACAAAAGCAAGCGTTTGGTTGTAATCAGAAGAGAACTGATATGCATAAACACACCTAATCTTATTGTAATATGATTACGAATTCGTCCACATAGAGCAGTGTTTAAGATTTAAAGACTAATAATTATTCTGAAGGTTTAGTTGTAAAAATGGGGGTTTTGATTTAAAACTAATTAAAGCAAAGTAAATAAACAAGAATTCAGATGAGACAAGGGTATCCACCTAGAATCAATTCCCTAGGATCCGGATTGCTTCAATTAAAACAGATAAATCATGTGACTCGGTCAAGTTTTATTTTCATAAAACCTAGGCTACTTCGGTGTCCCTATGTAACCTCACGATTGAAAGAACTAAACGCAAACCAATCACCAATTATGTTCCTACTTTGGTGTCCCTACGTATTCACACAATTGTCTAGATCACACAAGGTGTTGAAGCATAAGTTATTAATCGTCAATTAACTGTCGTTAACTAATAAATAACCTATGTGACGGGTTCAATTCGAATAATTCAACCAACAATGGATCTTTCAACCAAGCACACAATCAATTAAAAATTAATCATTCAAGATGTCAGTTATTGAAGGATAAATTAGTGTCCCTTTTTAGCTTCACTATTACCTACTCGATTAATGGGTCAGTTGTTATTGTTGACTTGTATTTTGGTATCCCTTATACAATTTAACGAATAGTAAATCATGTGTCCATAACCTAGCAAGTCTATCAATTACTTAACTGTCGTTAATTAATCAATAAAATATACAATTGAGGGATTAATCAATGGGAGTAATAAAAACCAACAATCACAAACAATTATTTATATAAACATAAAATTTAGCAATCCATCACCTATGTTCAATCATCTAAGTGAATACAAAATATTTTAGTTCATAATATGAATTGAACACAAACACAAATTATTAAAGCACAAATAATTAATCATTCGCATAGACACAAATAATTAAATTAAATTATCAATAATAATGTATTCGTAAATAATCATCAAAATATGAGTTTAAGTACTAAACAATATGAACTAGAATTAAAAGCAAATAAACCTCTTGTCTCGTTACTGTTGTTGTTGTGCGTAGACACACACCCCTAAAGGTGGGATCCGCCTCTTTTGCCTCTAGTCGCAGAACACACCAAAAACTACCAAAAAAAAATAAATAAACCTAATCTAAAATAATGTATATCGCTTGCCTCCCGAGAATGAATGAGATGGGATGTTATTTATAGTGATCTCCTTGCTACCCCTTTCCTTATTTAATTTTACGTAGACCAAAAGAAACTCAAGAGATCCCATCTTTTTTTTTTAGTTCAATTACCCGGTATAATTTTGATCCTTGATTCTATCGGCTAAAGATGAATAAATCATCTTAAAACTTGAACAGGCCCACATTAAATTGGCCCAACTGTCAACTTTGCAAACTGGGAAAAATGTTTCGCGACCGGGAATAAAACGACTCGTGATTGCGAAGTAACTAATCAACAGCAACTTTCATTTTTTTCTTGCTCGTTTGTCATGCATCTTTGTCTCGTGTCGTTTTATGTTAAAATCATGATAAATTTCAAACAAAGTACCATCAACACTTCCATAACCATAATTCTTCATTTTAATCCCATACGAACTTAAAGTCTTCAAAAAGTGTCCAAAATAATAATAATGAGAAACGATAATGCATTAGAAAATATATATAAATTAGGCGTTATCAAATTCCTCCACACTTGAACCTTGGTTGTCCTCAAGCAAGTCTATCTTCAAATAATATCAACTAGTACAAACATAAACATACTCGAACAAGTCTCATAATCATATAAAATCAAGACATACCGATATCATCTTCAAAAGCAATAAATCCATATCATGTAGTCTTGAAAAACAAATGCAAGGTTCAAGCCTTTAACCAAATACAATATTCCAAAATCGAACTCGTGATTACCCAAAAATCTTCAATACCCTGAATCAAGAACACCACGTGCGGAACAAAAAAAAAAATTTGTCCTTACGGAAAACAAGACCTTTAAAAAATCATTTTTGCATTTAAGAACGGGAAAACAAGTTAAGTTTTTACACAAAACAAGTTTTCCGAAATTTTATAGGTTTTTTTAGGCTATGTGCTTTCAAAGCCATCCCGGTTTTGAGACAGCCGCACGGACAATTATCACCCCAGTATATCATTAAAGATGAACTACCTTCCGGTTCGAAGGCGATGAGATAACAACTGTCTTAGGTTCAAAAAGTTGTGTTCATACAAGCCTTCCCGGTTGTGGGACGACCGCACGGGTAGTTACTCCCCCCGTAAACATACTATTCAGTGTCAATAGCGATGGGAAAGCAACTACCTTGGGTGTAAATGTTTCGGGGGGTCTAGTGCATGAAACCTGAAAGACTTTACTTTCAAGCAATGGTCTTTTGAAACTCAACTTAACCTGTAAGACTTTACTTACAAGTTTCGGAAGACTTTACTTCCTAAGAACAACATGGGAGGACTCGATTCTCCCGGAAGTGTTTAAACACTTGGTTAAATTTATTTAAGGTCCTTGGACCCCACTTCCCACGCATCTAGCTTTTATGCTAGTTTTAAGAAAATGTAGGAAGCAGATACTACATTCCCATATTTTAAAGGGTACCATGGCTTTTGGCCATGGCGTGTGTTGTCTAGCAACACTAGCACGAAGCCATTGCTCTTCATCAAGAAGACAACACATGTTGAAGCTCGAGGCTCCTCTTCCCACGGTACGATACATCAGTGTAATACATCGTGAAATGAAGTATTAACCAATGTCAGTATAAAATGATGTGGATTAGGAAGTCTTCCACACCAAGTAAGACGGGCATTCGGAAGACTCAACTTACTTAATGGATGGACTTGAATCATCCTACAATTTTATTTTTTTTTAATTCTGGAAGACTTGCTTCCTTATTACACACACTCACGTAAAAGAAAATACAAAAACCAAAATCATTGAGGCACATGAACAATTTAACTTACACAAAACAACTACACTTGGCTTTTGAATGAGTCAAAAATTTTAAAAACTCCTAATATTTCAACAATTTAGTCAAAAATAAGACTCAAGCCAAGTATATTACATCCGCGAGAATTTATATCTATCCCCCCATACTTAAGATCATGTAATACCCTCATTTACATGAAATCAGAAAAATAAAGTATAAATTCGAGAGGAAAATAGAGTGAATGGGAAAAACAAAACCGGTTGTAGAGCAATATAAGCGCTAAACGGAGTGACAGACAGCTCTGCACTGACAGTCATTCCTCGATTGTCATCACATTATGTAGTACTTGCAATGATTAAACAAGAACAAAACGCAGAATTTTTTTTTTTTTTTTGGATTTTTGAGTTTTTCAAAATTTTAGGTTTTTTTAGTTTTAAAACACACGTTATAAAATGTACATGGATATATGGTGCAAATTTAACGAGTCGTGCACCCGGCTTGACCCCTTCTTTTAATGCCTAGTGGGGTCATCCTCCCCCACATTTATTGGACGACATGTGAAATCAGTGGAAAAACTTTCACGAATAAGTAGCGTGAGCCACTCATTAACCCCTCGGGTAGTATATAAGACAACTAAAACAATCTTTCTCATTTTCATGAGAAAGACTAAACTAACCCAAGAGTCAATAAGTGACTCCCCTCCGAGTGCGGCTTGCAACAACAGGTTAACTCTCACAGGTGGATCCTGTCCAAACGGATCATCTTTCATTATATTCCAAGTGCTAACCTCGTGAGGAAATACAAATTCTACATGAATAGGTGACTCCTCAATTGGTTCCTCTAAAACAAACTCCTCATTATCAAAATTATACCCAACCGGCTCATTATATACCGCAGAGATCTCAGGCGTAACATCCTCATCCTTATCACTATCATAGGAATAAATGTCAGTCGCCCAAACTGAGGTGGTAGGTGAAAGAGTAGTTACAGGCTCATATTCATCCTTTGGTGGGTCCGTTGGGATTTCCTCTAGTAGAAACATGGGTACATCGTTATAATTCCCCGTCAAATGGTATCTCTCCAACAAATACATAGGAATGTGATCAATATCTTTGACCAAATGGTAACCTCCACCAACATCTCTCGGATCAACCTTTACATTTAAAACTGATTTCGTCTCTTCGAATTGATGTTGAGAAGAATCCCATGTCGAGTCATCCCCCTCATAACAATAGTCCATTGGTTGACCGAAAGAGTCAAAATTAGATATGGAACCATTATTACAAGGTTGATCAATGGGGGCAAAATCATTCATGTAACTATCGTCATAAGCCCCGTCTCGATAACAACCATCATAAGCAGCATAATAACCATCTGACTCACCATTAGCTTGCCACAAATCCATACGCCCATTATCATGATTACCCATGTGACCATCATTCACATACCCATAACCAGAAACATCGTTCGTACCCAATTGTTGACCATCATTCGTTACTCTTGAGCATAAGAAGTCATACAAAGATTCTTGCCCGACCATCTAGCTTATCACACTAAAAACAAATAAACGCGTAAAACCAAACAAAATAAAATAACAAAAAGTAACTTTCGCAGAAACGAATTCCCACGAAAGGATCAAACAACTAAGAGCTATTAAAATCCTAAAACACACCGCTCCCCGGCAGCGGTGCCAAAATTTTGATATGCGTAAACACACCTAATCTTATTGTAATATGATTACGAATTCGTCCACAGAGAGCAGTGTTTAAGATTTAAAGACTAATAATTATTCTGAAGGTTTAGTTGTAAAAATGGGGGTTTTGATTTAAAACTAATTAAAGCAAAGTAAATAAACAAGAATTCAGATGAAACAAGGGTATCCACCTAGAATCAATTCCCTAGGATCCGGATTGCTTCAATTAAAACAGATAAATCATGTGACTCGGTCAAGTTTTATTTTCATAAAACCTAGGCTACTTCGGTGTCCCTATGTAACCTCACGATTGAAATAACTAAACGTAAACCAATCACCAATTATGTTCCTACTTTGGTGTCCCTACGTATTCACACAATTGTCTAGATCACACAAGGTGTTGAAGCATAAGTTATTAATCGTTAATTAACTATCATTAACTAATAAATAACCTATGTGACGGGTTCAATTCGAATAATTCAACCAACAGTGGATCTTTCAACCAAGCACACAATCAATTAAAAATTAATCATTCAAGATGTCAGTTATTGAAGGATAAATTAGTGTCCCTTTTTAGCTTCACTATTACCTACTCGATTAATGGGTCAATTGTTATCGTGTACTTGTAGTTTGGTATCCCTTATACAATTCAATGAATACTAAATCATGTGTCCATAACCTAGCAAGTCTATCAATTACTTAACTGTCGTTAATTAATCAATAAAACATACAATTGAGGGATTAATCAATGGGAGTAATAAAACCAACAATCACAAACAATTAGTTATATAAACATAAAATTTAGCAATCCATCACCTATGTTCAATCATATAAGTGAATACAAAATATTTTAGTTCATAATATGAATTGAACACAAACACAAATTATTAAAGCACAAATAATTAATCATTCGCATAGACACAAATAATTAAATTAAAGTATCAATAATAATGTATTCGTAAATAATCATCAAAATATGAGTTTAAGTACTAAACAATATGAACTAGAATTAAAAGCAAATAAACCTCATGTCTCGTTACTGTTGTTGTTGTGCGTAGACACACACACCTAAAGGTGGAATCAGCCTCTTTTGCCTCTAGTCGCAGCACACACCAAAAACTACCAAAAAAAATAAATAAACCTAATCTAAAATAATGTATATCGCTTGCCTCCCGAGAATGAATGAGATGGGATGCTATTTATAGTGATCTCCTTGCTACCCCTTTCCTTATTTAATTTTACGTAGACCAAAAGAAACTCAAGAGATCCCATCTTTTTTTTAGTTCAATTACCCCGTATAATTTTGATCCTTGATTCTATCGGCTAAAGATGAATAAATCATCTTAAAACTCGAACAAGCCCACATTAAATTGGCCCAAC
The DNA here is from genome assembly GCF_046630445.1 of Rutidosis leptorrhynchoides. Classification (NCBI taxonomy): domain Eukaryota; kingdom Viridiplantae; phylum Streptophyta; class Magnoliopsida; order Asterales; family Asteraceae; genus Rutidosis; species Rutidosis leptorrhynchoides. The sequence goes on along the minus strand of NC_092333.1, from coordinate 423,972,876 downwards.
TGTCAACTTTGCAAACTGGGAAAAATGTTTTGCGATCGGGAATAAAACGACTCGTGATCGCGAAGTAACTAATCAACAGCAACTTTCATTTTTTTCTTGCTCGTTTGTCATGCATCTTTGTCTCGTGTCGGTTTATGTTAAAATCATGATAAATTTCAAACAAAGTACCATCAACACTTCCATAACCATAATTCTTCATTTTAATCCCATACAAACTTAAAGTCTTCAAAAAGTGTCCAAAATAATAATAATGAGAAACGATAACGCATTAGAAATATATAAAAATTAGGCGTTATCAAGAACCCATAAATAGAAGAGTGTTGGGATCGTGGCTAACCGGTGGTTATCACGGTGGCCGAAGGTAGTGGTGAAAGTGGTGTTTGTGTAAGATGTTGTTCAAAAAATAAACAAGTAGTGGAATTGAGATAGTGGATGTGGCTGCCGAACTCAAAAGGAAATGGAAGAGAAAAGATGAATGGTGGTATCTTGAATCATGTATATGCATATTTTATTTATAATGAAAGGTAGATTGATAATGCTAAAAACGAACATATATTTCATAGCATTATCCTTCAAGAAAAACAAGCTTTTAGTTGCAATTGTTCTATTTACAAGTGATATTCGTTTAAATAATAAAAGGTGAAGACAAAAGACAGATTCGACGAATTGAATACGAAAACGACCAAAAAGCTTAAAAGTACAAAGTACAATCAAAATGGTTCAAATTATTGATGAGAAACGTCTAAAAATTACAAGAGTACGAGCCGCAAAACGCAAAGTACAAGATATTAAATAGTAAGAAAGGACGTTCGAAAATCCGGAACCGGGACATGAACCAACTATCAACGCGCAACGCAACGGAGCTAAAATTACAAATCAACTATGCACATGAATATAATATAATATATATATATATATAATTATATAAAATTATATATAAATATATATATATATATATATAAATATATATATATATATATATATATATATTATATATTAAATAAATATGTCGACAAGCTAGGAGCCAAAAAGTATGTGACCAGTAAATGACGGCCATGCGATCGCATGGCCAGAAGGCACAAAACTCATGCGACCGCATGAGTTACTGTAGCAGGCCACATTCTTTAAATACAACGAATTCTGGCCGAATTTATACTCATAATATTTCAATCTCTCTTACTCTCAAATATATTTATATTTTAATTTTAATTATAATTTTAATATTAAAGTTTAATAATAAGGTTATAGTGGCGAATGTTGTAAGTCTGTAAGTCGAAATTCTGTCCGTGTAACGCTACGCTATTATTAATCATTGTAAGTTATGTTCAACCTTTTTAAATTAATGTCTCGTAGCTAAGTTATTATTATGCTTATTTAAATCGAAGTAATCGTGATGTTGGGCTAAATATTAAAGACGGGGTAATTGGGCTTTGGACCATAATTGGGGTTTGGATAAAAGAACGACACTTGTGGAAATTAGACTATGGGCTATTAATGGGCTTTATATTAACTAAATGATACCTCGTTAATTTAATATATAGACTTATAATTTGACGTATTTATATATAACCACATACGCTTGACTGGGTACGGTGGGTGGGATATCTATAAATACCAATAATTATTCATTTGACCGGACACGGAGATGGATTAATAATCAATAGACTTGTTGAAACAGGGGTGGATTACATACAAGGGTAATTGGTGTAATTGTTAACAAAGTAATAAAACCTTGGATTACACGCAGTTGATAACCTGGTGTATTCATTAAACAAAGTATTAAGACCTTGTTACAGTTCGAATCCCCAATTAGTTGGAATATTTGACTTCGGGTATAAGGATAATTTGACGAAGACTCTCGCACTTTATATTTATGACTGATGGACTATTATGGACAAAACCGTATGGACATACCGAATAATCCAGGATAAAGGACAATTAACCTATGGTAATAAATTAAAATCAACACGTCGAACATCATGATTACGGAAGTTTAAATAAGCATAATTCCTTTATTTTATATCTCGTCGCACTTTTATTTACTGTCATTTTATTTATAGCAATTTTAATTATCTTACTTTTTAATTAGCGCAATTTTATTTACTGTCATTTACTTTATTGCACTTTAATTATTGTCATTTACTTTCTGCTTTAAATTAAGTCATTTGTATTTTTAATATTTTACATTAGGTTTTAACTGCGACTTAAGACATAAAATCGACAAACCGGTCATTAAACGGTAAAAACGCCCCTTTTATATTAATAATAATATTACTTGTATATATATATATATATATATATATATATATATATATACACAAATATAGTTTTTAAAATATAGCGTTAAACTTGGCTAGCTCCCTGTGGAATGAACCGAACTTACTAAAAACTACACTACTGTACGATTAGGTACACTGCCTATAAGTGTTGTACCAAGGTTTAGGTATATCCACTATAAATAAATAAATAACTTGTGTAAAATTGTATCGTATTTAATAGTATTTCGTAGCATAATTATAACAATTTTGTACCCCTTCGCTTTAACATCAAGTATTTTTGGCGCCGCTGCCGGGTACCCCGAAAGCGAAACGCTATATAAATTTTTTATTATTATTAAGTTTTAGTTTATTATCATAAAAATACGTTTTAAATATTAAAAATAAAAATTTAAAACATATAAAAAAAGTAAAACGAAAATATAAATTTTATAAAGTATAAAAGTATTTTTTTTAGATCTTAAAAATATAAGTGTATTTTATTTACTTATTTTAAATTTTGTAAAATTATAAAGTAAAAAAAGTTAAAAAATATATATATATCTGAGCCTGCACGATTTTGACTTGCATGTGAACTGAGCCTGAACCTCATGCGACCGCATGAGATTGGCCCTTTAACCCCATGCAATCGTATGGTACCCTCTGACAGGTCTGATCATTCAGCTGGTACGGATTAGGGTTCGTACTATTAATTATTATTAATTAATTAATTAGTTAGTTAGGGTTATATTTAATAATAATTTGTTTTAGTTTTATTTAATTTGTAATTTTAGTTTTAATTAGTTTTATTAAATTATAAAATTAATACTTTTATAAAATACTTTATATAAAAATAATATTTTTATAAAAATTGTATTTTTATAACTTTAAGTTTTATTTATATATTTCGTATCTTTTTAATTGTTTATTTGTAACATTTGTATATTTATCGTTCGTACTTAGTTTTAAATATAGTATTTGCCATAGTTATTTTTATTTCTAGATTTTTAGGCTTTGCTGTAAAATACCTTAAGTACTTTTTCTTTAGATTAAGATTTAGGTACTTTAGAATTTTGCGACGCCGTTTTAAGATTTTAGTACTTTTTAAGTTATTACCGTTTTGGATATAGAATTCCTTTTAAGCTTTAGTACCTTTAGACGTAAGTTTTAAATTTTTGCTTTTAGACTTTTAAGTTTCGACGCTGCATTTTATTATTTTTGACGCTTATTTTTCGACCTTTTATTTTTCGACGTTTTTCGACGCGCTCTTTTTCTTTCTTATTTCTCTACGCTCTAGTTTTAGGACATAGAATTTTCTATTTCTTCTCTAAAATTTCTTTAAAGTTCGACGAAAAATTATTTTAAGCGGTTAAATTGATAGACATCCAAAATTTTCTGGTTTGTAGTAATAGCTGGATTTGTTAGTGGCGAGTTGTGGGCTTCCGATTTAAAGGGCCCTGGCTACCTGCTGCATCTATTGGCTATTCGAAACGTGGGCAAAAATCAGAAAAGTTTATTAATTTGATAACTTATATAATTTTTATCTTTTATAACTAATAGGATATTCAGTGAATGCACCGAGCAAAACGTTCACCACCTTTTATACGTTCACCACCTGTAACTCGATCAAGACATCTAACCAATATTGTCGCCGTTGATTTTTCTTTAGAATCGTCATCTAGTCGACCAAGTACTCCAATTCAAATTTCCGATAATCCATTTTTTGAACCCGACCTCACAATTGAGAATCCGGAGGATATTCAGGGACAATTCAGAGATCCTGAACCACTAATCATTCCTCCTGAACCACAAATCACTCATCCAGAGATTGTCGAGGAAGAAACCATTAAATCAGAATCCCTTAGTGATTCAGATTCAACAAATTCAATCATGGAAAATCTGGAACCTTTAAGTATGGAAGACCGAATGAGAGCTAAACGCACTGGCCAAGGTCATGCAATTACTCAACCAGACATTAATGCGCCAGATTATGAAATAATAGGACAAATCTTACACATGGTAACTAATCAGTGCCAATTTAGTGGTGCGCCGAAGGAAGATCCAAACGAACATCTTCGAATCTTTAATAGGATCTGTACTCTATTTAAAATTAGAGAGGTAGAGGATGAACAGATCTATTTCATGTTATTTTCATGGACTTTAAAGGGAGAAGCCAAAGATTGGTTAGAATTGTTACCTGAAGGGGCGATTGATACATGGGACGTTTTAGTTGAAAAATTTCTTAAACAATTCTTTCCGGCATCTAAAGTCGTGAGACTTCAAGGAGAAATTGTTACGTTCACGCAAAAGCCAAATGAAACTCTGTATGAGGCATGGACAAGATTTGGAAAGTTATTGAGAGGATGTCCGCAACATGGTTTAGACACTTATCAAATAGTACAAATATTCTACCAAGGATGCGACATCACTACACGTAAAGACATCGATATAGCAGCTGGTGGTTCCATTATGAAGAAAACCGCAATTGAAGCTTACAAAATTATTGATAACACTGCTTCCCACACACATGAGTGGCATCAAGAAAAAGATATCGTTAGATCATCTAAAGCGGCTAGAGCCGATTCTAGCCATGACTTCGATTCCATTTCCGCAAAGATAGATGCTGTCGCGAGACGAATGGAAAAGATGACTAGAGATATTCACTCAATACGAATTAGTTGTGAGCAGTGTAGAGGACCACATTTGACAAAAGATTGTCTCAGTATTGAACAAACTGTGGAACAAAGAGAGAATGTTTCATACATGAACCAAAGGCCTGAAAATAATTATCAAAATAATTATCAACCGCCAAGACCAATCTACAATCAAAATCAGAATTATAACCGAAATTTTCCATACAACGACCAATAAGGTCCTAGCAATCAACAAGTATCCAATAATACTTACAATCAGCAAAGACCTATTTTTCCAAACAAACCACCACAAACCGATGATAAAAAGCCAAATTTGGAAGATATGATGTCGAAGTTAGTAGAATCTCAAACGCAGTTTTTCACATCTCAGAAACAAACCAATGAACAAAATGCTCAAGCATTTAGAAATCAACAAGCTTCTATTCAAAATTTGGAACAAGAAGTAAGTAACCTAGCAAGGTTGATAGGTGAAAGAAAACCTGGAAGTCTACCTAGCGATACAAATGCTAACCCCCGGAATAAAACAGCTAAAGCCATTACCACGAGAAGTGGTATTACACTTAAACCACCTGAAATACCTGTAATTTCTAATGACTCTATTCCTATTCCACAAGAATCACAACCTGAGCAAGATAAGGAAACAGAACCGGTAGTTGAAAAGGTTAATGAAGATAACACAGTTAAGGCTAAACTTTATGTTAAACCATACCAACCACCACTTCCTTACCCGAGTAAAATGAGAAAAGAAAGACTTGAAGCCGAGCAATCCAAATTCTTGGATATGTTTAAACAGATAAATGTCAATCTTCCTTTCATTGATGTGATTTCAGGAATTCCAAGATATGCTAAATTTCTGAAAGATCTAATCACAAATAGAAAGAAAATGGAAGAACTCTCGGCTGTAACTATGAATGCTAATTGTTCTGCAGTGCTGTTGAATAAGATACCAGAAAAACTCTCTGATCCAGGAAGTTTTACAATTCCATGTTTTTTGGGTAGTCTTAGTTCAAAAGAAGCATTGGCAGACTTAGGTGTTGGTATAAATTTAATGTCGTATTAATTATACACTAAACTAGACCTTGGAGAATTGAAACCAACACGAATAAGCATACAACTAGCCGATCGATCAGTAAAATATCCTAGAGGGATAATGGAAAACATGCTAGTTAAAGTTGGTAATTTAGTATTTCCAGTAGATTTTGTTATTCTGGATATGGAAGAAGATTCTCGAGTTCCTCTCATATTAGGAAGACCATTCTTAAACACGGCTAAAGCAATAATAGACGTGTTCGGTAAGAAACTGACCCTAAGTATAGAGGACGAGAGTGTTACCTTTTCTGTTGATAGAGCCATGCAACAACCATAATCTGCAGATAATACATGTTATTATATTCAAACTATAGATTCACATGCAGAATTGTTAAAAGAATTTTCAGAATTACAAGGAACAGGAGAATGTTCTTTAGGAGAAAGAACTGAACCAATTGATGAAGCTGAAATGTTAGCCGCACTCATGGCTAATGGATATGAACCAACAACAGAAGAAATTCAAATACTAAAAGAGGAAGACAGATATCGATATAAATCATCGATAGAAGAACCACCGACATTAGAGTTAAAGCCACTTCCAAACCATTTGGAATATGCTTATTTACATGGTGAATCTGAATTATCTGTAATAATATCGTCTTCTCTTACTGAAAATGAAAAATCTCAACTCATTTCTGTGCAAAAAGCTCATAAACCAGCCATTACATGGAAGATTCATGATATTAAAGGCATAAGTCCTTCGTATTGCACACATAAAATCCTTATGGAAGAAGGTCATAAAACGTATGTGCAATGCCAACGAAGACTAAATCCTAATATGCAAGATGTTGTTAAGAAAGAAATTATTAAACTGCTAGATGCAGGTTTAATTTATCCAATCTCTGATAGTCCATGGGTAAGCCCAGTTCAATGCGTACCTAAGAAAGGTTGCATGACTGTCATCACAAATGAAAAAAATGAGCTTATTCCTACTAGGACTGTAACAGGATGGCGTGTTTGTATTGATTATAGAAAATTAAATGACGCCACCAGAAAAGATCACTTTTCCTTACCTTTCATTGATCAAATGTTGGAAAGATTAGCCGAAAATAGTTACTATTGTTTTCTTGATGGTTTCTCTGGATATTTTCAAATTCCAATAGCACCCGAGGACCAAGAAAAAACCACATTCACGTGCCCTTATGGTACTTTTGCTTACAAACGCATGCCATTTGGACTTTGCAACACCCCTGCAACCTTTCAAAGGTGCATGATGGCGATTTTTCACGACATGATAGAAGAATGCATGGAAGTTTTCATGGATGACTTTTTAGTCTTCGGTGATACTTTTGAAACATGTCTAGTCAATCTTGAACGAATGCTTATTAGATGCGAACAATCAAATCTAGTACTTAATTGGGAGAAATGCCATTTCATGGTTAAAGAAGGCATCGTTCTTGGTCATAAAATTTCAAAGAAAGGAATTGGAGTGGATAGTGCTAAAGTAGATGTAATTGCTAAACTTTCACATCCCACCAATGTTAGAGGAGTTAGGAGTTTTCTAGGGCATGCCGGTTTTTACTTCATAAAAGATTTTTCTAAAATTGCCACTCCTATGAATAAACTCCTAGAAAAGGATGCTCCATTCATCTTTTTAGATGAATGCATCAAATCTTTTAATATTCTTAAATAAAAACTCACTAATGCGCCGATCACGATAACTCCAACTTGGAATCTACCGTTTGAACTTATGTGCGATGCAAGTGATTTTGCAATGGGAGCCGTTTTAGGACAAAGGATTGAAAAACGATTTCAACCTATTTATTACGCTAGTAAGACATTACAAGGAGCACAAACGAACTATACAACTACTGAAAAAGAACTCCTTGCTATTGTCTTTGCTTTTGACAAATTTCGTTCATATCTCGTTCTAGCTAAAACGGTGGTCTATACCAATTATTCTGCTATTAGATATCTATTTTCGAAACAAGATGCTAAACTACGATTAATCCGTTGGATCTTACTCTTACAAGAGTTCGATATTGAAATCCGAGATAAAAAGGGAGCAGAAAATCTCGCCGCTGATCATCTTTCTCGTCTTAAAAATCCTGAATTAAAAGTTCTAAATGAATCGGCCATACAAGATAACTTCCCTAATGAATATCTATTGAAGATAGATTATAGTGAAATTCCATGGTTTGCAGACTATGCAAACTACTTAGTATGTGGATTCCTCGAAAAAGGGTTGTCGTACCAAAAACGAAAGAAATTCTTTAGTGATATAAAACACTATTTCTTGGAAGATCCACATTTGTTTAAAAGTTGTCCCGATGGAATAATACTACGATGTGTATTCGGGGATGAAGCCAGTCAAATCTTAAACTATTGTCACACAGGACCAATAGGAGGGCATTATGGGCCTCAACTCACAGCAAGAAAAGTCTATGACGCTGGATTCTATTGGCCTACAATTTTCAAAGACGCACACCTTCTTTGCAAATCCTGTGATGCATGTCAAAGGGACGGAAAAATAAGTCAACGTGTTGAAATGCCACAAAATGTCATTGAAGTATGTGAAGTATTTGACGTTTGGAGTATTGACTTTATGGGTCCATTTCCAAAATCTCATAATAATCTTTACATTCTCGTTGCCATTGATTATGTATCTAAATGGGCGGAAGCACAAGCTCTCCCAACTAACGATGCATGAGTTGTAGTCAACTTTTTAAAACGTCTTTTTGCAAGGTTTGGAACACCGAAAGCTTTAATAAGTGATCGGGGTACTCATTTCTGTAATAATCAACTTGAGAAAGTTCTCAAAAGATATGGAGTAACTCATAAAATCTCAACCGCTTATCATCCACAAATAAGTGGACAAGTTGAAAATACCAACCGAGCTTTAAAACGTATTCTAGAGAAAACCGTAGGATCAAATCCGAAGGAATGGTCCATGAAATTGGAGGATATACTCTGGAATTTTAGAACAGCCTACAAAACTCCAATTGGAACCACACCTTTTAGACTCGTTTATGGAAAAGCATGTCATCTTCCAGTAGAAATTGAACATAAAGCATTTTGGGCTTTGAAGACATGTAATCTTGATTTACATGAAGCCGGACGTCTACGGTTAAGTCAACTAAACGAATTAGAAGAATTAAGACATGAAGCATACGAAAATTCGTTAATCTATAAGGAAAGAACGAAGAAATGGCATGATAAAAGAATCAGAAGTTCAAAAGAATTTAAAGAAGGAGACAGAGTTCTTATTTTTAATTCACGATTCAAGTTATTTCCTGGAAAATTGAAATCTAGATGGTCTGGACCATTTATAGTCAAAAAAGTTTTCCCATATGGAACAATAGAGTTGATAAATTCAAATGGGATTGAATTTAAGGTTAATGGTCACAGAGTTAAACATTACATAGATAATCCAATGGAAGTTGAAGATGAAGTTAATCACAATTTCGATACCACAGCTAACTAAGTGTGGGAAGGTTGGAATCTTTTAGAGTTAAATATATTTCTGTTAGAGTTAGATATTCTGTTTTCATGTAGTTCTCGAGAATGGAATCCGAATGGTCTTTCCCTAGCAGACCCTAAAGAACTAGTCTTCTCCCTCCATTCTGAAATTTTTTTTTTTTTAGGTTTTACGAGATGAAGAATTCCTTTGATTTGAACCATGGTCTAATGCTACACGCTTTGATTACTAAACGTAATAATGACACACTCCCGAGTGACCTGGTGTCAGTAATAAGAGGCAGATGTGACGAAGTGAGGAAAGAACTCAGGAAAGATCATCATAAGATGCATTTTGGTAAAGGAAAATCAAAATCCGCAACAAAAAGAAGAGCACGACACCTTAAAAGATGTTATAAATGCGGAAAATGGTCACACGAAGGTAAATGTTCAAACAATCAAACATATTCAAATACCGAATTTGTTACTCTATGCAGAGAAGGACCGTTCATATGTTTAGAAAAAAAGATATTGAAGAATCGAGGTTACGCCTACGTAGCTATGGAAAACCAAATCACACGACTCTCCTATGAGTCGGCTAAAGCAGGTCTCTGAGAATTCTTTCTCACAGGTAAGTATGTACAGTTTTTATTTTTTTTTATTTTTTTTATTTTTATTACTTCTAACCTTTTGATAATAAACGCTGAATCGTTCGCTATAAAGTATTAAATTGGTATTCAATAAAATTAGGTATGCGTAACCGAAATTATTGATATCTTACACAAAAATTTATTACATCGCTGCGAAATTTACCGTTTATTCTTAAGGTATAAATATCTTTAATCAATCAACCCAAAATATTTCAAAAATTCGTCAGGAGTAAAACTAGGTTATGGAACCGAAATTACTTTACCGAAAAGAGAGGCGTATATTTTTGATAATATTTGATTGATTAAAGTGGGATAAAAAGATCAAAAAGATTTTTAATTTTAATTTTTACCTTGTTTTTAAAATTAATATATAAATATTAAATTAATATTCTAAACTTTTTAAAATCAATATATTTAAGTTTGTAAATATTTGAAAAAGTAATATTTTTAATATAAGTTTGTAAAATTAATGTATAAATATATTAATAATATTTATATGAATTTTTTATTTTATGCATTTTAAATTTAAGTTTGGTGTGAATTTAAAAACAAAAAATTTACTTTATTTCATTGAGTTAAAAATATGATTTCTAAAATTTGTCGTGAGTTGAAGACTAGGTCGTTGAACTGAAATTGGTTTACCCAAGGGAGGGACGAGAAATTTTGTTATCATTATTTTTAATCTTATTGATCTAAAGTATGCCAAAAACATTAAAAAACCCAAAAATCTTTGCTTTTAAAACGACGCTTAAAAAGTGACAAATTTTAAAATTTTGTCGAGAGGCGGACTAGGACAACGATCCGAAACGCCCTCATCCTAAAAAGAAACAAAATTTTTAATTTTTAATTTTTAATTTATTATTTGTTTTAAAAGTATAAGGTTTTTATATATATATAAAAAAAACCGGACCCCATGCGATCGCATGGGGTTTGTACTAGATATCCATGCGATCGCATGGCCTTGAATATCTGGCCAGAAACATAAAGGCCACGAGCTGGTTCTGTCTTCCCACAAAACACACACATACATACGCAAAATACTCCCAAAAATCATCAAATTTTCACCAAATTCAACCAAATCTCTTGCTATAATCCTCTTTAATCATGAATTTGTTAAGAAGTTTTTCAAGAAAGGTAAAGATTTCACCCCTAAACTCTTTAAATTTTCAGTTTTAGTGTTCTTGAGCTAATTTTTACCTAATTTGATTTTGTTAATTTCTAGTGTAATTAGAGTTAAATTGTTAGTATATTATGTATGTATAACCTAGATTGATGCTATTTAACATGATTTGAAGCCAAAAACTTCAAAAATTTTAGAAATCTAGGGTTTGTGTTCTTGAGCAATTTGGGGCTTTTTGATATAAACAGGTTATGGCCGATTTTTGTTATGAATTATTGCTAAATTAAGTAGTGTAACATGTTTAGGTAGCTAAATGATCCAAACTTTGATCCTAAACATGATTTTTGAGAGTTAAAGTAGACTTTTTAGGTCTAAAATTCATGAACTTGATTAAATTGATATAAATGCCATTTGAAACTTGTTTAATTGCTAGTAATGATTATTTTGACATGTTATTTGAGTAGAATGGTTGTGAACTTTGTAAAAATTTTCATATATGCTTATTTGAAAAAGTGTAGAATTGATAAAAATGTGAAAATTGGCATGAGTTTAATATAGATTAAACATGTTATTGTAATTGTTTTCATTTATTATTTTGCTAACACTAATGCATATTTGGATGCACAAATTTTGTGTTTAATGTGTTTTGCAGAGATATACTAGGCAACCTGCTTTGGAACCACAGCCAGAGATGCAATATGAGCCACAATATAAACCGGAGCAACAACAGAAATAACAACAACAACAACCTGATCAACACATACCATATTATGATTCGCAACAAGAATATGTTAATGCCTACGTAAAATTTCCGATTCATCCAATAATAGAACACCCAACGATTCATGAAGAACAGTTGCATCCTAATTTGAGATTTGATCGAAGCTGGAGAGATTACCCGACGTACCAAAGTAACAAATTTAAACTGGTAACAAAAAATGTAGAAGTACCGAGGGTAATCGATTGGGAGCCTTTGGAAAGGGTCCAACTAGTTAACTCAGTTAGACAGCATCAGATCCAAAGGTATGGCATCTCTTCTTTTCCCGATTGGAAACGTTTATTCACCATTCGTAGGCCTGTATATAAGGAATGGTGTGTTGAGCTTATGAGTACTATAGCGTTAGATATGGATGTAGTTAGGTTAGATGATAGAAATTTTCTTAGATTTTTATTTGGCCGTAGGATGTATAGGATGTCCATGCTGTACATGGCCAGGGCTTTACAGATTTACACTCCTGGTGAATTATTACTACCTGATTGTACAAATTTGATTTATCATGGTGAAAGGGTAGATAGGAATTTTGACGCAGACGCCGTCTGGAGGCGTATGTCAAATTATAATGTTTTTACGCTGGGAGGAAGACACTCCTATTTAGATATTAACAAAGCAGAGCTTCGTATTATACATAGATTTTTAGCTAATTCGATTACACAACGAGGTAAAAACAAGGAGAAGATGACCTTACACGATTTATTTTACCTTAAATGTATTCGAAACACTAGAAGCTTTGTTAATATCCCCTACTGTGTTGGTTTTTATCTGTCCAAAATGGTGGTAGGAATACAGGACGGGGGAATAATAGGAGGAGGTATTTTTGTTACTCTCATTGGAGAGTATTTGGGTGTAGATAGGGTTCAAGGGGGTCCACTGATGGTGTGTAGGGAACAGGTTGATACTTTAGGATTAAAGGTCTATCAGGGTGCAAAGGTATTAAAGAGCAGACGCAATCAAGCAGTATCATATGATGGTCATCATCCACAGGTAGAGAGAGGTTCAGATGAGGAAATGGAGGAAGCAGATGACATTAGGGATGTCATTAGGGAGGCTGTTACTGACGTTTATCAGCGTATAGATGAGGTAGAAATGACAAACGAGGCTAGATTTAGTCAGTTCGAGCAGTGGCACGCCGAGAATGTGTACGAGCATTCTAGGCAACGACAGCATGATAGATGGCACTATCATCAGCATCAGATCATGAGCCAGCTATCACCTTAGGTACCACATAACTACGTACCGACCCGACCTGCTTACTCTCTACGACCCTAACCAGGCCTATCAGTACACCTATAACCAACCGTGGAACCCGACCGACGACATGAACTGGAACCCCTATCCAGATTGATATAGTTCCGTTGGTGATTTCTATGATTTTTATCTTTTTATTATTTCTATTTATTTATGTTTAAACATATAATATTGTGATATTTTAATGTAAGTTTTAATTTTTTTTAATTATGTTGTACTAATATTTCATATTTGATTTGAAAGTGGGATGTTAAATTCCATTTCAAATTACCATGCATGTTATTATTTGTATGTATGTATATTGTCAATTGTACACAACAGGGTAAAACAGCGAACTTTCAAAGACTGGCATTAAGTTCAGCAAAAGCTACTAATTTTGACGACAAAACGAAAAACAAATGTGATGTAACAACAAGACGGAATGAACAAATGATGTGCACCATTTATCATTCAACAAACAAACGCCAATATATTTGGAAACTTTGGTAAAATTTAATCATTTTTCTACGCTACTTACCCTCAATAATTTAAATTGCTACTAATTTCTTGCAAATGAGGGCATTGCAAGATCTTAAGTGGGGGAAGGGGTTAAATTCTTTCGGATTTTTAAAATTTTAAATTTAAACACTTGGTTACCATTAAAAATACTAGTAACGCATTAGTTGTATTAGAATCTAGTGCTCTCTAATAATAAAGAACAGCCCTAGTCTTATATACTGACTATCCAATTCTAGTAAAATTTTTAAAAAATTTCAAATAAATGAATTCAAAATCATGTTTATACATATTTATGAACGATAAAACTAGGTGTTAACACCGAAATTATTGTTACCTCGTAAAGGACATAAATTGAGAAACAACCCAAAATGTTAGAATTCATTTAAAATGGAATAGTTGAAAATAAAAAGGCAAAGAAAGGAAAATAAAAGCCAAGTGTGGGAAAAATTTACCAAGTTATTTAAAACATATATCACATATTTTTGTACAAATAATTGAAAATACTTTTGTTTTGGACAATTTTATCAGTTTTACCCAAATTCTTATAATATATTTAAAAGAAATGTGCCACTTGATTTAAAAGAAAGTAAAGTCTTCCGAGAGAAAAATACACGTGCTTCTTGATTTAGGTCAGGAAGTTGTCGTCCAGACCAGTTGTAGAGTCTACGAAAAACCTTGAAAAGTTTTCTCGAAAATTAGCTGGAAATCCACGGACCTCAGCATCAAACAGGGTCGCCAAGTGGTCAGACTTATCCTAACCATGAGAGGATATGTCTCGTACAATGGGGGGTACCGTGCAAATTAGCTTATAAGACTAATGAATCAGATCCCCAGAAAGGATAATCTCCTTAAAGATCAATAATCAACTTTTAAGACTGATATTACTCAATCCTTGAGATTGACTTTAAAGATTGAGAATTCAAACTCATGGAATTCGATGATATCTAAACTCGAGCTTGAATGAGAAAATATTTTGATCAAATTACAAACCGATTTGTTTTCTGAAAACCCATTTTAATGCGTTCATTACCATTGAACGTAAAATCCTAAGAATTCACCGGAATTCATTAGGTCACCTGAACCAAATCGGGTGTCAACCGTAAGAACGGTGGTTGCATAGCATGGTCAAAGACAGGACCTTGTGCCAGACTGGAAAATTATAGGGTGATTTTTACTATTGCTCCTACAAAGGATAGTAATTGCATCCGACACGTTATAGACCATAATCAAAAGCATGTCACGGGACATTGCCTTAACAGTTGCTTGTTCAACGCTTTCCTTTACAACCGGACGGTAGTTTACCAAAATGTAATATACGGAGCAAGTAAACTGGACGTGTTGCTTTCCCAATACAAGGTTAGCAAGTGGGAGACACAAAATCATAAGTTTTGAGATAAAATTTTCAAATCTGAAACCCACAAAAACATTTTGTAAACACCGGTGAAGGGTTATTCCGGAAAACTTATCTAGGGTAAAAGCTAGATTGAATTTTCAAAAGATCAAATATTTTCATAAAGATACAATTTCCTTAAGGATCTAAATTTTTAGAGTCATGTGGTACTGTAAACTACATCGTTACTATCATTGTTCATACCGTCGTATTAAAATCACTGATGTACAAAGTGTGAAGAATAAAGAAGTGATTCTAGTAAAGTTATATTCAAGTTCTATATTGCTTGAGGAAAGCAACGCTCAAGTGTAGGAATATTTGATAATGCTAAAAACGAACATATAATTCATAGCATTATCCTTTAAGAAAGACAAGCTTTTAGTTGCAATTGTTCTATTTACAAGTGATATTCGTTTAAATAATAAAAGGTGAAGACAAAAGACAGATTCGACGAATTGAAGACGCAAACGACCAGAAAGCTAAAAAGTACAAAGTACAATCAAAATAGTTCAAATTATTGATGAGAAACGTCTAAAAATTACAAGAGTACAAGCCGCAAAACGCAAAGTACAAGATATTAAATAGTACAAAAGGACGTTCGAAAATCCGAAACCGGGACATGAACCACCTATCAACGCGCAATGCAACGGAGCTAAAATTACAAATCAACTATGCACATGAATATAATATAATATATATATAATTATATATATATATATATATATATATATATATATATATATATATATATATATATATTTATATATATATATTAAATAAATATGTCGACAAGCTAGGAGCCAAAAAGTATGTGACCAGGAAATGACGGCCATGCGATCGCATGGCCAGAAGGCACAAAACTCATGCGACCGCATGAGTTACTGTAGCAGGCCACATTCTTTAAATACAACGAATTCTGGCCGAATTTATACTCATAATATTTCAATCTCTCTTACTCTCAAATATATTTATATTTTAAGTTTAATTATAATTTTAATATTAAAGTTTAATAATAAGGTTATAGTGGCGAATGTTGTAAGTGTGTAAGTCGAAATTCTGTTCGTGTAACGCTACGATATTATTAATCATTGTAAGTTATGTTCAACATTTTTAAATTAATGTCTCGTAGCTAAGTTATTATTATGCTTATTTAAATCGAAGTAATCGTGATGTTGGGCTAAATATTAAAGACGGGATAATTGGGCTTTGGACCATAATTAGGGTTTGGATAAAAGAACGACACTTGTGAAAATTAGACTATGGGCTATTAATGGGCTTTATATTAACTAAATGATACCTCGTTAATTTAATATATAGACTTATAATTTGACGTATTTATATATAACCACATACGCTTGACTGGGTACGGTGGGCGGGATATCTATAAATACCAATAATTATTCATTTGACCGGACACGGGGATGGATTAATAATCAATAGACTTGTTGAAACAGGGGTGGATTACATACACGGGTAATTGGTGTAATTGTTAACAAAGTAATAAAACCTTGGATTACACGCAGTCGATAACCTGGTGTATTCATTAAACAAAGTATTAAGACCTTGTTACAGTTCGAATCCCCAATTAGTTGGAATATTTGACTTCGGGTATAAGGATAATTTGACGAAGACTCTCACACTTTATATTTATGACTGATGGACTATTATGGACAAAACCGTATGGACATATCGAATAATCCAGGACAAAGGACAATTAACCCATGGTAATAAATTAAAATCAACACGTCGAACATCATGATTATAGAAGTTTAAATAAGCATAATTCCTTTATTTTATATCTCGTCACACTTTTATTTACTGTCATTTTATTTATCGCAATTTTAATTATCGTACTTTTTAATTAACGCAATTTTATTTACTGTCATTTACTTTATCGCACTTTAATTTATCGCACTTTAATTATTGTCATTTACTTTCTGCTTTAAATTAAGTCATTTATATTTTTAATATTTTGCATTAGGTTTTAACTGCGACTTAAGACATAAAATCGACAAACCGGTCATTAAGCGGTAAAAACCCCCTTTTATAATAATAATAATATTACTTTTATATATATATATATATATATATATATATATATATATATATATATATATATATTTATACAAATATAGTTTTTAAAATATAGTGTTAAACTTGGCTAGCTCCCTGTGGAACGAACCAGACTTACTAAAAACTACACTACTGTACGATTAGGTACACTGCCTATAAGTGTTGTAGCAAGGTTTAGGTATATCCACTCTATAAATAAATAAATAACTTGTGTAAAATTGTATCGTATTTAATAGTATTTCGTAGCATAATTATACCTTATATCTAAAAGGCAAAGGCCAAGTGAATAGTAACCCACAAGTTTCACAAACCACCCCCACTCTTTTACTTACTTACATTTTAGTCCCAAACAAATATATAATATCTAACTTTATGGTTTTTAGAAACTTATCACAAACTTTTAACATTTTATACTTTAACCATTAAACTCCTCATTCGTTATAAATCGACTACATACTTTATATACTACCTAATAGACAAAAATAAATAATAGTCGCCAGTGGTGCTTTCGTTCTCACTTTTTTCCCCCTTTTCCACCTTTTAAAAAAAAAAAAATCCCTCATAGTTTGTTCAAATATTAAAATCGACCCCCAAACAGGGAGTAAAGTGTCAAATACTCATTTTCATAAAAAAATTTAAAAAAACTACACCCAAATATTCAACGGGCCATATCTTCTCGCTCGCACCGAGTTAAATTTTTCTGAAACCATCGTTAAACTCGAAACAATTTTAGGAGCACACTGTCACTAACTATACGCAAATCAGACGCTTTTTAAAAAATGCTAAATATTTGAGGTACTTTTCATACACGTCGATTTTGCGTTAAATTTTTAAAAGTCGACAATTCCATAGTGAAACGCGGAGATGTACATATATTGTTAATTTAAAATAACATTTAAATCTTTCACGGATTATACCTTTTAGTTCGACTCGAGTTGCGCTTCAACGATATCATCGTTAGCCACAAAATAATTTTACAAACTAAAAGCAATATAATACATTGAAAACCGAACCCCGGCGCGAAGCGAGGGTTCGAACACTAGTTATAACTATTTTGTACCCCTTCGCTTTAACATCCTAGATAGATAAGGATCTTAGATTGTGAAAAGAATTCAAAAGGTGATACAGTATCACAATTATAAATCTCAAGTTAATTAAAATGTGTGAGTCTGCCGACACTTTTACACAGATAGCTATATCGTGTCCATTACTAAACAGTTAACGTATAAAAGTGTTCCTAAAAATCCCCAATGTTTAAATTAACTATATTTATTTATTTTGGTCATTATGGTAAAAATTTCAGTCATTAACTATTAAATAAAAGTTACATTAATTATTCACTCCCAACCCCAAGTAAAATATAAAAAGTTTTAAAATTCAACAAATAGTTCTTAAATACATTTTTAATAAGTCTATAATTTGTAAAACTAATTTTCGGTTCATTGTTTATTTTAAAATCATATAAGTTTGAACTTAACTTATTTAAATAACCATCGAATGATAAACGAATGCTTCCATCCTTTACTAAATAAATTCATAACTATATTTATATATTCAATATACCTTATTTATATATATAGATATATTTTTAAATAATAATTATAATATATTGTTTTATTTTACATAGTTAATATTTCAAATTATTATTTATATATATTTAAATATATACATATCTATTTACAAGTAATTGTTCGTGAATCGTCGGGCATGGTAAAAGGGCAAATGCATTCATGTAAACCGTGTTCAAAGTTTTTGAGACTCCACTTTACATATTTTGCTTATCATGTCAGAAACATATAAAGATTGAGTTTAAATTTGGTCGGAAATTTCCGGGTCGTCACACTTGTAACCTTTGCACCATATTTTCTAAAGCCACTACCCGAACGCGAAGCTCGTTAACTTCTTATATTACACCGGGATGATTTTTGGTTCAGACGAGCAGATGAATAAGATCTAGAATGTGAGATATTATATAATCGTGACGAGATACTCTGGAAATGAGAGAGAAAATGGTGTTTCGGACTGGTTCGCCGGTAAGTGCTTCAGGTTCATCGCCAAGAGGTGAATTCGGTTGATGGAAAAGATCACCTTCTTCTTACCTCCATTGATTAAGTCGATTACGAACCCATCCCCAATTCATCCAGAATTGATGATGGCTGATTGGTTGATCCATTCCGATTACACTGCTTTCGGAGCTAGAGTGGAACTCCATATCAGAATCCGAGGAACTTGAACTAGTTGCAGGATTCATCTTACACGGTTAGGTAAAGGATTTTTGATAGAAAATAGATTATAGGATTTAGTTTGGTATTCTTCGATACATATTTTACATATGTATATGTAATACCAAAATTCCATAAATGACGGAGGAATCTTCGAAAAATGTCAGGAAAAGTCTACCGTGAGAGATATGATAAGATATGAATATTTTTCTATACACTATCTATGCAATAATTGCAGTAAGATGCGTCTAGACTTAAGATGATAAACAGGTAATTTTCGACAAGAAAGGATAAGCAAAACTTTTGACATGTAGACATGGCCAAAGTCCAAACTTACTAATGCATCCTAACAACTACCAGTTAGACACACTAATGCAAGACCTGGTTCGCTAAGACCAGCGCTCTGATACCAACTAAAACCACCCGTCCATATTACTATAAACGCAGTACGCTATTCATTGGTCTCATAGCGAGGTATTTGACCTCTATATGATATGTTTTAGAAAATATTGCATTCGTTTCATAAAAATAACACACCATTATTATACATAATGCATGTTTTAAACAATTGGGCGATTATTTAAGGAATAATCCCCATAATACATCGGTTTTCAAATACTACACACTTGACATAACAGTCAAATATAATACATGACAAAGGTTTTATTGAATGCAACACTTTATTTAATTAAAAGCATGAGACTTCATGCACAGCTTGCTCAGATAATGCAACAGCGGAAGACTTTCTTAAGGACCTGAGAATAAACATGCTTAAACAGTCAACACAAAGGTTGGTGAGATATATAGGTTTAGCATCGATATAAATATAGACCACAAGATTTCATAGTTATAAATATATGTACACTCGCAAGTGTATAAAAGTATTCTATAAGTTGTTGAGCGCTTCGGTAACCATACTTAACCATTAATGTAGCATATTCCCTTTATTATGAAATCTCCCTACACTGTACCAAGTGTAGTAAAAATGAAGTACTATGCAACCGTTTACGATACTAGAGCGACTAGCCAGGTTGGGGTTGTCAAACCCGATAGATCTATCAATAGGATTCGCGCTTACATGTTCTTACAACATGTAAATATTAGTTACCAAGCTATTAGGGAAGATATGCAATGTGGTACAACTCAACGTAGAATATATTTTAAGTACTTGTGTCCATGGCGTAAAACATAAAATGCATGTATTCTCATCCCAAAATATTTTTAGAGTTTAAAAATGGGACTATATACTCACGGTAGTAAAAGTATATTAATAATAAGTTTTCAGCTTATTAAAAATATGGCCGTCGTCCTTGGATTCACGAACCTATAACAATAATAATGATTCAGATAATAATACGACATGTGAATAAAATAAAACAAGTTCATAGAATACTTATATATTAATTTTTAACATTTTTATGTTAGTAGTCCTTTGTTAGTAGTCTAAAATAGTCTGAAATGTCCAACAGTCCAATAATCGGTATATATATAATCTTAGAATTACCCCACGACGTATTGTATACGTATTGTCTTTGCATCAACCCAGAGACGTATTGTATACGTATTGTCTTAGAATTTATCAAAACGTATTGTATACTTATTGTCTTAGGATTTATCAAAACGTATTGTATACTTATTGTCATGGAATGCACCAAGATTATTATTATTATTATATATATATATATATATATATATATATATATATATATATATATATATATATATATATATATGTACAATCTCGGAATTAACTAAGATTATAATATTTTGTTATACTAATGATAACATGTCCAAATATATATAGGATATAGGAAAAGTTAGCAAGGATATGGTTAATATAGTTTTTACAATATAAATTTCGTCCATACAACGTTAATTTTAGCAGATTTTATTTTGCTCGCCAAATATTCATTACAACTCCGTTTAAAGTGAATCAAATTTCTATGGATTCCTTAAGAAGTTGATTTTTCAAAAACAATTCAAAAAGTTCAGCCCAAGTAGTAATTTTTAGACCTTTACCCTCTTTTGGTGTCAGTGGGCAGATTTGGAAAAATCCCGGCATCCACCCAATATATGATTTTTGATAAAATACTTCCACTTTGTCTAAAATCATGAAAAAAATACTGGAAGTCTTATTTACATATATTAACATATTTTCAAAGTATTAGCTTCGAACTCAAAGTCTAAGATATGTTTTTAATTCCCAAGCCAAAACAGCCCGCTTTTTACCGAATGGAGATTAAACGATATATGTTAAGTTTCAAGGTGTTCTTCATATGTACAAGTTATAAGTTCTTATATTAACTTAATATAACATCATAATACATTTAAATAAGTGTTATTAGAGTTAAGTAAGAAAGATTAGATTAGTTTTTCAAATAAGTTTAGAATCAACTAAACTATGTTCTAGTTTATAAATTCTTATATAGATAGCTATAAACATATGAATTGAACAAGAATTTATGCATGGTTAATACCTTGATTTTGAAGCTTGAACTTGCTAGAAATAGATGAAGAACAAATAAAGGGACACTAAAACTAGAGAGAGTATGTGTGTCTAAGTAAACATGAAGTAAAAATTAGAAAATGAAATGGTAAAAATTTGATCAAATATGGTGTCTTTATATACTAGTTGTAATTTGTCATTTTGTGAAAAATATCTAGTATAAGTTAAAAACAATTAGGTCATGCATGACATATTATTCCATTATTGAAAATATCTATTGGTATATACCAATTGTAAGTACTTCTAGAAGTTGCGTATAATACACGTATAAATACCGTATAAATACGAGTAGGATTATTGATGAAAATCGAATGGGAATATGAGTATAGCTATCTTTGTTGAGTATAAGTATGTTAATATATGTATTCAATACTTTTAAACATGTATTAATACTTCTTAATACAATACATATATATTCATTTTAACATAAGGGTTATTACGTTGTTAAATGTTACATATATATATTGTTTTCGAAACCCTTAAATTAGTAGTCTCAATTTATATATAAAACCCATTATTAATATACTTAATGAGATACTTAACTATCATATATTCAAGTTAAATATAATGCATATATCCATATATACACATAAGTATATATTTAATACAAGTTATGACGTTCGTGAATCGTCGAACAAATGGTTGGTCAATTTTTTGTATGAAACTCATTTCAAAAGTTTTAAAACTTGTCAAAATTTATTGCTTATCATGTCGGAATAATGTTGTCATATAAAGATTAAGTTTAAATTTTGGTCAGAAATTTTCGGGTCGTCACAGGTCACTCCACACACACGCACCCATCCTATGCATACACACACGTATAGTAAATTTACACTCACCTTAAACGCCTCGATGAAGTGTAATCCAATCCCACAAATCGCCAATGGAACGTACATATTCCATTTAACACATATCAACCAACACAATTAGGGTGAATTTACAAACCAACCCAATTAACACTTACTGCAATTTCGACCCAAATGCACTTCCAAGCACAAACCGCGCCCAAACTAACCAATAATCACTAACATAAGTGAAAATGGTCCTAAAACACCAATCAAACTCAACCATAAATGTCAAACACTTATCTTCCCCAAATTGACACTAAAACCCTAATTTTGACCCATTTCAAAATTAGTCAACCAAATGAGCCCAAATGGGTTCCAACACTTCCATAATCACTAACACTAGTGATTATACCCAATTTACAAACCCTAACCATGGCCAAGTCGGTTTCCAACTTAAAACCCACCACCAACAACAATAAACCCGATTACTAGCATCAATGAACTCACTTCAAGAGTTGAAATGGGTTTCTCAACATTTTAAGTTCAAACCCTAACTTGAATATCAAATCAAACAATGAAATTCGGAGTTAGAACTTACCACAACAACCACAACGTAGCCAAGAACGAGATGAACAACTTTAATACTCGAGCTTTTGATCGGTTCAAGCTTCTTCTTCCTTTTCTCAAGCTTTCTCACTCTTCTCTCTCTCTAAAACTTGAGGTTGAAGATGAGAGGATAAGTTGGGTGAGGATAAGGTTGAATGAGCTCAACCTTGCCCATTTGTAGCTTAAAACCGGCCACCAAGTAAAAAGACCAACATACCCCTTTTAAAACCTTAAAATTACCCAGCTGGCAAGTCAGACCACTTGGACGGCGTCCAGTCCATCTGGACGGCGTCCAGTCCTTCTTTACTGGACGGCGTCCCACTTATTGGACGTCGTCCCACTTAACTGATCAAGGCTAAACTGAAACAGGGTCTTACAACTCTCCCCCACTTAAATTGGATCACGTCCCCGTGATCTCCATCACTTAACCAACCGGAACCACACTCTATGGTCCTTAACCAGGAGTTCCAATCTGACTTCCGCCACGTTTATCGTCAATCTTGGAGATTATTCCACTTACCAAGTTCACACGCGCGCGTATTTTGAGACATGCAATGCACACAACATCCGAAAATTACAACAATCGCTTAGCACACACGGAATCATCATGTTTCCATCACACTTCTCTAGGCAATTCTTCTCAATGAATCGTCCTTGACACTAAATCGTCACCCGCGATTGATCAAATTCACAAATCCGAGCACTAAAACATGCTCAATCCCTCCCATCGGGAAAAACTCAACCAATCTCTTACCGAGATATCAATCCCTTAGCGTACCTTTACCAAGTACATTGCTAATAGCAACCATGTCTCCACCTACGGTCAACAACCCGAACGATGAAGACCGAACAAAAATGAATCCATACGAATAACACTTATCACTAAACATCCCTTGTAGTGCGCAATACGACCAATACGCAACTATCGTAACATCATAAGCAAACGGCTAAAACCGATAGCGCCCAAAACGACTATGGCAATGCTAAACCCAAGGTGTACAAAATCGACTATTGTCACACCCGTAACAATATGTGAGCGAAACACGGCTATCGCATCACTAATCACACAACATGGTCCTCACGACCCCACTATTGGTGTATAAGACAACCAATAGTTCACAACACAACCACATGAATGGTACTCCCATTCCGATAACGTTATACCATACCGATATAACACTACTCCGAGCAAAAAACACCTATATCGCACATAGCCACATAGGCACCGAACAATAATTCTCTAGAAGAGAATCCGACACGCACATCCCTTAACCGAGGGATCTCACCTTGCTCGTCAAACACGTCCATTATCCCTAAATGAGATTCACCACATTACCACCTCGGTGATAATTTAAATCTAAAACCATAAGTACAATTTATTCCAAATCGTACTTTCACCACAATCGACCAACGCAGGTCTCAACGCTAGCTCCGAATCCATACGAGCATCGTCCAATATCAATACACTAGAACATCTTCGTGCGAGAGTTCAAACTCCCCCACTTAGAACTCCGTTTCATAACAACATCACGATACCTTGATCCAACCTTGAGCACACGAAGGATTTTAGCCTGTCCTTAAACACTTCGAACGAAGAGTTCACCACAAATTACACGAACTTTAATCTTGCAATCCTTTGATTGCTCTAGTTTGCTAAATTTCCACCTAGTCACTCATGTACCTAAGGGTTTCTCTCCGGTACCCGAAGTACAATGTAACCGCTACACCATCGGAGTCGAATACCAAACTAGTAGGTATGAAAGAGGCACCTAACATCGCGTCACGTAGACTCCGTTACCAACATACATCGAGATCAAACACTCGATCTTTAGGGTTTTATCCACCCGTCGAACCTCATGGTTCATCAACTTCAACCCGAAAGCAGACACGCGCTTAACGATCGAACACCAAAGCCCATACCCATGGCTTGGTAGAAACATTTCTCAACACTAAGGAATGCTTGGTTGCACCAAGTCTTACGCCCTTCGCCCATTAATCAAAACGTCACCGTAGGGTAATTAATGGACGAAATTGTCGCACGTCGAGAAAAATTAATGGAAATTGGGCCAAGCCATCGGTAAGATAAAGGTGGCCGGAAGAAAACGATGCTTGGATTGGAGATTGAGAAAACGATGAATGCTTGGATTGGAGATTGAGAAAACGATGGTTACGTGGATTAACACACTACTATAGTTGTTTACGTGGATTAAAAAGAACACTTACAACAACAACAAAACACAATACCACATAAGTGGTGTATGAGTGAGTTGAGATGTAGACAATCCTTCCCCTATTCGAGAATAATGACAAGTCATTTCTCCACCCAGAGTGAAACCATTTTCAAAAGTAGAGAAAGTCATCACTCTCTCTATTCGACGGATAGAAAGATTACTTCCGAGTGGATCTTCGGTTGATAAGTAGGAAGAAGTTTTTAAAAAAATAAAATAACATTAAAAATAAGATTGTGACGCCATGAAAGTGGTAAAATCAAATTTTCATAGGTTTTATATCTTGCATAAAATTTAATTTAGACTCTAAGAGTCAGCTAAGTCGACAAATTAAGTGTTCTTTTTTATGTATTTAAGTGTAAAAAACACTTAAATACATAAAAAAAAAAAAGCTAACAACCACCGACTAGTTTTGCCAAACAGACAACGTTCACATTTGATTTGATATGTGAACATGTAAATATTTCATATAATGTACAATTTTAACCATGAAATTAATATTTTTACATTTTCTACATTTTTTTAGTTCGTGATTTCATCGCATCTATTTTTGTAGATGACTTCTATCGATAACCATGACTAGAAAATACTCCTCCGTCCCAAATCTATTGTCGTCAGACAAAAATACACAGTTTAAGAAAAAGTACCTGACACATGTATTTTTTTTTGTTAACTTTCCAGTTTTACCCCTTACTTTTTATATATTTTTTTGTCTTACATATTATAAGTAGGGGTACAAAAGAAATTTATCACATTATTTTTTTTCATTTATGAAAGTGGACAATTAATTTGGGATATCCAAAAAAGGAATACTAGGCAATAGATATGGGACGGAGAGAGTACGTCATTTGTACGTTAACTGAAAGGAAGTTGATTAAACTTTGGTCAACGTCCGTCTCGACCCCGTCTCGAATGTATCGACCTTTTTAGCACCCGACTATCTCGACCCCTCTCACGTCCTTTTGCAACCTTGATTACAAGTGTGTTTTAATCCTTTTGTTGGATTAATCGTTAATTTCGCCGCTTAAATATTCCATTCGGGTCGGTTCGGGTAGTGTTGGGCGGGTCGGATAATATATTTCCTTTACACCCAAATCATCATCTTCCACTTTAAAACCCTTCGATATCAAATTCATTTGCTTTCCTTATGTGCGTTTGATCATATCATCTCAAAACAACTACAGATTATACAAGATTTAATCAAGGTAACCATCTGCAACAATTAATCAAATTAAATTTGATTCACCGATTTACATAATTTCATATGTTTGTAATCACCAAATATCAACGATTAGGTGTTTGTAAATTAAAATTCAATTCTCCGATCGTAGACCTAAATCCTTACATCTCGTTTGCAGGTATTAAGATCGTTGATCTATTGATTGTACGGAAAGATATATTGCAGATAATCAATCATGTTTACGCGAGTATTTGGTAAACCTAAGCAAGAAGCTAATGCCGTTACAACTTTAGACAAATTAAATGAGGTAAAAATCTTCAAATTTTGTAAATATCAAGTACACACATATGTACGTATCTTATTCTGTTGATTTGTAAACTTAATCACATTATTTTACAAGATAAGAGATAAGATATACACTAGTTTGATTAGATTGTTGTATTTCATTACATGTTTTAGTGATATGATCATGAAATATAATGAATTCTTCTTTCAACATGTGCGCGTGTTAAGTTAGGGTGCTAATTGAAGGATCGATGTAGTGTAACTTTGAGTTGGAACATTGAGTTAACTAATTCATCAATGAACATTAGCAGTATCAAATCATTTAAGATTAATGAAGATTGCAAACACTGTTCAATCTTTTCATTTCCTTTAGCTAGTGGATATTGTTATACTTAGCTAATGTGGCATTTAAAGTTGTGGTTGCGATTCTATGGTCACAAGGAGTGGATTTCGGTATATAATCTTATACATGTGTTATATATTGTTATTTTGCAGACACTTGAAATGCTGGAAAAGAAAGAGAAGGTACTATTGAAGAAGGCTTCTGCAGAGGTAGAGAAGGCAAAAGAATATACTAGAGCAAAGAACAAAAGGGGTATAATCTGAAACTCATCTTAGTTGTTTTAATCGTTTGTTCTACATTTTTCTTGAATAGAGCAATATCATCCTAGTAATTTATATTATCAAAGCAATTCTCATTTGGATATGTATAAAAGTTATAGCATACTTTGAATGTGTTGTATATCTTAAGTTCTAAGTTACATCTTTTCATATATCTAAGGGCCGCTTTTAAAAAATTTCATTTAGGAATGTTCCACGCAATTATCTGTGTACGTACAAATTATTTCGCTTTAGAATAATGAGGTACTACATGCCCCTTGCGTTGAGAGGTAGTAAATTGTATTGTAGAATTGATCCACGTTAGATCACGTAGGATTATTAGAACTGTTATAATCATATTAAAAATACGCACATTACTTGCATATTTCCTTTTTATATATCACATTTATAGATAATATTTAACTAATATCCTTAATTAGAAACATTTATAAAGATCATCAATGATACAACTTAAGGAACGTGTTGTATGATCTGTCATATGGTAATTCCCCTTCACCTCTTCCCTTAATGTAAAGTGCGGATATATCTTTTTAAGTTTACTTGAAGGATTCATATTATCAGTTAGGGGAATATAACCATTTCATTTTTCTTTTTGTAACATTTCATTCTATATTTAAGTTGTATATCTGTTTTTTCTAACTATATTGTGAAACTTTTACAATTTTGGAAATTTTTATGTCTAGTTAAAATCAAGTTTTAAATTTAATCTTAGTTTGATGGAAATTGATTTAGAAAAAATAATTTCTTTGGTGTCTCAATGAAAGCAATGGTTTGATGAATCCACATGATAACAGATAAAATAATTTTCTAGGTCTTTCAATGAAAGCAATGGTAGTTTGTAAACACTCGTTTTTCAAAAAGCTTACCTTTGAAGTTTCCAGGTATTGTTGGAGTTATTGAACTTTTACTATTTTTTGTTTGACTTTTGGCTATTATTCAGCGGCAATACAATGTTTAAAGAGGAAGAAGCTTTATGAACAACAAGTTGAACAGCTTGGAAACTTCCAATTACGTATTCATGACCAGGTGATCTAAGTGATACTTTTAAGATAAATTTGGTTCTTGGTATTATAGATCGTGGTACAAAAATTGAAACTTGGGTACTGTTTGAATTTGAATCTCAGATGATTATGCTCGAAGGTGCAAAAGCCACCACAGAAACCGTTGATGCTTTGAGAACTGGTGCTGCAGCAATGAAGGCCATGCAGAAGGCAACGTAAGTTTGACCTGAATGAAGTTTGACCTGGATTAATTTTAGTTGGTTCTATTACCTTTTCTCCATTTGACCATATATAAATATTAAATATAACCCATGGCAAACCGTATATATTTAAATGGGTTGATACCTCTACTTGGTCATGTAAACTGGTGTGATTAATTGTAATTATAATGATCAGAAGATGATGCTCTTCGATTGCTACAAAACCCTGAATTGCTTTTCAGTCACATGCATTTTATTTCAAGAGCAATACAGATTAACATCCATTTACACAACTTATATGGTATTTTTTTTTTTTTTTGAATTAGATAATTTAATGTTATTTGATCTATTAACTTTTATGATGCAGAAACATTGATGATGTTGACAAGACTATGGATGAAATAAATGAACAAACTGAAAATATGAAACAAATTCAAGAAGCATTGGCAACACCTATGGGTGCAGCTGCTGATTTTGATGAGGTACTGTTCCCATCTTCCATTTTTTTTTCTTTTCCTGAATTATAAATGATATTCTAATTCTAATGTAATCTCTGTTAAAATATTTTCATAATAAATTCTGCTATTGAAGACGAGACATCTGGATATTAACGGAACATTTTTGAACACTGGACTACTAATCAATCATTTTTTTTTCTTTCGAAACAGGACGAACTGGAAGCTGAACTTGAAGAATTAGAAGGAGCTGAGTTGGAGGAACAACTACTCCAACCTGCCACAACTGCCCCTGCTGCACCGGTGCACGTGCCAGCTGTCAAGCAGCCAACACGTCCAGCTCATCGGCAAAACACTGCTGAGGAAGATGAACTCGCTGCATTGCAAGCAGAAATGGCACTTTAAGAAAAAGGTTAGTTTTATTGTGGCCTTCCCCTTTTCATATGTTAAGTTTAGTGGTTATCACAGATGGCAATTTTGACCCACTGACTTATCAATGGGTGAAAATTGGGTACTCGGGTGATCTTTAATCTTCAATGGTGGTCAAACCCTTAAAATAGAAAAAGAATTCACATAAAAGAAACTGCGTAAATGGGTCGAGTGTCCCCCAAGTATGGTTGAAGCATCCTTTTCATTTTATGAAAAAAGTTTTATCATCAAGGAATTAAAATAGTTATTCTAATCTAATTTGGTGCCTTGATTGTTTACAAAATTATTCCACAACTGTGGTTAGGTATACCTGACCTTATCGAAATATGTCTCTTTTTTTTATCTGCTATACTCCAACCCAGCCGATTAATCCATTGTGTCGCCTTTATAGTTTAATGATCAAGTTACAATATAAACTCCGTATTTGCAGGTTACAAGTGATGTACTCGTACAACATGAAATTCTGAAGAACAGAGCGTTTAAATATCTCTTGTATAGTTGTGATCATAGACTAAATAACAAGATGGAATGTAGTGGAACAAATTGAGTGTTGTATTATACATTAAAAGTTCATAAAGAACTATACACGTGTTTTAAGATGATTTATAATATTTTTGTGTAACTTCACTTGTTACTTGCTGTAAGCAGCAACTTAAACATGGTGCATACATGCATGCATATGCACAACCAAACTAGTAAACAGAAACAGACTCAGTGTGGCGCAGCTATGTATATATAACACCACGATTTTTTGCTAATTAGAATCTGCAAAAGATATAAATTTTATTTGGAGGCAAACAAATATGGGTCTAGTTTGACCTGATAAAGCTTGCCTTGGCTTGTTTATGTCTAAACATCTTCATGTGATACGTGAGTTACAGTTTGGATCTTGGACGACTTAAACTCATTTAACCGTTTCTTTATGGTATTGTGTGCATATTCTACACATAATAGTATCCGAACCAAGGTTGCAAAAGACGTATCGTTGCAAAAGACGTGATACGGAGTCGAGACGGTCGGGTCCTAAAAAGTTCGAGACGGGAGTCGAGACGGACGTTGACCAAAGTTGACTTTTAAAAATATATATATATATATATATATATATATATATATATATATATATATATATATATATATATATATATATATATATATATATATTTTTGAAAGGCAAGCTTGCATCAGTCCGGACCGAAGCCTAGTCATCACAAGGAATAATAAAGTCAACGAAGCATTGCTTCAATGGTATCGCGGTTACACTTGTGTACTCGCAGGGCTAGAGGTCTCGGGTTCGAGCCTCGTCACCCGCTCTAGGAATTGAAATATATTCCTTGAAGGTGGCCCAAAGGGAAGGTTTTACCGACCCGCTCCGGGACTAAGATCCGGCCCGCCTGCCCCTCGGGATGGTTAAAGGGTCGGATCCTCAGAGTATGGTTCGGGTTTCCTGCCCGAAAGCGCGTGTGTGTGTATATAAGTATATAAATGTAGATATGTGTACATATTTTAAAGCCAAAAACTTTAATTGACTAATTTGTACTCATAATCGCTATTACCGTTAATATGATACAGAAAATTCAAACTCAAATATGACAAATTTGACCGATTTTACCGACTTTCTGACTTTTCCGAATTTTGAGAGACTTTGACCTGACCCTAATTTTGACCGTTGACTGTCATATTAGACGGTTTTCTTCGACGGGACGGGCTAGTCACCAAACCGTCGCAACGGGCGTCGCAACGGCTCGAGACGGGGTGTTTTGCAACAGTGATCCGAACTACCACCCGCACTAAGTGGTACCCCAAGGTTCTTGGGTTTCGAGAGGTCTCGGTTCGAGCCTCGTCAGGCTGATTACCATTATTTTTCACAGGATACATGCCCGTATAGATTGATATCTGTGTGGGGGTCATTTGGAACATCCTTGAAGCGCGTGTGTGGAATATAATCCCGAAGGTGGTTAATTCTCCTATGGGTGATTCCGAAACGGCTGTCCTAAAAATTAATTTACCTCTGGGTGATTCCAAAACAGATGTTCTAAAAAAAGTATTCGAACTGGTTCTTTCTGTTATCGATCTAGTTCACAGAGAAAATTTTGATTTTTCGGAAAGTAAAAAACTTCACACATTTTCTCTAGCTTAAACGTAAGCGTGGTAAAAATGTTTATTGAGATCTGTATTCATGAAATTGTTCAAGACGGACAAGAGGGTGTGAGTTTAAAAGGATTTCATGGAAGAAGTTGTGAAAGCCAATAAACATAAGTAGATTACGATAACTTTCAGGACCTGAAGCAAATAAAAATCATAACGATAATCTCAAGAGCAAATATACGGCATCGTTATGGAGTAATCAAATATAAGACTCAGGGGCGTGTTCGCACATGTACAGAGTGTGCAGAGCCAACAAACGTTGTTTAAATTCTATATCATAACATACATTCGTTTCATAACTATAATTTTTTGTTTTTAGATTAAGTTACATATGTTCGTTAGTAGTAAGGTTCGCGAACCGTGAACAAAGGTCGCCAAACGCAAAGTGTGTTTGAACTTAGGCTGGCTAAGGGGTTAGGAATTATGCTCAAGAGAGGCGACGGTTGTGAGGATCTTCAAAGTTTGTGGATTTTAACCTTGCTATTGGATTCTTCTTCAACATTAACAATCTGTTTAATTCACATTTTCTTCAACATTAACAATCTGTTTAATTCACATTTCTTGAGTCAACAGCAAGCGTCGATTTATTGGCGTCTTGACTGCCGTTTAGAGCCTAAATTGAATTCCAGGCAGGATTTAAAACCCATGGAAATTTGATTCTACCATTTTCATGGCGTCTCAATTTTATTTTACTTTTTTTAAAAAAAAAATTTCCTACTTATTGGCCGGAGGTCCACTCGGAAGCAATCTCTTTATCCGTCGAATAGAGAGAGGGATGACTTTCTCTACTTTTGAGAGTGTTTCACTCTGGGTGGAGAAATGACTTGTTTTTATTATAGGACAGGGGAATGATTGTCTACATCTCACCTCTCCCATACACCACTCATGTAGTATTGAGTTTTGTTGTTGTTGTTGTAATGATTAAATTTGTGTGTTTAGTTTGTTTAATTGTTGCCTCAGATTCTGTTATGAGCAGCTAAGTTTAATTATATGTCGCCAAACGCGAGGTGTGAATTTCGCATAAGACCATGGATAACACAGCGGCATCAGCCGCTTTGCCATCCACATGTCACCACAAACGTCGGGAATGGGCGTTTGTAGGCGTTTGTGGTCAGCCGTTTGTCGGCCGATCACGGGGGTGAGGGAGGGGCGGTTTGGGGAGGTGTCAAGCTGTGATTGATGGATGAATTATAGCTGTTGGAGACTAGCCGTTGGGTTGTTTAATTTTTTTTCCCTCCTATAAATACATACACATTTAACCTTAATTTTCATTATTCATTTCACACATTTCTCATATTTTCTACTTATCAATTCAATTTATATAAACATAAACATTTTAGTTTTTATCAACAAAAAATGGAGTTTTTAGCCGCTAGTCTAGATTTGCTATTCGATAGCACCTCATCCGACGAAGAGGAAGAAAACCCACCTAGAAGAACTCGGGTGCAACGAAACCCA
This sequence comes from Rutidosis leptorrhynchoides, assembly GCF_046630445.1. NCBI lineage: Eukaryota > Viridiplantae > Streptophyta > Magnoliopsida > Asterales > Asteraceae > Rutidosis > Rutidosis leptorrhynchoides. Next base: position 423,939,601 of record NC_092333.1, on the reverse strand, counting down.
CGACGTTTTATTAATAGAGATCGTGAACAAGCGGATATTAATTTGTGGAACGACTATTTTTCTCAAACGCCGACGTATCAACACGACATTTTCAAGAGACGATTTCGGATGCGAATTCATTTATTTCTCCGTATCAAAAACGGTATTCTCAATCACTCTTATACTAATAATGCTCCTAAACACTTTGTATTTTTCCAACAACGTCCGGATGCACTCGGACGTCTTGGTTTTACTACGTTTCAAAAAATAACTTGTGCGTTGAAATGTCCCGTTCTTATTGATTAAAAACGTTCCATATTAATTGATTTCGTTGCGAGGTTTTGACCTCTATATGAGACGTTTTTCAAAGACTGCATTCATTTTAAAACAAACCATAACCTTTATTTTATCAATAAAGGTTTAAAAAGCTTTACGTAGATTATCAAATAATGATAATCTAAAATATCCTGTTTACACACGACCATTACATAATGGTTTACAATACAAATATGTTACAACAAAATAAGTTTCTTGAATGCAGTTTTTACACAATATCATACAAGCATGGACTCCAAATCTCGTCCTTATTTAAGTATGCGACAGCGGAAGCTCTTAATAATCACCTGAGAATAAACATGCTTAAAACGTCAACAAAAATGTTGGTAAGTTATAGGTTTAACCTATATATATCAAATCATAATAATAGACCACAAGTTTTCATATTTCAATACACATCCCATACATAGAGATAAAAATCATTCATATGGTGAACACCTGGTAACCGACATTAACAAGATGCATATATAAGAATATCCCCATCATTCCGGGACACCCTTCGGATATGATATAAATTTCGAAGTACTAAAGCATCCGGTACTTTGGATGGGGTTTGTTAGGCCCAATAGATCTATCTTTAGGATTCGCGTCAATTAGGGTGTCTGTTCCCTAATTCTTAGATTACCAGACTTAATAAAAAGGGGCATATTCGATTTTGATAATTCAACCATAGAATGTAGTTTCACGTACTTGTGTCTATTTTGTAAATCATTTATAAAACCTGCATGTATTCTCATCCCAAAAATATTAGATTTTAAAAGTGGGACTATAACTCACTTTCACAGATTTTTACTTCGTCGGGAAGTAAGACTTGGCCACTGGTTGATTCACGAACCTATAACAATATATACATATATATCAAAGTATGTTCAAAATATATTTACAACACTTTTAATATATTTTGATGTTTTAAGTTTATTAAGTCAGCTGTCCTCGTTAGTAACCTACAACTAGTTGTCCACAGTTAGATGTATAGAAATAAATCGATAAATATTATCTTGAATCAATCCACGACCCAGTGTATACGTATCTCAGTATTGATCACAACTCAAACTATATATATTTTGGAATCAACCTCAACCCTGTATAGCTAACTCCAACATTCACATATAGAGTGTCTATGGTTGTTCCGAAATATATATAGATGTGTCGACATGATAGGTCGAAACATTGTATACGTGTCTATGGTATCTCAAGATTACATAATATACAATACAAGTTGATTAAGTTATGGTTGGAATGGATTTGTTACCAATTTTCACGTAGCTAAAATGAGAAAAATTATCCAATCTTGTTTTACCCATAACTTCTTCATTTTAAATCCGTTTTGAGTGAATCAAATTGCTATGGTTTCATATTGAACTCTATTTTATGAATCTAAACAGAAAAATTATAGGTTTATAGTCGGAAAAATAAGTTACAAGTCGTTTTTGTAAAGGTAGTCATTTCAGTCGAAAGAACGATGTCTAGATGACCATTTTAGAAAACATACTTCCACTTTGAGTTTAACCATAATTTTTGGATATAGTTTCATGTTCATAATAAAAATCATTTTCTCAGAATAACAACTTTTAAATCAAAGTTTATCATAGTTTTTAATTAACTAACCCAAAACAGCCCGCGGTGTTACTACGACGGCGTAAATCCGGTTTTACGGTGTTTTTCGTGTTTCCAGGTTTTAAATCATTAAGTTAGCATATCATATAGATATAGAACATGTGTTTAGTTGATTTTAAAAGTCAAGTTAGAAGGATTAACTTTTGTTTGCGAACAAGTTTAGAATTAACTAAACTATGTTCTAGTGATTACAAGTTTAAACCTTCGAATAAGATAGCTTTATATGTATGAATCGAATGATGTTATGAACATCATTACTACCTTAATTTCCTTGGATAAACCTACTGGAAAAGAGAAAAATGGATCTAGCTTCAATGGATCCTTGGATGGCTCGAAGTTCTTGAAGCAGAATCATGACACGAAAACAAGTTCAAGTAAGATCATCACTTGAAATAAGATTGTTATAGTTATAGAAATTGAACCAAAGTTTGAATATGATTATTACCTTGTATTAGAATGATAACCTACTGTAAGAAACAAAGATTTCTTGAGGTTGGATGATCACCTTACAAGATTGGAAGTGAGCTAGCAACCTTGAAAGTATTCTTGATTTTATGAAACTAGAACTTTTGGAATTTATGAAGAACACTTAGAACTTGAAGATAGAACTTGAGAGAGATCAATTAGATGAAGAAAATTGAAGAATGAAAGTGTTTGTAGGTGTTTTTGGTCGTTGGTGTATGGATTAGATATAAAGGATATGTAATTTTGTTTTCATGTAAATAAGTCATGAATGATTACTCATATTTTTGTAATTTTATGAGATATTTCATGCTAGTTGCCAAATGATGGTTCCCACATGTGTTAGGTGACTCACATGGGCTGCTAAGAGCTGATCATTGGAGTGTATATACCAATAGTACATACATCTAAAAGTTGTGTATTGTACGAGTACGAATACGGGTGCATACGAGTAGAATTGTTGATGAAACTGAACGAGGATGTAATTGTAAGCATTTTTGTTAAGTAGAAGTATTTTGATAAGTGTCTTGAAGTCTTTCAAAAGTGTATGAATACATATTAAAACACTACATGTATATACATTTTAACTGAGTCGTTAAGTCATCGTTAGTCGTTACATGTAAATGTTGTTTTGAAACCTTTAGGTTAACGATCTTGTTGAATGTTGTTAACCCATTGTTTATTATAACAAATGAGATATTAAATTGTTATATTATCATGATATTATGATATATAATATATCTCAGTATGATGTATATACAGTTAAATGTCGTTACAACGATAATCGTTACATATATGTCTCGTTTCGAAATCATTAAGTTAGTAGTCTTATTTTTACATATGTATTTCATTGTTAATACACTTAATAATATATTTACTTATCATTTAACATAATTAACCAAGTGTATCAATATCTTAATATGATTCATATGTACCTAGTAAGACGTTGTTATAACGATAATCGTTATATATATCGTTTTCGAGTTTCTTAAATTAATAGTCTCCTTTTTATGTATATAACTCATTGTTAAAATACCTAATGAGATACATACTTATAATAAAAACATGTTAACTATATATATAACCATATATATGTCATCGTATAGTTTTTACAAGTTTTAACGTTCGTGAATCACCGGTCAACTTGGGTGGTCAATTGTCTATATGAAACATATTTCAATTAATCAAGTCTTAACAAGTTTGATTGCTTAACATGTTGGAAACATTTAATCATGTAAATATCAATCTCAATTAATATATATAAACATGGAAAAGTTCGGGTCACTACAGTACCTACCCGTTAAATAAATTTCGTCCCGAAATTTTAAGCTGTTGAAGGTGTTGACGAATCTTCTGGAAATAGATGCGGGTATTTCTTCTTTATCTGATCTTCACGCTCCCAGGTGAACTCGGGTCCTCTACGAGCATTCCATCGAACCTTAACAATTGGTATCTTGTTTTGCTTAAGTCTTTTAACCTCACGATCCATTATTTCGACGGGTTCTTCGATGAATTGAAGTTTTTCGTTGATTTGGATTTCATCTAACGGAATAGTGAGATCTTCTTTAGCAAAACATTTCTTCAAATTCGAGACGTGGAAAGTGTTATGTACAGCCGTGAGTTGTTGAGGTAACTCAAGTCTGTAAGCTACTGGTCCGACACGATCAATAATCTTGAATGGTCCAATATACCTTGGATTTAATTTCCCTCGTTTACCAAATCGAACAACGCCTTTCCAAGGTGCAACTTTAAGCATGACCATCTCTCCAATTTCAAATTCTATATCTTTTCTTTTAATGTCAGCGTAGCTCTTTTGTCGACTTTGGGCGGTTTTCAACCGTTGTTGAATTTGGATGATCTTCTCGGTAGTTTCTTGTATAATCTCCGGACCCGTAATCTGTCTATCCCCCACTTCACTCCAACAAATCGGAGACCTGCACTTTCTACCATAAAGTGCTTCAAACGGCGCCATCTCAATGCTTGAATGGTAGCTGTTGTTGTAGGAAAATTCTGCTAACGGTAGATGTCGATCCCAACTGTTTCCGAAATCAATAACACATGCTCGTAGCATGTCTTCAAGCGTTTGTATCGTCCTTTCGCTCTGCCCATCAGTTTGTGGATGATAGGCAGTACTCATGTCTAGACGAGTTCCTAATGCTTGCTGTAATGTCTGCCAGAATCTTGAAATAAATCTGCCATCCCTATCAGAGATAATAGAGATTGGTATTCCATGTCTGGAGACGACTTCCTTCAAATACAGTCGTGCTAACTTCTCCATCTTGTCATCTTCTCTTATTGGCAGGAAGTGTGCTGATTTGGTGAGACGATCAACTATTACCCAAATAGTATCAAAACCACTTGCAGTCCTTGGCAATTTAGTGATGAAATCCATGGAAATGTTTTCCCATTTCCATTCCGGGATTTCGGGTTGTTGAAGTAGACCTGATGGTTTCTGATGCTCAGCTTTGACCTTAGAACACGTCAAACATTCTCCTACGTATTTAGCAACATCGGCTTTCATACCCGACCACCAAAAATGTTTCTTGAGATCCTTGTACATCTTCCCCGTTCCAGGATGTATTGAGTATCTGGTTTTATGAGCTTCTCTAAGTACCATTTCTCTCATATCTCCAAATTTTGGTACCCAAATCCTTTCAGCCCTATACCGGGTTCCGTCTTCCCGAATATTAAGATGCTTCTCCGATCCTTTGGGTATTTCATCCTTTAAATTTCCCTCTTTTAAAACTCCTTGTTGCGCCTCCTTTATTTGAGTAGTAAGGTTATTATGAATCATTATATTCATAGATTTTACTCGAATGGGTTCTCTGTCCTTCCTGCTCAAGGCATCGGCTACCACATTTGCCTTCCCCGGGTGGTAACGAATCTCAAAGTCGTAATCATTCAATAATTCAATCCACCTACGCTGCCTCATATTCAGTTGTTTCTGATTAAATATGTGTTGAAGACTTTTGTGGTCGGTATATATAATACTTTTGACCCCATATAAGTAGTGCCTCCAAGTCTTTAATGCAAAAACAACCGCGCCTAATTCCAAATCATGCGTCGTATAATTTTGTTCGTGAATCTTCAATTGTCTAGACGCATAAGCAATCACCTTCGTTCGTTGCATTAATACACAACCGAGACCTTGCTTTGATGCATCACAATAAATCACAAAATCATCATTCCCTTCAGGCAATGACAATATAGGTGCCGTAGTTAGCTTTTTCTTCAATAACTGAAACGCTTTCTCTTGTTCATCATTCCATTCAAATTTCTTCCCTTTATGCGTTAATGCAGTCAAGGGTTTTGCTATTCTGGAAAAGTCTTGGATGAACCTTCTGTAGTAACCAGCTAGTCCTAAAAACTGGCGTATGTGTTTCGGAGTTTTTGGGGTTTCCCACTTTTCAACAGTTTCTATCTTTGCCGGATCCACCTTAATACCTTCTTTGTTCACTATGTGACCGAGGAATTGAACTTCTTCCAACCAAAATGCACACTTTGAAAACTTAGCGTACAATTCTTCCTTCCTCAATACTTCTAACACCTTTCTCAAATGTTCACCGTGTTCTTGGTCATTCTTTGAGTAAATAAGTATGTCATCAATGAAAACAATGACAAACTTGTCAAGGTATGGTCCACACACTCGGTTCATAAGGTCCATGAACACAGCTGGTGCATTAGTTAAACCAAATGGCATGACCATAAACTCGTAATGACCGTAACGTGTTCTGAAAGCAGTCTTTGGAATATCATCTTCTTTCACCCGCATTTGATGATACCCGGAACGTAAGTCAATCTTTGAATAAACAGACGAGCCTTGTAGTTGATCAAATAAGTCGTCAATTCTCGGTAGTGGGTAGCGGTTCTTGATGGTAAGTTTGTTCAACTCTCGGTAGTCGATACACAACCTGAATGTACCATCTTTCTTCTTGACAAACAAAACAGGAGCTCCCCACGGTGATGTGCTTGGTCGAATGAAACCACGCTCTAAAAGTTCTTGTAATTGGCTTTGCAGTTCTTTCATCTCGCTGGGTGCGAGTCTGTAAGGAGCACGAGCTATTGGTGCAGCTCCTGGTACAAGATCTATTTGAAATTCAACGGATCGATGTGGGGGTAATCCCGGTAATTCTTTCGGAAATACATCGGGAAATTCTTTTGCAATGGGAACATCATTGATGCTCTTTTCTTCAGTTTGTACTTTCTCGACGTGTGCTAGAACAGCATAGCAACCTTTTCTTATTAGTTTTTGTGCCTTCAAATTACTAATAAGATGTAGCTTCGTGTTGCCCTTTTCTCCGTACACCATTAAGGGTTTTCCTTTTTCTCGTATAATGCGAATTGCATTTTTGTAACAAACGATCTCTGCTTTCACTTCTTTCAACCAGTCCATACCGATTATCACATCAAAACTCCCTAACTCTACTGGTATCAAATCAATCTTAAATGTTTCGCTAACCAGTTTAATTTCTCGATTCCGACATATATTATCTGCTGAAATTAATTTACCATTTGCTAATTCGAGTAAAAATTTACTATCCAAAGGCGTCAATGGACAACTTAATTTAGCACAAAAATCTCTACTCATATAGCTTCTATCCGCACCCGAATCAAATAAAACGTAAGCAGATTTATTGTCAATAAGAAACGTACCCGTAACAAGCTCCGGGTCTTCCTGTGCCTCTGCCGCATTAATATTGAAAACTCTTCCGCGGCCTTGTCCATTCGTGTTCTCCTGGTTCGGGCAATTTCTAATAATGTGGCCCGGTTTTCCACATTTATAACAAACTACATTGGCATAACTTGCTCCGACACTACTTGCTCCGCCATTACTCGTTCCGACACCATTTGTTCCTTTCGTTCTATTAACCCCTGGTCCATAGACCTCACACTTCGCCGCGCTATGACCATTTCTTTTACACTTGTTGCAAAATTTGGTGCAGAACCCCGAGTGATTCTTTTCACACCTTTGGCATAGCTGCTTCTGATTGTTGTTGTTGTTGCGGTTATTATTGTTGTTGGGATGATTGTTGTAGTTGTTGTTGTTGTTGTTGTTGTTGTTGTTGGGCCGTTTGTTGTAGTTGCGATTGATGTTATGATTGTTGGGATAATTGCTGCGATTATTGTTGTAATTGCTGTTGTTGTTGTATTGGTGATTCTTATCACCGTTTTCCTCCCACTTTCTTTTGACTTGTTTCACATTGGCCTCTTCAGCAGTCTGTTCTTTAATTCTTTCTTCAATCTGGTTCACTAGTTTGTGAGCCATTCTACATGCCTGTTGTATGGAGGCGGGCTCGTGTGAACTTATATCTTCTTGGATTCTTTCCGGTAATCCTTTCACAAACGCGTCGATCTTCTCTTCCTCATCTTCGAATGCTCCCGGACACAATAGGCACAATTCTGTGAATCGTCTTTCATACGTGGTAATATAAAATCCTTGGGTTCGTAACCCTCTAAGTTCTGTCTTAAGCTTATTCACCTCGGTTCTGGGACGGTACTTCTCGTTCATCAAGTGCTTGAATGCTGACCACGGTAGTGCGTACGCATCGCCTTGTCCCACTTGCTCTAGATAGGTATTCCACCATGTTAACGCAGAACCTGTGAAGGTATGCGTAGCGTACTTCACTTTGTCCTCTTCAGTACACTTACTTATGGCAAACACCGATTCGACCTTCTCGGTCCACCGTTTCAATCCGATCGGTCCTTCGGTTCCATCAAATTCCAAAGGTTTGCAGGCAGTGAATTCTTTGTAGGTGCATCCTACACGATTTCCTGTACTGCTAGATCCAAGGTTATTGTTGGTATGTAGCGCAGCCTGTACTGCGGCTATGTTTGAAGCTAGAAAAGTACGGAATTCCTCTTCATTCATATTCACGGTGTGTCGAGTAGTCGGTGCCATTTCCTTCAAAATAGTTAAATGGAACAAGTTAATCATACAGAATATTAAGAGTAGTTAATAGTATTTCGTAGCATAATATGAACTCATTTATAAAAGCTTTTTCTTCATATTAGCGTTTTATAAGTTTAAATTCGGGTAGTACCTACCCGTTAAGTTCATACTTAGTAGCTAATATACAATTCAACTACTACAATTCTATATGAAAAACTGATTATAATAATATTTCGCGTTCAAACTTTTATACAATATTTTACAAACTTACAATACCGCTTATTTTACATAAAGCATGAAATATAGCACACAATAACTTTGATACAAGATAGTTGTGAAGATAATTCTAGCTAGTACACAAGTCGTTCAGCAAAGGCAATAAAGACACGTAATTCATACGTCCAGAAACAAGTCATGCATTTTGGTTTTACTAGGACTACTTCCCATCCTTGGTCTTGTGCAACATAACCGTTATGGCCGTTGATAAGACAGCGTGTTGTAGCGTCGTCAAAGGGACGAGGGTTACGTAATGTCCAACAGTCCCGTAATAATCTAAAAACCTCATTTCTTACCCCAATTACCGACTCCGTCACTTGTGGAAACGTTTTGTTTAATAGTTGTAGCCCGATGTTCTTGTTCTCACTTTGGTGAGAAGCGAACATTACTAATCCGTAAGCATAACATGCTTCTTTATGTTGCATGTTAGCCGCTTTTTCTAAATCACTAAGTCCAATATTCGGATATATTGAGTCAAAATAATTTCTTAACCCGTTGCGTAAAATAGCATTTGGGTTCCCCGCAATATATGCGTCAAAGTAAACACATCGTAACTTATGGGTTTCCCAATGTGATATCCCCCATCTTTCAAACGAAAGTCTCTTATAAACCAAGACATTCTTGGAACGTTCTTCGAATGTCTTACAAACTGATCTCGCCTTAAATAGTTGTGCCGAGGAATTCTGGCCGACTCTAGACAAGATTTCATCAATCATGTCTCCGGGTAGGTCTCTTAAAATATTGGGTTGTCTATCCATTTTGTGTTTTTAAACTGTAAAATAGACAAGAGTTAGATTCATAAAAAAAATACTTATTAATACAAGCAATTTTTACATATATCATAAAGCATACGAACACTATATTACATATATTACACCACACGAATACAACTATCTTATTCCGACTCGCTCGTTTCTTCTTCTTCGGTTTTGGTTCGTTTTGCCAAGTTTCTAGGGATATATGATGTTCCCCTAATACGTGCCGTCGTGATCCACATTGGTTTAGAAAAACCTGGTGGTTTAGAGGTTCCCGGGTCATTGTTACAACTTAAGGACTTCGGGGGTTGACGATACATATAAAGTTCATCGGGGTTGGAATTAGATTTCTCTATTTTTATGCCCTTTCCTTTATTATTTTCTTTTGCCTTTTTAAATTCAGTTGGGGTAATTTCTATAACATCATCGGAATTCTCGTCGGAATCCGATTCATCGGAGAATTGGTAATCCTCCCAATATTTTGCTTCCTTGGCGGAAACACCATTGACCATAATTAACCTTGGTCGGTTGGTTGAGGATTTTCTTTTACTTAACCGTTTTATTATTTCCCCCACCGGTTCTATTTCTTCATCCGGTTCCGATTCTTCTTCCGGTTCCGATTCTTCTTCCGGTTCCGACTCTTCTTCCGGTTCCGATTCTTCGGGAACTTGTGAATCAGTCCACGAATCATTCCAATTTACATTTGACTCTTCATTATTATTAGGTGAGTCAATGGGACTTGTTCTAGAGGTAGACATCTATCACATAATATTAAACGCGTTAAGAGATTAATATATCACATAATATTCACATGTTAAAAATATATAGTTTCCAACAAAATTTGTTAAGCAATCATTTTTCAAGTAAACACGGTCGAAGTCCAGACTCACTAATGCATCCTAACAAACTCGATAAGACACACTAATGCAAAATTCTGGTTCTCTAAGACCAACGCTCTGATACCAACTGAAATGTCCCGTTCTTATTGATTAAAAACGTTCCATATTAATTGATTTCGTTGCGAGGTTTTGACCTCTATATGAGACGTTTTTCAAAGACTGCATTCATTTTAAAACAAACCATAACCTTTATTTTATCAATAAAGGTTTAAAAAGCTTTACGTAGATTATCAAATAATGATAATCTAAAATATCCTGTTTACACACGACCATTACATAATGGTTTACAATACAAATATGTTACAACAAAATAAGTTTCTTGAATGCAGTTTTTACACAATATCATACAAGCATGGACTCCAAATCTCGTCCTTATTTAAGTATGCGACAGCGGAAGCTCTTAATAATCACCTGAGAATAAACATGCTTAAAACGTCAACAAAAATGTTGGTAAGTTATAGGTTTAACCTATATATATCAAATCATAATAATAGACCACAAGTTTTCATATTTCAATACACATCCCATACATAGAGATAAAAATCATTCATATGGTGAACACCTGGTAACCGACATTAACAAGATGCATATATAAGAATATCCCCATCATTCCGGGACACCCTTCGGATATGATATAAATTTCGAAGTACTAAAGCATCCGGTACTTTGGATGGGGTTTGTTAGGCCCAATAGATCTATCTTTAGGATTCGCGTCAATTAGGGTGTCTGTTCCCTAATTCTTAGATTACCAGACTTAATAAAAAGGGGCATATTCGATTTTGATAATTCAACCATAGAATGTAGTTTCACGTACTTGTGTCTATTTTGTAAATCATTTATAAAACCTGCATGTATTCTCATCCCAAAAATATTAGATTTTAAAAGTGGGACTATAACTCACTTTCACAGATTTTTACTTCGTCGGGAAGTAAGACTTGGCCACTGGTTGATTCACGAACCTATAACAATATATACATATATATCAAAGTATGTTCAAAATATATTTACAACACTTTTAATATATTTTGATGTTTTAAGTTTATTAAGTCAGCTGTCCTCGTTAGTAACCTACAACTAGTTGTCCACAGTTAGATGTATAGAAATAAATCGATAAATATTATCTTGAATCAATCCACGACCCAGTGTATACGTATCTCAGTATTGATCACAACTCAAACTATATATATTTTGGAATCAACCTCAACCCTGTATAGCTAACTCCAACATTCACATATAGAGTGTCTATGGTTGTTCCGAAATATATATAGATGTGTCGACATGATAGGTCGAAACATTGTATACGTGTCTATGGTATCTCAAGATTACATAATATACAATACAAGTTGATTAAGTTATGGTTGGAATGGATTTGTTACCAATTTTCACGTAGCTAAAATGAGAAAAATTATCCAATCTTGTTTTACCCATAACTTCTTCATTTTAAATCCGTTTTGAGTGAATCAAATTGCTATGGTTTCATATTGAACTCTATTTTATGAATCTAAACAGAAAAATTATAGGTTTATAGTCGTAAAAATAAGTTACAAGTCGTTTTTGTAAAGGTAGTCATTTCAGTCGAAAGAACGATGTCTAGATGACCATTTTAGAAAACATACTTCCACTTTGAGTTTAACCATAATTTTTGGATATAGTTTCATGTTCATAATAAAAATCATTTTCTCAGAATAACAACTTTTAAATCAAAGTTTATCATAGTTTTTAATTAACTAACCCAAAACAGCCCGCGGTGTTACTACGACGGCGTAAATCCGGTTTTACGGTGTTTTTCGTGTTTCCAGGTTTTAAATCATTAAGTTAGCATATCATATAGATATAGAACATGTGTTTAGTTGATTTTAAAAGTCAAGTTAGAAGGATTAACTTTTGTTTGCGAACAAGTTTAGAATTAACTAAACTATGTTCTAGTGATTACAAGTTTAAACCTTCGAATAAGATAGCTTTATATGTATGAATCGAATGATGTTATGAACATCATTACTACCTTAATTTCCTTGGATAAACCTACTGGAAAAGAGAAAAATGGATCTAGCTTCAATGGATCCTTGGATGGCTCGAAGTTCTTGAAGCAGAATCATGACACGAAAACAAGTTCAAGTAAGATCATCACTTGAAATAAGATTGTTATAGTTATAGAAATTGAACCAAAGTTTGAATATGATTATTACCTTGTATTAGAATGATAACCTACTGTAAGAAACAAAGATTTCTTGAGGTTGGATGATCACCTTACAAGATTGGAAGTGAGCTAGCAACCTTGAAAGTATTCTTGATTTTATGAAACTAGAACTTTTGGAATTTATGAAGAACACTTAGAACTTGAAGATAGAACTTGAGAGAGATCAATTAGATGAAGAAAATTGAAGAATGAAAGTGTTTGTAGGTGTTTTTGGTCGTTGGTGTATGGATTAGATATAAAGGATATGTAATTTTGTTTTCATGTAAATAAGTCATGAATGATTACTCATATTTTTGTAATTTTATGAGATATTTCATGCTAGTTGCCAAATGATGGTTCCCACATGTGTTAGGTGACTCACATGGGCTGCTAAGAGCTGATCATTGGAGTGTATATACCAATAGTACATACATCTAAAAGTTGTGTATTGTACGAGTACGAATACGGGTGCATACGAGTAGAATTGTTGATGAAACTGAACGAGGATGTAATTGTAAGCATTTTTGTTAAGTAGAAGTATTTTGATAAGTGTCTTGAAGTCTTTCAAAAGTGTATGAATACATATTAAAACACTACATGTATATACATTTTAACTGAGTCGTTAAGTCATCGTTAGTCGTTACATGTAAATGTTGTTTTGAAACCTTTAGGTTAACGATCTTGTTGAATGTTGTTAACCCATTGTTTATTATAACAAATGAGATATTAAATTGTTATATTATCATGATATTATGATATATAATATATCTCAGTATGATGTATATACAGTTAAATGTCGTTACAACGATAATCGTTACATATATGTCTCGTTTCGAAATCATTAAGTTAGTAGTCTTATTTTTACATATGTATTTCATTGTTAATACACTTAATAATATATTTACTTATCATTTAACATAATTAACCAAGTGTATCAATATCTTAATATGATTCATATGTACCTAGTAAGACGTTGTTATAACGATAATCGTTATATATATCGTTTTCGAGTTTCTTAAATTAATAGTCTCCTTTTTATGTATATAACTCATTGTTAAAATACCTAATGAGATACATACTTATAATAAAAACATGTTAACTATATATATAACCATATATATGTCATCGTATAGTTTTTACAAGTTTTAACGTTCGTGAATCACCGGTCAACTTGGGTGGTCAATTGTCTATATGAAACATATTTCAATTAATCAAGTCTTAACAAGTTTGATTGCTTAACATGTTGGAAACATTTAATCATGTAAATATCAATCTCAATTAATATATATAAACATGGAAAAGTTCGGGTCACTACATGCGTTACACCAATTGGCGTATGGAACATCCGCTGATATTTTTGATGAATATATAAAAATGGCGGAGAAAATGGGATATGTTTGCTTAAATAATTTTTGCAAGTGTATAATTGATTTATATGGTCGAGAATATTTGCGGAAGGCGACGGCAACTAACGTTGTTCGGTTGTATTCGGCGCACGAGGAGAAACATGGTTTTAAAGTAATGTTGGGTAGTATTGACTGTATTCATTGGGCTTGGAAAAATTGTCCCGTTGCATGGAAAGGTCAATATACTAGAGGTGAACACGGTCACCCTACGATCATGCTTGAAGTGGTTGCTTCATACGATATGTGGATATGGCATTCGTTTTTTTGGGATGGCTGGTTCAAACGACGACATAGATGTGTTGAATCATTCTCCGTTGTTTGATTCACTCAAAAATGATAGAGGTGCATCGTCTCCGTTTGAAGTAACGGACACGTCTATCCCTTTGGTTACTACTTGGCGGACGAGATATATCCTGATTGGACAACCTTAATAAAGGGATATTCGACGCCCATTGATGAACCACGAGTCAAATTTACTAGATTTCAAGCGAATGCTCGAAACGACGTAGAGCGTACATTTGGTGTTTTAAAAGGTAGGTTTGCAATTTTAAAAACTCCGGCACGAGTTATGAGCGTTAACAAGATGAGAAGGATAATGTACAGTTGCATTGTTATGCACAACATGATACAAGAAGATAACGGTTTTGCCTTGAGTACTTGGGAACAAGAATGGTTAGATAAACCCGAAAACATGCCCCGTCGTAATATTAGGAGAAGAGTCAAAGATCGAAAATCACGAGAAAAGGAAATTCGTGATCGAAACGTACACGATCAACTACATGAAGATTTAACGACTCATATTTGAAACCTCCCACCAAACTTTCGTTCTACAAACTAGTCTTTTATTTTTTTAATTCATGTAACGTTTTTTTTTTAATGTAACGTTTTTTATTTTAATGTAACGTTTTATTTAATGTAACTTTTTTTTATTAATGTAACTTTTTTTATATATATGTAGTGTTACATTTTATTTTATTTAATAAATAAAAATAAATTAAAATAACCAAACAAAAAATCAAAAATAAAATATCACGTCATTGTCATCCTTTGACAAAAGCCCCCTATAACAACTCCCCCTTTCCCTGCCATGGTCCAGTCACCGACTTCTCTCAAAAAGTGTACCTCATCCGCTCTACGTCACAATCACCATTATCCGTGGTCTAAGGAGCACGTATGTTGCCAAACGCCAGGTGTGAAAAAAGGGGGGTCTATTTATTTGCCTTGTTGGGCTGAACTTTCTTTTACTTCCTTGAGGTTACACGTTTGTTTTTGGGCTTAAAATAAGCCACACAATTTGCTTTAAACTAGTGATGGGCCAAGCCCGCTTCGCTGGGACAAAGCCTGATGGAAATAAAAACTACTCATAAAAAGAAATTAGATGAGCTACAGGACTACATCCATCCATCCATTAAAACTAAAATTGAATCTTACCTATTTATCTCTATTAACCTACAGAGTACTACGGTACTCATTTTCCTAAAAACTAAACAAACCTAGATCTAAAAATATATCCACCTCTTATACTCTTCCATGATTGAGTCTCCTGAAATTGCCATCCACACATAACCTTTTCGGTTAAACCACTACTTGCGATGCTTTTTATGACGGTTCATACTCCTTTATTCTTCTTAGCGTTTCGTGGTTGTTGAAAGTGGTCTTCGTCGTCCCCGTTTTCCGGCGAAATTAAACCCTTATCGCCTCGTTTTCTTGTCCATCGACCACCAAACCACCTTGACCGTTCATCACCGAAGTCGCCAATGTTTAGATAAGTTTATCTCCTTTATGAATCCGAATTCTTTTTCTTAAGATTTATCTTTTTTTTTTTTAAATCTGAGTTTATTTTCAGATCTAGTTCTGTTTTTCGTTTATATATTGTTTTTGTGTTTTAATAGCATTTTCCTTGTTGTAACTGCGTTTATTTTTTTCAGAGCTGAGTGGTTGTGTTTGTGACCGACGTCTTGTGTTGCTGGAACTCGTCGTCGTCAATGGTGGCTTTATTGTTAATTCCTATTTTTTTTGTAGTTTAGGATTTGTTAACTTTTATTTATTTAAGTATTTTTTGTTTATCAGTTTGAGGTTTTTAAGTTTTTATGTGTTTATCAGATTTGTTTTAACATCTTGTTTTTGGTTCTTGATTTAAGATCTTTGGTGATTTTTGTTCAAGATCTTTGTTATTTTTTGTTATTCTTGTTTCAAGATCTTTGTTTTTTATTAATTTAGTACCTATTGCTTTGAAATTCATTTTTTTTGGTTTCACATCTTTTTTCAGATTTTGGTGGTGACATTGGTGATGACGGTGGTTGTAAGGAAAAAAAAAAACAAAAAAAAAAACTGTAGCTACAGTGTGACAGTGAAAAAGTAGTATGTGGCGGGTCCCCATTGGTCTTCCATTTACGCAATTTATTATATATAGTAATGCTTTGAAAATCATTTTTTTTTGGTTTCGCATCTTTTTTCAGATTTTGATGGTGACAGTGGTGCTGACGGTGGTTGTAAGAAAACCCAAAAAAAAAAAAAAAATGTAGCTACAGTGTAACGGTGAAAAAGTGGTATGTGGCGGGTCCTCATTGGTCTTCCATTTACGCGATTTAGTATATATAGTAACTAGTTTTTGAGCAAATCTGTTTGAAGATTAGTTACATAAAAACATATTTTTTTTCTAGCGATCTTGGTTCACAATAATTAAATATAAATGAATAACGACACAATAATGAATATGTATCGTAAGTGGTCTACTAATTCACATGTGATAATTAATCTATATGGCTTGCTATAGAGTGATGGATTGTTACTCTTTTTTTTAAACAAATTATATTTGGCTCATGAGTTGTTATAAGGATATATGTGTTCTACTATAAGTCTATAATTAATTAAGCATATTTTTCTAATTGATTAATCTCTTAGAATTACCCGTACTAAATTGCTCTCATTTTTTTTTTATTAATTTCTTTATTCTCTAATATTGTTATTAATTATTTTATTTAATAAATTTGTATCACAATCATTGAGAATTTGACAAGTGTAAATTTCACTTGTCATTAACCCCTTAAAAATGGTTTTGTTGACAAGTAAGTTAAACAAATCTCTTTTTTATATAGATATATATAGATTGATAGATATATAGATATATTCCCATGATACGGTGGAATTAAGAGTTATTAATTTGCCTGTTAATTACTAAATCATATTTAATATTTATTTTCTCAAGTGACATGCTATAATTCTCGACAATATTTGTTATTTTGGAAAATGTTTGGAAGGAAGATCAAGAACTGGAGGGTAATAAATAAAGATCTTTACCATAATCTAGATCTAATACTACATGTACAAAAAAGAGCTAGGTCAAAACAAGTAAAAAAACAGTGGAGAAACTTGTGTGGTATTGTATTTAGAGAAAGAAGTCAAAGTTATGGAATAGTGTTCCACTGCATTTAACATTAATAACATTAATGTATTTCCCATTATGATATATCAATTTCTGACTTCAGTCTATCAGTGAGTAAAATAAATCCAATCGGGCCAAGAAGAAGATGATGCAACGTACTCGTAAAAAAAAGTTATGCTCAAACTCGAGAAGAGCTAAAGCTAGTTTTATTAAAAGGTCAAATGTTAATATAACACCTTGATAACCATATATTGTTAAAAGGTCATTTTATTTTTACTAAAACAGTCATCTTTGTGAAAACCATGTCGATTGGACATGTTTCGAAAGTGTTTCACCAGAGATGCCAATGCAAAAAAATTGGCAGCTGAAAATGCAATTGTAAGTAGTATAATTACGATTGTAAATATCCTGCCAAAATGAGAAAGCGTTTATTCATGACCATGATAGAACCATGACTCAATAGGTTTGCTCAACTGTGCTCATTCCTTCATTAACGTTATCCGACTAGCTTTACATTAGGATTTTATATTACGTGTCTTACGTTCAACACACACAGATATGCAAGACCCGAGCTCTAAATATCCTGATGGTTGATGGTTCGGTCGATAATTATCGATAAAAATGGCAATGAAGAGAGGTATGTTTTGGGTGTTTGTGTTTGTAGGAACTAGAAAGGGGGGGGGGGGGGGGGGAGGGATAGTTCTGAAAAAATTTATTAAAACTATTTCGGTTTAGATGATACTCGGCCGAGGATTCGGCCGTGCAAGTTATGCTCAACAATGATGTTGTTTTGTTTCAAATTCAAAATACTAGTTTTGACAATATAGTACGCTTGTGTTTGTTAGACTATATATGAAAAAAATTAAAGTGCTCAAACACAAAGATTTATAATGGTTCGGGTGGATGTTAACTAATCCACCTTAATCCACTCCTCGATTCACTTAATCGAGAGTTAGCTTCACTAGCTTTTCTCCAAACCCGATGGAGATCCGATTAAAACAATTGTTCCTCAATAAGCCATACCAATTATCTTTCTATCCCGTCGAAATATTAAAGACTACTTCAATCACCCATATCTCCAATGAGATAAGTATTGTTCTTATCACAAGAACAATCAATTTCCTAAGTCCCTTTAAGAAAATTGGTTAACTAAGTAGAATGGTGTTCTTATCACAAGAACCATGCCACTAACTTGATCACCCCAAGTTAGTAGCTTACAATCACCTAAGTTGTATTTTAAGTGAAAGTAGATGCTACTTCTTTGATTAATTCAAAGAAAATAGCTTACAATGTAAACTCACTAATGATAAAGAAGTAAGATTAGAGTTTACACTAATTCTATCTTGAGTACAAGATAGAATATCCCTCTAGTTAATCACATATCTAAATATAAGAATATGAAGTACTATGTGATCTTTGATGTAATTGAATGGAGTGTGAGAGGGTTATCTTCAAATGTTTTTAAGCCTTAGCTTTTATACTTGAAAAGGTAGAACTTAATTGGTCCTTAGTTGTTCACAAAATCCAACTGTTTGAGCAACGGTTCTATTGATTAGTTTAGACCTTTTTGAATGTGATTTACCTACAACATTTGTTACTCACAAATCCATTCTTGTATTTTCTTTTTTTGTTTGGGCATATCTTGGCTTTGCACTTAGATGTTGACTTATGAAGCATGCGTCAACTTGTGAGAGATTGGTGGTCATTCAAGCAAATTATATCCAATGTTCAATACCTCTAGTCACTTTCTTTACTTTAATACTTGATAGAGACACTACAAAAGCTTGTTAGAAAGATGACATCTTTTGACTTGCTTCTTATTTTCTTTGAATATCCGTTGATGAGTTTATTCCATTTACCATTGACAAGAGTCCAAGAACCCAAAGAGAAACAAACAAATGTTGTCTTTTCCTTTTTATGACACCATTTTACTAGCTATGTACTTGAAGTCTTTTGGACTTATTCCTTGAAAGCTACTTAACATCAACTAAATGAGTAATTATTTCATTCTTGGCTTTCCATCCAAAGAGGGAGGAATCTTTTTCTTGGTTTTCTTTTGTCATAAGCTTGCTCACCCAAAGATTTAAGTTGATGTCATTATTCTTTGACAAATAGCAACCTTCCAAAACTCTTATTGTAAGACTTACATGCATGTGGCAACGTTTAATCTTGGAAGCATGCATATGATATTTGTGTAACAATCCCAATCCGTTTAACTAAAAACGGAGTACATTTTTTTTTTTGTTAGGTCCCAATAGCATCCAAGTACACAACCATTTCAAAATAGTTTTCCGTATAGAATTTATCATAATAACACGTTAACGTTTTATCTCGACTCTTGGTTTACAAATGACATGATACATCCTTACGAGAATGTATTTCACATACAAGGTTTGACTCGACACAACCAAACAATACAATCTCGAAACATTTATTCAACACCACGGTTAAGACACAAAAACCCAACCCGATACCAAGAGCATAATCCCGAGGATCTACCAGATCCCAAATCCACATCCGTATCCGAAAACTACCCCATCGAGCCCAAACGCTCCTACGCATCTAGTCTAACAACTTGCTAGATTCACAATCACAATACCTGTAAAAAGGTAAACAACGAGAGGGGTAAGCTAACGCTTAGTGAATGCAATAATTATACATATACATATATAATTTACTTACTTACATTCACTTACACAATACCGCATACAAGCTAGCAATTCAACAACCATGCAAACATCATGCATAAACTAATATCCGCAATTCATAATAAGCTAGCAACACCAATATCATATAGTTCACAATTTAATATGCTAATACAAAATTCACACAACCATGGTTAACCAATCGTACAAGGGAACGGTACTTGAAAGACCGTCGGAGTTCATAACATCCATTAGTGTACTTTACTCCGCGTAATCACTAACCCCCCGGGTGATGTCTTAAACACCGCGACTAACTCACCCCCATGACAATATGTCAATCAAACCCATGAGTGGTGCCTTGAACACCGCGACAATCCCACTCCCATGACAATGTGGCGTCTTGAACACCGCGACTATTCCACATGTCAATCAAACCAATGAGTGGTGTCTGGAACACCGCGACAATTCTACTCATTACGTAGAATGTGGTGTCTTAAACACCGCGATAATTCCTCATTCCATGCTACACAAATAAATACATTATATACGTATACGCATAATTATTCCACTCACCTTGGAATGCCCGCATAAGTCATGTATAACATGATCTCCGTCCTCAAATCCGAGCAAGTAACCACCTATGTAGCGACCCGTCCTAATCCATCTGGACGAATACATTACATTTGGTTACATCGCGAGGTACTTGACCTCTATATGATACATTTTACAAACATTGCATTCGTTTTTAAAAGACAACCTTTCATTACATCGAAAGTAGACAGGTATGCATACCATTTCATAATATCCAGCCTATAAATGACCTAATTTGTCATTTACTCAATAATAATCTCTATTGAACTCGACGACTTGAATGCAACGTCTTTTGAAATATGCCATGAATGACTCCAAGTAATATCTCTAAAATGAGCAAATGCACAGCGGAAGATTTATTTCATACCTGAGAATAAACATACTTTAAAGTGTCAACCAAAAGGTTGGTGAGTTCAGTAGTTTATCATAATTGATCATTTCCATAATTTTAATAGACCACAAGATTTCTATTTTCATTTTTCATAAACATCATCTCATATCAGGCATTTCACACAAACTACATAGAGATAAAATTCATTCATATGGTGAACACCTGGTAATCGACATTAACAAAACGCATCTAGAATATCCCCATCATTCCGGGACTCTCATCGGACATGATAAAATCGAAGTACTAAAGCATCCGTAACCCGGATGGGGTTTGTTTGGCCCAATAGATCTATCTTTAGGATTCGCGTCAATTAGGGTTTATGTTCCCTAATTCTTAGATTACTAGACTAAAAAGGGTGATATTCGATTCGATAATTCAACCATAGAATGTAGTTTCGATTACTTGTGTCTATTTCGTAAAACAGTTATAAAAGCAGCGCATGTATTCTCAGTCCCCAAAACATATATTGCAAAAGCATTTAAAAAGGGAGCAAATGAAACTCACCATACTGTATTTTGTAGTAAAAATACATATGACGGCATTGAACAACTGAACAATGCAGGGTTGACCTCGGATTCACGAACCTATATCAATTATATATATATATATATATATATATATATATATATATATATATATATATATATATATATATATATATATATATATATATATATATATATATATATATATATATATTAACACATAATATCAATCAACAAAGTTTATAACTTTTATAATGTATTATGATTAATTTCCTTTTATATAATTATATTAATACTTATAATAGGTTATATTATATTTATGGTATATAATTTAATTAATGTTATAATAATAATAATATATTAGTTAATATATTAAAACATGGTAGTTTGTAATATTAGTTAATATATTATGATTAACGTGGCTAATATGTTTTGATCCAAGTCGGGTCATACCCAATAACAAGCTTACCGACACCTTATATGTATTTAATCTTGACGATTGGATCGTTAAGAAATACGCGACACTTGGATTTTAGAAAATTGGTTTTCTAAAATAATATCACTTGAGATAAATTATTTGGATAATTTATATTTAATTATTTATAGGTTTAAATAATTATATTGTGTTATATTTTATAAAAGGTTTATAAAATATATAAGTAACATAACAATAAATGGGTTTTATACAAGTTTTATAAATAACAAAGTTTATTTATAAAATGTGGTGATGGTGGGCAGATTTTTGTGCCCCAAGAAAGACCATCCCATGCTTATTCTTGTTGCTTTCTATAACACAATTCCATATATGCATGTCCCTTGGCTAGAAGCAAGAAAAACACATGCAAATACATCAAGTACACATAAAAAAAAAACTGCACAAAAACCTTCTCCTTGCTTTTTCTGGCCGTGGGCTGTTGGAGCTTGTAGCGACCCCGACAAATCGTCAAGTGACGGCGTCGGCTACGTGGGTCCCATTACCTGATTATAAGTCTTTAAGATAACGTTTGACCAAAATATGTCGCCTTCATTTCAAAATAAAGATTGTTTCAAAGTTTACATGAATTGTTCAACCAAAAGTTAAGTTACAACGTTATAGATACGATTGAAATCTAGGCGACACGGTTTAAAGTAAAGTCAAAAGACGCTCCATGAAATGCATGTATACTCGACATCGGATGCAAGTATCAAATAGTAAGCGGAAGCATGTTTCACATATCGTGCAAGACCTGAGAAAAACATAGAAATCTGTCAACGAAAACGTTGGTGAAATCATAGGTTTAAGTAAGTAAGTACAAGTGAACCACAAGATTTGCATCAATGAAATAATAGTAATACATTCCAAAAGTTTGTTTCACGAGCACCCAATTATCAAAGCTTAACATTCCTTCCATTGTATACCCCATCACTTAGTGCTAGAACAAACACTGTTTCTCGAAAATATATTTCATTCGTAAACGGTAGCGAACCGTTTGAATGAGGGTTTGTCAAACCCATATGGATCCATACAACATAAGTTCTCGCTTACACCCGGCAAGTGTAACTAATGATAATCGAATTGAGGATTTTGTTCTAAACTCGTATGTAGAATGTTTGTTTTCCCGTTCTTGTGTTCACTTAGTTCAAAAGAATCGTTTATGTTTTCTCATCCCAAATATAAGTTCAAAAAGAGTAAAAGTGGGACTATGATCTCACCTTGAGTGCAAGAGTTAATAAAGTACTTCAACAAGTAGACGCGTGCAAAGACAAAGCTAGTCTTGACCTAAACATATAGGTTGTATCAATAACGGTAAACACAAACGGTCAAAGATGTTCAATTAGTCCTATGGCTCGGTACGACTCGATTATGTAGCATGTGAAGCAAATTGTCAAGTTTCATGCAAGATACAAGTATAGAATCATGTTAGAAAGATTGCATAATTAATTGGTTAAGTTTGACAAAAAGTCAAACTTGGTCGGGTCAAAGTCAACAAAAGTCAACACGTTCGGGTCGGGTCTCGGACAAATTTTCTATGCTAGTTATTCATATATAAGCATGTTAAAACAAGTTGCAAGTGAATTGGAGGTCTAGAACATCCCAAACATTTTTGGTAAAATGGACAAGTGGGACAGAAGCTGGACACGGCCTATGCCGCGCCGCGGCCAGGGGTGTCGCGCCGCGACCTAACACGTGGTCTGGCACCTGGTCAGTTTCAAGGTTCAAGTCTTGGTCAAAACTTCAAACAACCACAAAACGCAAACCGTAAACCACTAGAAGACGTATCTTATACCGTTGGAAAGCTCTTTTGATAAGGAACACAACTAAGCACTTATCATCAAACGACAACATCATTTACAATAGCCGAAAACTCGTCAATTGATCAAGAAAGGTTTATTTTCAAAGTTTCAAGTTCGTAAAACGTATTTTATGATTCGGGAATCCAATTTACACATACGATATGCCGTTTCGAAGGTAATTAAGCATACATTACAACTAATCACTAACAATTAACATTCCATGGCATTCAAGCATCAAAAGTTCATGTCAAGAACTATCAAACCCTAGTCAAACATCACAAAATCAATATTCATGTTTTTGAAGTTTTCTTAATCAACCTACGCATCAAAACGAAGCTAGTGATACTAGTAACACAATTAAAACATGCACTTTAACAATCTAACAACATTAACTCATCCAAAATCAAGGATTAAGCACACCCATTTCAAGTTCATGCTAGTTACTCCAGAAACAACAAATCGAGCAAACCAAACATATATTCATGTTAGACTCGAGCCATAGACACTAACTAACACCATTTCAAATCAAAAACACGAATTTAGAGAAATCTAGAGTTTTAGAAATGTTACCCAAACGAGATGAAGTTGGTATCAAATTGTAGAGGATGAAGAGAGGATTCCAAATATGTAATCGGATTTGTTGTGAGCTTCCAAGATTGAATTTAGATGATGAATGAATGGAATGGGTTTGTGTGTGTGTTCTTGAGATGGAGAGAAAAGGGATGAGGGAGATGATGGAATGGATGAAATGGGTTGACTAGTTGACCTAGTCAACTAGTTTACCCATTTGGCAACTCCGGTCCCTCGAGTTTCAAAGCGGGTGCGGGATTTAACCGATCGAATATTTTTAAAACGCAAGTTAACGAGAGATGTTATAATTAAATGACGGAATTATTATGAACGTTAGTCAACGGAAACTACGAATTTAAATAACGAAAGGTATTATTTAAAAGAAAAAGACGGTGTTAAAAATAAATTTAACGGAAAAACGCGGGATGTTACATTATCCACAACTCAAAAGAAATTTCGTCCCGAAATTTAGTTGGAAGTAGTAGTCGATATCTCTTACTCGAGACTTTACGTTGTCAATGCTATGAATAAGTGAAAGTACGTTCTTGAGGGTTCTCATGAATTTGGATAGTCAGGGTTTTACGTTGCATTAAGGTTCGGTTTTTACGATCCCCAGTTTCAACTGGTTTTCCTATGAAGAGAAGTTTGTCATCGATAGTTGATGTATCCAGCAGGATTGCACGTTCCTGTTCCGCAGGACACGTTTCTAAGTTTGTTACACGAAATGTAGGGTAAACGGAAACTTAATTGAGTCGGAAGTTCTAAACGGTAGGGAGCGGTTCCAATACGCTCCAAGGTTTCAAAAGGGTTAACATGTCGCGGGTTTAACTTTCCCTGATTCCCGAAACGGATTACACCCTTCCAAGGTGCGGGTTCTCAATATTACGCGGTTACACACTGGGATTTGTGGGGTTCTCCTCTAAGTTTGGTATAACTCTTCTGGCGACAATGGGTTGTCTCGAGCCCTTCTCGGACTTGAACGATCTCAATTGTTGTTTCTTGATGGAGTTCAGATTTCGGTGGTTGATGCTTTGGTTAAATGAACAGGGGTATGACATTAGCGGTCATATAAGGTTTCGAAAAGTGCGCGTGAACACACGAGTGGTAACTACTGTTGTAAGAGTGATCTACTAAAGGTGACAATACGAGTTTGTGAGATGTCTTTCCAAGACGTAAATCGTTCGTTTGCTCGGTTCGTCAGTTTGTGGGTGGTACGCGGTACTCATGTCTAAGCAGGTTCCCAAGGTTTCTTGTAAAACTAGAAGTGAAACGAGTATTTCGATACAGAATAATTGACAAAGATACACCGTGTTGGAAAAGAATCTCTTAAGATACGTTTGAACAAGTTAGTTAGGGTTCGAAAAATGTTCGTTAGGACTATTCACCCTCGTGGCGAATACTTATGTAATATGAGGAGTTTCTCTATCCATGAAGAAATGTTACAAGGAGTTTCTTTAAACGGAAATGCGAACGGTAAAGATAGTAGTGAAATGAGGACTTAGAATAGGATGAGTTTACATCTCGAGGTTGCTATAACGTGCCTCTAGTTGTCAAAAGTTGAAGTCTGAAAGAGAAACGAGGTAGTACACGTAGTTGTATAGTTCGGGGTTGAATAACAGTTGACCGATTATCAGAAACACAAGGGCGTTAAGTCAAAGAAGAGTGAAGTATCGTTGGATTGTGTGTTATCTTAATTTCCAGTAATATCAGACGGTAACGGTGAAATAACAGAGGTATGTAGTGTGGTACGTGATGACAAGAATATTGATCGGATCCACAATTTAGTATTCGAATTCTTCGTGCAAAATAACGAGTTTCCGTCCCGTTGATTTCGAGTCGAGGGAGTATGCCTTTCGGCGTCCAAGTAGAAATATTTCCATATTTGAGTCCCATCTGGTGTTGTACGAATTTAGCTAGAAATGTTGGTGTGAAGAATCACGCTCAAGGTTCGATCGCGGAGAGATTAAAGTCGTGTAATACGAGAAAAGTCAGAAATGAATCTTCGGTAACAACCGGTGAGATCTAAGATTTTTACGAATACAAGTCTGAGTTGGGAGAGTTTCCTGATTACATGTGGCTTGATTTCGAGATTGATTGTAATTCCTTGACCATTAACTTCATGGTCTAGAAAATTGGACTTCGTTCAACAGAAATTCTCACTCGGAGAATTTGGTATAAAGTTGCTCTTTTCTCAAAAGTTCGAGCTTAAGATGGTGATGTTGTTCGTTTTCCTTCTTTACTTAAATAAGTTAAGATGTCATCTATAAATACGATAACAGATTAGTCTATATGAATTTGCATGCGCGGTTCAAGAGGTTTATGGATACGGGCGAGCCCTAAATAAATCAAGCGGTACTAAGAGAGATTTACAACTAACGTTGTGAGTTCGGAAAGTGGCTTAGGAGACATCGTCTCACTTAACCCCCAATTGATGATAACCGGAACGGAGGTCGATTTGGAACATACGGGATTCGTGCAAATAATCATGAGGTCATGGATGCGAGGGAGAGGGTATCGGTTTCCAACCGAAAATTACTCAGTTCACAATAATCTATACAAGATGATGGGGAAACATTTTTTTTTTTTTTTTTTTTTTTTTTTTTTTTTTTACGAATAGGTTCCGAGCTCCCTAGTTCTATAGGTGTCAAGTCAAAAGTCTTAACGTATTTCCTCCAATAAAATTTATAGGCACACAATATTTTTCCGTTGGTCGCTTAAATTGCCTAAGTAGTGTCTAGGGAAAAAAAAAAAATAGAGTGCAAAGAGCACGAGTCAAAGACTTGGTTATAAAACGTCTAACGGTAATGAAATCGAATAAGTATGAAGTATACGGTTTGTTGTGAAGAAACGTACCCCGTTACTAGTCCATCGTCGTTCCGGGCATCCTTGGTGTCGATGTTGAAGGTTCAACGGCGTGCGTTGGGGTTGATTTTCTTATTTGGGCACACATTCCTAAAATGACCCAGTTGGCCACATTCGAAGCAAGCACCCGTTCTGTGTGCGTTGGGCATCTTTCGAGCGACGGGTCCTTGGCGCCGGTGGCGAAACCTGCCACATCCTTCAAAGTGATGCTTGTAGCATTCGTCACAAAAAGGCAGCTTTCCGGCATAGCCTTTCTTGTCGTTGGAGGTAAAAGGCTTCTTGGCGGGGTTGTTGTTATTGTTGTGGTTGCTTGATTGAGAGGCTTCCCATGTTCTTTTGTTGTTACTCGGGTGGTTCTCGACCATTGGTGCCGGTGCTTCCATTTCATTCACCGTTTCTAAGGCTTGGCGGGCCATTGTTAAAGCCTCTTGTAGGTTAGTGGGTTGAGATGTCATTACCTTGTGTTGAATGCTCTTAGGGAGGCCATCCATGTAAAGTTCGACTCTTAGGGATTCGAGAGTCATGAGAATTGGACACATCGAGACTAGTTCGGTAAACCGTTGATTATAAGCCTTGAGGTCATTTCCGGCCGTTTTTAAATTCCTTAGACCCTGTTCGAGCCTTCGAGTCTCGTCGCGCGGGAAGTATTCGGTGATCATTCTTTCTCTTAATTCGGTCCAAGAGAGTGTGTGGGCTTCATCGCTTCCCACTAATTGTACATACGTGTTCCACCATGAGAGAGCAATACCGGTGAAAGTGAGGGTGGAAAACTTGACCTTATCTTGGTCTCGACAACCGCTTGTGTTAAAAACGGTCTCCATTTGTTCAAACCATCGGGTGAGAGTAACCGGTCCCCCGGTTCCATCGAAAGTGGGAGGATTGTACTTCATGAAGTTCTTGTAGGAGCAACCTTCGATTGAATTACCGGCTCCATGATTGTTGTTGTTAGAAAAGTGATCGGCCACGGCCGTACCCACGGCGGTGGTTATCATTCGTTGAAGAGCTTGTTCTAGAGTTTCGAGAGGAGTATTGTGTTGACCTTGGTGAGCCATTGTTCCTTCATGAGACAAGAATATCGTTGGTTAGTATTTTCAACAATACTAACCGTGGCATGGAATAAGGATAGAGAGAAAATTTTTCCTTGACTCGCCTTAAATTCTCTATGTCATAATGTCGGAACGTCCATGTGAATCACCGTAATATAATCCCGGAAATTATATTACCCTAATTCTCATGTGCATTTAACATTACTTCATAAAGTCAAGGTGGCGCACCAACAAAATTTATCAACGTAAGATCAAGATCGAATACGAGTTAGATATGATAGAAGAGTTCGAGTATAAATGCACAATTAGTCAAATAATTCCTACTTCAGTCTATATGCCGGTTGTAGTCTAGATTCACCTATGTACCCTATGACTCGGGGTGAACACAAATGAACTCTAAATCCCTACAACCAAGGCTCTGATACCACCTGTAGCGACCCCGACAAATCGTCAAGTGACGGCGTCGGCTACGTGGGTCCCATTACCTGATTATAAGTCTTTAAGATAACGTTTGACCAAAATATGTCGCCTTCATTTCAAAATAAAGATTGTTTCAAAGTTTACATGAATTGTTCAACCAAAAGTTAAGTTACAACGTTATAGATACGATTGAAATCTAGGCGACACGGTTTAAAGTAAAGTCAAAAGACGCTCCATGAAATGCATGTATACTCGACATCGGATGCAAGTATCAAATAGTAAGCGGAAGCATGTTTCACATATCGTGCAAGACCTGAGAAAAACATAGAAATCTGTCAACGAAAACGTTGGTGAAATCATAGGTTTAAGTAAGTAAGTACAAGTGAACCACAAGATTTGCATCAATGAAATAATAGTAATACATTCCAAAAGTTTGTTTCACGAGCACCCAATTATCAAAGCTTAACATTCCTTCCATTGTATACCCCATCACTTAGTGCTAGAACAAACACTGTTTCTCGAAAATATATTTCATTCGTAAACGGTAGCGAACCGTTTGAATGAGGGTTTGTCAAACCCATATGGATCCATACAACATAAGTTCTCGCTTACACCCGGCAAGTGTAACTAATGATAATCGAATTGAGGATTTTGTTCTAAACTCGTATGTAGAATGTTTGTTTTCCCGTTCTTGTGTTCACTTAGTTCAAAAGAATCGTTTATGTTTTCTCATCCCAAATATAAGTTCAAAAAGAGTAAAAGTGGGACTATGATCTCACCTTGAGTGCAAGAGTTAATAAAGTACTTCAACAAGTAGACGCGTGCAAAGACAAAGCTAGTCTTGACCTAAACATATAGGTTGTATCAATAACGGTAAACACAAACGGTCAAAGATGTTCAATTAGTCCTATGGCTCGGTACGACTCGATTATGTAGCATGTGAAGCAAATTGTCAAGTTTCATGCAAGATACAAGTATAGAATCATGTTAGAAAGATTGCATAATTAATTGGTTAAGTTTGACAAAAAGTCAAACTTGGTCGGGTCAAAGTCAACAAAAGTCAACACGTTCGGGTCGGGTCTCGGACAAATTTTCTATGCTAGTTATTCATATATAAGCATGTTAAAACAAGTTGCAAGTGAATTGGAGGTCTAGAACATCCCAAACATTTTTGGTAAAATGGACAAGTGGGACAGAAGCTGGACACGGCCTATGCCGCGCCGCGGCCAGGGGTGTCGCGCCGCGACCTAACACGTGGTCTGGCACCTGGTCAGTTTCAAGGTTCAAGTCTTGGTCAAAACTTCAAACAACCACAAAACGCAAACCGTAAACCACTAGAAGACGTATCTTATACCGTTGGAAAGCTCTTTTGATAAGGAACACAACTAAGCACTTATCATCAAACGACAACATCATTTACAATAGCCGAAAACTCGTCAATTGATCAAGAAAGGTTTATTTTCAAAGTTTCAAGTTCGTAAAACGTATTTTATGATTCGGGAATCCAATTTACACATACGATATGCCGTTTCGAAGGTAATTAAGCATACATTACAACTAATCACTAACAATTAACATTCCATGGCATTCAAGCATCAAAAGTTCATGTCAAGAACTATCAAACCCTAGTCAAACATCACAAAATCAATATTCATGTTTTTGAAGTTTTCTTAATCAACCTACGCATCAAAACGAAGCTAGTGATACTAGTAACACAATTAAAACATGCACTTTAACAATCTAACAACATTAACTCATCCAAAATCAAGGATTAAGCACACCCATTTCAAGTTCATGCTAGTTACTCCAAAAACAACAAATCGAGCAAACCAAACATATATTCATGTTAGACTCGAGCCATAGACACTAACTAACACCATTTCAAATCAAAAACACGAATTTAGAGAAATCTAGAGTTTTAGAAATGTTACCCAAACGAGATGAAGTTGGTATCAAATTGTAGAGGATGAAGAGAGGATTCCAAATATGTAATCGGATTTGTTGTGAGCTTCCAAGATTGAATTTAGATGATGAATGAATGGAATGGGTTTGTGTGTGTGTTCTTGAGATGGAGAGAAAAGGGATGAGGGAGATGATGGAATGGATGAAATGGGTTGACTAGTTGACCTAGTCAACTAGTTTGCCCATTTGGCAACTCCGGTCCCTCGAGTTTCAAAGCGGGTGCGGGATTTAACCGATCGAATATTTTTAAAACGCAAGTTAACGAGAGATGTTATAATTAAATGACGGAATTATTATGAACGTTAGTCAACGGAAACTACGAATTTAAATAACGAAAGGTATTATTTAAAAGAAAAAGACGGTGTTAAAAATAAATTTAACGGAAAAATGCGGGATGTTACAGAGCTCAAGAGGAGTTCATATTTTGGTTTTTGCAAGCTCCATTCAAGTGTAATTAAATCCTAATCAAAGGCTAGGTGTTGGTGCAAAAGCTTGGGGTATTTCTCCTTGAGGTTTCATTCTTTCGGAGCTCCATTTTTCATCATCTTCATCATCATCTTTTGGATTAACCCTCAACTAGCTTGAGGAGGTATTATTTCTAAACCCACTTGTAGTTTGTAAGTATATTTCAAAGCTTGATCCTTCTTGGGATTTAACTTAAAAATGGTTAAAGTTTACATGTTCTAAAATGGTAACACTTACATGCTTCCGCTTTAATTTGATCTTCAAATGTTTTAAGTAAGTTTATGAACTTGTTAAAATCCCAACAATTGTATCTAGAGCCGAAGTTGTTGAAATATGCTTCGAGAAGGTTATTAAACTCACTATATATTTTGCATTTTATGTACATGCATGAAAGTAAAATGCAAAAATTAAATGTTTGGGTGGGTTTGATAGTTTGGCCGATTTGTAGGACACCCAAAATGGGTTTTGGGTTGCTCCATTTTGGTCATATTTGTTGTATGTTGTTGTTCACAATCAAGCCTTGACCTTGTGTTTGGATGGTTGAATGTTTGGTTAATTTAATTCATTCATTTGGTATGTAATATTAATTCATTCATTTGGTTTGTAATATTTATTCATTTGGTTATGTAATTTATTTTATATTTGGTATGTAAAATAGATTAGGTTGTATTTCATTTTATAGACAAAATGTATTAGGATATATTTTGTAATAAGATGAAGATACAAGATGAAGACTTGGAAGAACACAAGAAGAAGCATTTGGAGGCAAGATTAAGTGGGAGATTTAAAATCTCCTACTTTGTGTTATAACCCATTTACCGGTGGCATTTGTTTTCGGCTAAACAAATGTCTACCAAATTGGCTTGATTGTGAACATATTTGTTTTGCATGCATGGTTTTTTATTGTGTTTGTATGTTTGGTTGCTACAAGTAAATCACAAATTAACAACAAGCAAAATGACAATTTAATTGGTTAAATTAAACATTATTAACGACATGCAAAACGACAATTTAATTGGTTAAATTAAAAGTGGCAAAACAACATTGATAAACGGTCATTAAGAACATGAAAAGGATCACATATATAAAATGGTTTATATCAAGTAATTGGCTTTATTACATGACATGAAAATGGATTTCAAATGAACCATACGCTAAATGCATGTTGGTGTATGGTATAAAAGTTTTCTCAAACTAGAATTAATGAAAACTTAAAACCCTTTACACACTAGGTTAACAAGTTTAACGCCATCCTTTTGTATGACACTTAGACATATTAGGGAACTTACAATGGGATAAAGGTCAACTAACCATTATGAGCAAACTAATATGATTAAGGTAAATTTTGCACACTTGTGGGATAAAGGTCACCTAACCACTTGTATGTTAAATTTACACGTTTACACAAGTAGGACAACTTGATTTGGAAATCATGAACTTAGGGTCACTGAAGCATGAGGAACAAATAGGCGTTGATGGGATAAATATGCCATGCAAAAGGATTGCATGATCCCATAACTTAGAAGTTGCAAAAGGATTGCAATTGTCATATAATGACTACCTAGCTAAATCAAATAACGGGATAAAGGTCACCTAACCGAAATTTGGTTTACCGTTGGATTCTAAAATTTAATAAACATCAATTGGATTTAAAGGGTATTGATTGTTAAATTAAAATTGATACTTAAACAACTTTGTTAAATTTTGTAGCTGGCCGCCAATAACAACAACATTCCAAACGCACCAATCAACTTTAACAACCTATCGTTGAGGTCAATCCTCGAAAAGGAAAAACTCAACCATACAAATTTCATGGATTGGTTTCGCAATCTAAGAATTGTCCTTAAACTTGAGGATAGGGCGTATGTGTTGGAAGACCCCATTCCCGATCAACCCGACGAGGATGATACGGAAGGCATGGCTTATTGGGATAAGTATTGCACCGATTCGGTGCAAGTCGCTTGCCTTATGCTTGGGACTATGATACCCGAACTCCAAAAGGACTTCGAGCATCATAGTTCAAATGACATGATCACACAATTGAACAAGATGTTCCTTCAACAAGCTCGTGCCGAGCGCTTCGAAACGGTTCGAGCGCTTCATGCATGTCGTATGGATGACTCCCAATCCGTTTCATCTTATGTCCTTAAGATGAAAAGCCTAATTGATCGAGTGAACCGTCTAAATTGCAACGTGTCTAATGAATTAGCTATGAACCTTATCCTTAATTCTCTGTCAAAAAGGTTTAACACATTCGTAATGAATTACAACATGAATGGTTGGGATAAGAGCATTGGCGAATTACATGCCATGCTTAAGACGGCCGAAGCAAGCATGGGTAAAAGAGCTTCACCCGTGCTTATGATCAATGAAGGCGGGTCCAAAAACAATAACACTTCTAAGCCAAAGGTGGCTAAGAGAAAAGGACCCGCCTACCAAGGCAAGGGCAAGATGTAACACCCCGTTTTTCCCGTATATGATTTATAGGTGTATTGTGTATGTACGACAGGCGTATGAAGGGTTCGATACATGTTCGGGTGTTAAAGTCTTGTATGCGAGAAAATGAGTCAGGACACGTTGAGTGTCGCGGCGCGACAAAGGGAGCCGCGGCGCGGCGTTTCGAATAAATCCAGATCAGAAAGTGTGGTAAAGAAGGCACCAGACTCAGGCAAAGGTCGCGGCGCGACCATTAATGCCGCGGCACGGCATACTGCACGGACTGGCACCAGATTCTTGTAATTTTAAATGAAGTTCAAGGGCAATTTGGTCTTTTCGCATTTGAGCCAGATTTGAGGATTTAACCTCATCCATTCATTTCATTTCTCATTTTAATTTCCCTTTTCTTTTCATTTTTCCTCTCAAACTCAAACACCATTTGATTTCAAAGGGATTTTTGGAAAGGAAGAAGCGGGATTTGATCTTTGGCGTAGTTGACAAGTTTGTTCCCCTCGTTCTTAGCTACACGGTGATACTAGTGGTAAGCTCTAACTCCGAATTTCATTTTCGTGTTCATCATTCAAATTTGAGGCTTTTGATTGTATGATTCGTAGATGGAACCCATTTAGTTGTTAATTGGAGATTAACACCAAGATTCGGGTTTATAAGTGTTAAAGGCGGGTTTTGGGTCGGTTAATGATTTAACCATGTTTAAGACTTGTAAATGGTGTACAATCACTAGCATTAGTGATTATTGGTGTTTTGGAGACTTTTAGGGTTTTCGTGGTTGACTAATTTTGACTAGAGTCAAAATTAGGGTTTGTTGAGGATTATGACCCGAATGTCGATTCGATGAGGTTTGTAAACTTAAAATGGATTAAGTTGAAGTATAAAACCGAGTTAAATATGTTTTGATGTCAAAACTTGTAATTGGTGAGATTTTGACCTTATGGGTCAAAATTAGGGTTTATGGGCGATTTTGAGAATGATAAGTGTTTAACACTTGTGTTCGGGTTTAATTGGTATATTAGAACCATTATCACTTGTGTTAGTGATTATTGGTTAGTTTGGGCACGGTTTGTGCTTGGAAGTGCAATTGGGTCGAATTTGCACTAAGTGTCAAATTGGGTTGGTTTGTAAATCCAATCTAAGTGTGTTGTTGAATTTGTGATAATGAAATAGGTACTTCCCATTGACGAGTTGTGGATTATTTGGAAGCATTCATCAAGGCGACAAGGTGAGTGTTAATATCCTATATGCATATGTATGTGTAGGATGGGTGCGGGTCGGGTGAAGTGGTTCTCGGTCATAGAGCTCACTTCACATATAGGTGGATTGATAGACTTGTGTATAGGTCCAATTGGCACGGTTGTGCGTTTTGGTTGACCACCTTTGGCGAGGTGCACACTTTGTGTGTACGTTATCACATGGGCGTGTGATGTGGATTATATAACCCCAATGGCGAAGGGTTAATATTGTGAGTGGAGTATTTATACGTACGTGTATATGGCGTATCTATTTGTGGGTGTTATGGCATGAACCATCGAGCCGATAGTGCCATAACATGTGTGCGATAAGATGTGAACCACGCGCCGGTAGCATCGAGTGTGAACCACGTGCCGGTAGCACTATAAATATAATGATGTGAACCACGTGCCGGTAGCATCGAGTGTGAACCACGTGCCGGTAGCACTATAAAATGAGCGTGAATCACGTGCCGGTAGCGTCGAAGTGTGAACCACATGCCGGTAGCACTATAAAAGAGTGAGACTCAAATGCGTATGGTGTGAACCACGTGCCGGTAGCACCATAGCGTTATGGTTAACCATATTATGTTGTTGGATATTGTTTAGCATGTTAAATATTGTATACGTATATTGTTGTATTGTTGTGATGTAGCTAACCCTCTGGGTGTAGCTCATTGGCGTTGTTCACCTCATCGTTGGTGAACTAACTTATACTTTGTTGATATCTTTAGCTTGTGCTTAGAGATCGTACGGTATGCTTAGTGTAGTTGCCTTATACTTGGATGCTTCGGTATGCGGTATTTGACTTTTGTGTGGCGTGTCCATTTTATACATATATATATATATATGTAGTTTATTATCACTCACTAAGCGTTAGCTTACCCTCTCGCTGTTGATATTTTTATAGGTTCGCATGCTTGGCGGCTCAGGTAAACTTGGGGATTAGAGATCTTGGCTAGGCTGCTTAGAAGATCTTGCTTTTGTATTCGATTAGGATTTGGGTAGCGTAGTCCCAAATCACCATGCCCGGTTTTGGTTGGAAACTAAACTAGTCGGGTCGTGTATGTCCGTTTGGACAATTAATCAATGTATTAAATGTTTTAAGGTTTATTAAACCTTCTATTGTATTAAAGATGTTTATGGAAACACAATTGGGACCTAAAGTGTTATTTAAAGAGTATTAAAAGGAAAAAATTTTATGGGCCGGTTTTAATACGGGTTGGGTTGTTACACAAGAGAAAGGGGAAGATGGTTACCCCAACCAACAAGAACAAAAAGCAAAAGGTTGCCGGTCAAGCTAACCCCAAGGAGGATCCGTGCTTTGGTTACGGTGAAATGGGTTACTGGAAAAGCAACTGCCCGATCTACCTAAAGGAGTTGAAAGAAAAGAGGGATGCAGGGCAAACCTCAGGTAATGTATATATGGTATACATTGAGCTTAGTATTACTTCTTCTAATACATGGGTATTAGACACAGGATGTGGAACTCATATTTGCAATTCTTTGTAGGGGTTCAAAAGAAGAAAACAAGGAGCGGGAACAACAAGTCTCTTCATGGGAAATGGTGCAAAGGTGCACGTAGAAGCTCAAGGAGACTTTGTTTCAAAGCTACAAACTGGGTTGGAGCTTGTTTTGAAAAATGTTTTGTATGCTCCTGATTTGACTCGAAACATTATTTCTATTTCCCGTTTAAGACAATGTGGTTTTGATTTCAATTTCATTGATGATGATATCCATGTTTCTTTAGATAATGTGTTCTATTTTAAGGCTTCGCCTCCGAATGGTATTTATGAATTGGTTCATGATGACACATCATGCAATAGCTTAATGTTCCATGCAAACACCAAGAAACTCAAAAGGGATTTGAGTGATTCCTACTTATGGCATTGTCGCCTTGGTCACATAAACAAGAACCGAATGCATACACTTCAAAAGAACGGCCTTTTGAAATCAAGTGAGCTAGACTCATTTGATGTATGTGAATCTTGTTTACAAGGCAAAATGACTAAAGCACC
This sequence comes from Rutidosis leptorrhynchoides, assembly GCF_046630445.1. Lineage (NCBI taxonomy): Eukaryota > Viridiplantae > Streptophyta > Magnoliopsida > Asterales > Asteraceae > Rutidosis > Rutidosis leptorrhynchoides. The sequence continues at coordinate 423,903,011 of NC_092333.1, read as the reverse complement.
TTTCAAAGGGACCTATGAAAGGGCTAAAGACTTATTGGGATTAATACATTCGGATGTATGTGGACCCTTTAAGCCCATGACTAGGAAAGGTGAAAGATACTTCGTCACTTTCATTGATGACTTTAGTCATTTCGGATATGTCTACTTGTTAAGACACAAGGATGAAACTTTTGAAGCATTCAAGGAATATCAAAATGAAGTACAAAATCAACTCAATAAGACAATCAAGGTACTTCGTACCGATATAGGAGGTGAATACCTAAGCGATGTTTTCCAAGATCATCTTAAAAGTTGTGGGATTATCTCACAACTCACTCCTCCTGGAATACCCCAACTTAATGGAGTTTCCGAAAGGAGGAACCGAACTCTAATGGATATGGTTCGATCTATGATGGCTAGAAGCTCGTTACCTCTATCATTTTGGGGTTATTGTCTATGCTTCACGGCTCATATTTTAAATATGGCCCCAACCAAGAAAGTGGAACGAACTCATCATGAGATGTGGTTTGGAAAACCTCCTTCTCTATCATACTTGAAAGTATGGGGATGCGAAGCTTATCCTAAGCGCTTTGTCGCAAATAAGCTGAATGCTCGATCCACGAAGTGTATCTTCATAGGATATCCCAAGGATGATATGGGATACTATTTCTATGATCCAACCGAGCAAAATGTATTTGTTGCTCGAAAGGCGGAATTCCTTGAAACTAAATTCCTAATGGAAGGTAATAGTGAAAGGAAGACAGATCTTGAAGAGGTTTAAGATCAAGTAGATGATACACAATTGGTTGACACTAGCACTCAACATGAAAACGTTGAGAATGATCAAATGGATGATCAAAGTGTACAAGACGTTCGCAGATCTGGTAGGATTAGTAATCCTCCTGAGAGATATGGGTTTCTCATGGATGGTTGCTATGTAGTTGATTTGGAAGAATCGATAAACTACCAAGATGCTTTATCAAGGAGCGATAAAGATAAATGGCAGGAAGCCATGAACGCTGAGATGGAATCCATGTATGACAACCAAATTTGGGAACTTGTTGTACAACCTGCTAGCTCCAGGTAGTTGATTGTAAATGGCTTTTCAAGAAGAAAACCGACATACGTGGAAACTTGGATACACATAAAGCTAGAATTGTAGCAAAAGGTTTCACTCAAACTCAAGGGGTTGACTATGATGAAACTTTTTCGCATGTGGCAATGCTAAAGTCTATTAGGATATTACTTGCCATTGCTACTCATTATGATTATGAAATATGGCAAATGGATGTCAAGACCGCTTTCCTAAATGGATATCTTGAGGAAGATGTCTATATGGTTCAGCCTGAAGGTTTTGTTGATCCGAAATATCCTAAAAAGGTATGCAAGTTAAAGAAGTCAATCTACGGATTGAAACAAGCATCCAGAATGTGGAATCATCGTTTTAATGAGGAGGCCAAGAAATTTGGCTTCATTAAAAATGGTGATGAAGCTTGTGTATACAAGAAAGCTAGCGGGAGCACTATCATGTTCCTTGTACTATATGTGTATGGTATATTGTTATTTGGAAACGATATTCCAACAATGCAAGGTGCTAAAACTTGGTTAAGTAGATGCTTCTCCATTAAGGATCTTGGAGAAGCATAATACGTTTTGGGGATTGGGATCTACAGAGATAGATCCAAGAAATCGATAGGTTTAAATCAAAGTGCATACATTAAAAAGGTCTTGAAAAGGTTCAAGATGGAAAACTCTAAGAAAGGTTTGGTACCTATTCAAAGAGGAACGCTCCTTAGTTCATCTCAGTGCCCCACCACGAAAGATGAACAGGAGAGAATGAAGAATGTCCCATATGCGTCTGCTATTGGGTCAATCATGTATGTAATGATATGCACTAGACCAGATGTGTCATGCGCTCTTAGCTTGTCAAGTAGATACCAGAATAACCCAGGAAACAGTCATTGGATTGCGGTTAAAAGTATATTGAAATACCTTAGAAGGACTAAGGATATGTTTCTAATATATGGGTCTGGTGAGGAGGAACTCGCAGTAAAGGGTTACGTGGACGCGAGTTTCCAAACTGATCGAGATGATTCTCGATCACAATCCAGTTATGTCTACACGTTAAATGGAGGTGCGGTCTCTTAGAAGAGTTCAAAACAGGATGTTGTTATGTTATCCACTACAGATTCGGAGTACATTGCCGCCTCATTGGCATCTCAGGAAGCTGCATGGATGAAGAAATTCATTGACGACTTAGGAGTTGTCCCTTCCATTCAGGACCCTCTTGAGATCTTTTGTGACAACGAGGGTGCGATTGCTCAAATCAAAGAACCTCGTGCTCACCAAAAGACCCGTCACATTGAGCGGAGATTCAACTACATAAGAGATGAAGTTGAAAAGGGAAAGATATGTATTCGCAAAGTTCATACATATCTTAATATAGCGGATCCACTCACGAAGCTCTTACATGGTGCAAAACATCAAGGGCATGTTAGTGCATTAGGGCTTCGATATTCTAGTGAATGGTTGTGATCTGTTTTATGTATTGTAATGGAACGAAGTGGTTCAAACTCATTAATATAATTATGGTGTTAATTTATTAATCTTGAGTCATGTTCCTATTTTGCGTATTTTATCCTTGAATAAGTAATTATTCTAAATTCCGTAATTGATCACAATTGTGGGAACAAATGTGAGGTTTAGACTATTATGAACTTGGATTGGTATACATTCACGGGATGAATGTGGGGCAAGGTTGCAACCAAAGTTCATAGATATTTGTGGGATACAAATATTGGAAGACTCGCCCTCAAGATTTACTAAATGGAGCCTTTGTGGTTGATCACATGTAATCTTGAGTAAAGACGAATATCATTGTATCCTCTGACCTGAGATACATATTGGGTTCAGATATTTACCAAGTATTGTGCCTTGATTCTTTCCTTCGCTATTCTGAAATATGGTAGTTCATAAGAAAGAACTCAGGTATGATGCAAGGTATATATTTAGGACGTATGTAGTCAAGATGGAATTTGTCCCTCTTATTTGTTGAGAGTCAGATGTCTAAGGCCCGATAAAGTTAAATCTATAAGAGAGTGATCACTCTGTGTCTCTTGGATTTAACATGACATCTAGGATGAAAGGATAAATGAAAGATTCACCTATTCATATTTGAGATGGGAACTCGAAAGAGATGATGTTATTGAATGGCACAAAGTCATAACATATTGGGGGTGATGGACGGTCGTTAGGTGGTATCCATCACTTGCATTAATTTCTTATGGTTCTCATGCAAGTGGGAGATTGAAGGTATTTCGTGTGCCCGGGAGACATATTAAATTAACGTGGCTAATATGTTTTGATCCAAGTCGGGTCATACCCAATAACAAGCTTACCGACACCTTATATGTATTTAATCTTGACGATTGGATCGTTAAGAAATACGCGACACTTGGATTTTAGAAAATCGGGTTTCTAAAATAAAATCACTTGAGATAAATTATTTGGATAATTTATATTTAATTATTTATAGGTTTAAATAATTATATTGTGTTATATTTTATAAAAGGTTTATAAAATATATAAGTAACATAACAATAAATGGGTTTTATACAAGTTTTATAAATAACAAAGTTTATTTATAAAATGTGGTGATGGTGGGCAGATTTTTGTGCCCCAAGAAAGACCATCCCATGCTTATTCTTGTTGCTTTCTATAACACAATTCCATATATGCATGTCCCTTGACTAGAAGCAAGAAAAAACACATGCAAATACATCAAGTACACATAAAAAAAACTGCACAAAAACCTTCTCCTTGCTATTTCTGGCCGTGGGCTGTTGGAGCTCAAGAGGAGTTCATATTTTGGTTTTTGCAAGCTCCATTCAAGTGTAATTAAATCCTAACCAAAGGCTAGGTGTTGGTGCAAAAGCTTGGGGTATTTCTCCTTGAGGTTTCATTCTTTTGGAGCTCCATTTTTCATCATCTTCATCATCATCTCTTGGATTAACCCTCAACTAGCTTGAGGAGGTATTATATCTAAACCCACTTGTAGTTTGTAAGTATATTTCAAAGCTTGATCCTTCTTGGGATTTAACTTAAAAATGGTTAAAGTTTACATGTTCTAAAATGGCAACACTTACATGCTTTCGCTTTAATTTGATCTTTAAATGTTTTAAGTAAGTTTATGAACTTGTTAGAATCCCAACAATTTTGTCTATACACTATTCATGCAATCAATGCAGTAAAATGTGTCTAGACTAAGAATGATAAGCAGGTAATTTTCTAAGGATGATAAGCAGGTAATTTTTCAACACGAAATGATAAGCAAAACTTTTGACATGCAGACACGGTCGAAGTCCAGACCCACTAATGCATCTAAACAACTATCAGTTAGACACACTAATGCAAGACCTGGTTCGCTAAGACCACCGCTCTGATACCACCTATAGCGACCCGTCCTGTAGTGACCCGAACTTTTCCATGTTTATATATATTAATTGAGATTGATATTTACATGATTAAATGTTTCCAACATGTTAAGCAATCAAACTTGTTAAGACTTGATTAATTGAAATAGGTTTCATATAGACAATTGACCACCCAAGTTGACCGGTGATTCACGAACGTTAAAACTTGTAAAAACTATATGATGACATATATATGGTTATATATATAGTTAACATGATATTATGATAAGTAAACATATCATTAATTATATTAACAATGAACTACATATGTAAAAACAAGACTACTAACTTAATGATTTTGAAACGAGACATATATGTAACGATTATCGTTGTAACGACATTTAATGTATATATATCATATTAAGAGATATTCGTACATCATAATATCATGATAATATAATAATTTAAAATCTCTTTTGATATTATAAACATTGGGTTAACAACATTTAACAAGATCGTTAACCTAAAGGTTTCAAAACAACATTTACATGTAACGACTAACGATGACTTAACGACTCAGTTAAAATGTATATACATGTAGTGTTTTAATATGTATTCATACACTTTTGAAAGACTTCAAGACACTTATCAAAATACTTCTACTTAACAAAAATGCTTACAATTACATCCTCGTTCAGTTTCATCAACAATTCTACTCGTATGCACCCGTATTCGTACTCGTACAATACACAGCTTTTAGATGTATGTACTATTGGTATATACACTCCAATGATCAGCTCTTAGCAGCCCATGTGAGTCACCTAACACATGTGGGAACCATCATTTGGCAACTAGCATGAAATATCTCATAAAATTACAAAAATATGAGTAATCATTCATGACTTATTTACATGAAAACAAAATAACATATCCTTTATATCTAATCCATACACCAACGACCAAAAACACCTACAAACACTTTCATTCTTCAATTTTCTTCATCTAATTGATCTCTCTCAAGTTCTATCTTCAAGTTCTAAGTGTTCTTCATAAATTCCAAAAGTTCTAGTTTCATAAAATCAAGAATACTTTCAAGTTTGCTAGCTCACTTCCAATCTTGTAAGGTGATCATCCAACCTCAAGAAATCTTTGTTTATTATAGTAGGTTATCATTCTAATACAAGGTAATAATCATATTCAAACTTTGGTTCAATTTCTATAACTATAACAATCTTATTTCAAGTGATGATCTTACTTGAACTTGTTTTCGTGTCATGATTCTGCTTCAAGAACCTCGAGCCATCCAAGGATCCTTTGAAGCTAGATCCATTTTTTCTCTTTTCCAGTAGGGTTATCCAAGGAAATTAAGGTAGTAATGATGTTCATAACATCATTCGATTCATACATATAAAGCTATCTTATTCGAAGGTTTAAACTTGTAATCACTAGAACATAGTTTAGTTAATTCTAAACTTGTTCGCAAACAAAGTTTAATCCTTCTAACTTGACTTTTAAAATCAACTAAACACATGTTCTATATCTATATGATATGCTAACTTAATGATTTAAAACCTGGAAACACGAAAAACACCGTAAAACCGGATTTACGCCGTCGTAGTAACACCGCGGGCTGTTTTGGGTTAGTTAATTAAAAACTATGATAAACTTTGATTTAAAAGTTGTTATTCTGAGAAAATGATTTTTATTATGAACATGAAACTATATCCAAAAATTATGGTTAAACTCAAAGTGGAAGTATGTTTTCTAAAATGGTCATCTAGACGTCGTTCTTTCGACTGAAATGACTACCTTTACAAAAACGACTTGTAACTTATTTTTCTGACTATAAACCTATACTTTTTCTGTTTAGATTCATAAAATAGAGTTCAATATGAAACCATAGCAATTTGATTCACTCAAAACGGATTTAAAATGAAGAAGTTATGGGTAAAACAAGATTGGATAATTTTTTCTCATTTTAGCTACGTGAAAATTGGTAACAAATCTATTCCAACCATAACTTAATCAACTTGTATTGTATATTATGTAATCTTGAGATACCATAGACACGTATACAATGTTTCGACCTATCATGTCGACACATCTATATATATTTCGGAACAACCATAGACACTCTATATGTGAATGTTGGAGTTAGCTATACAGGGTTGAGGTTGATTCCAAAATATATATAGTTTGAGTTGTGATCAATACTGAGATACGTATACACTGGGTCGTGGATTGATTCAAGATAATATTTATCGATTTATTTCTGTACATCTAACTGTGGACAACTAGTTATAGGTTACTAACGAGGACAGCTGACTTAATAAACTTAAAACATCAAAATATATTAAAAGTGTTGTAAATATATTTTGAACATACTTTAATATATATGTATATATTGTTATAGGTTCGTGAATCAACAGTGGCCAAGTCTTACTTCCCGACGAAGTAAAAATCTGTGAAAGTGAGTTATAGTCCCACTTTTAAAATCTAATATTTTTGGGATGAGAATACATGCAGGTTTTATAAATGATTTACAAAATAGACACAAGTACGTGAAACTACATTCTATGGTTGAATTATCGAAATCGAATATGCCCCTTTTTATTAAGTCTGGTAATCTAAGAATTAGGGAACAGACACCCTAATTGACGCGAATCCTAAAGATAGATCTATTGGGCCTAACAAACCCCATCCAAAGTACCGGATGCTTTAGTACTTCGAAATTTATATCATATCCGAAGGGTGTCCCGGAATGATGGGGATATTCTTATATATGCATCTTGTTATTGTCGGTTACCAGGTGTTCACCATATGAATGATTTTTATCTCTATGTATGGGATGTGTATTGAAATATGAAATCTTGTGGTCTATTGTTACGATTTGATATATATAGGTTAAACCTATAACTCACCAACATTTTTGTTGACGTTTAAAGCATGTTTATTCTCAGGTGAATATTAAGAGCTTCCGCTGTTGCATACTAAAATAAGGACAAGATTTGGAGTCCATGTTTGTATGATATTGTGTAAAAACTGCATTCAAGAAACTGATTTCGATGTAACATATTTGTATTGTAAACCATTATGTAATGGTCGTGTGCAAACAGGATATTTTAGATTATCATTATTTGATAATCTACGTAAAGCTTTTTAAACCTTTATTTATGAAATAAAGGTTATGGTTTGTTTTAAAAATGAATGCATTCTTTGAAAAACGTCTCATATAGAGGTCAAAACCTCGCAACGAAATCAATTAATATGGAACGTTTTTAATCAATAAGAACGGGACATTTCAGTTGGTATCCGAGCGTTGGTCTTAGAGAACCAGAAAATTTGCATTAGTGTGTCTTATCGAGTTTGTTAGGATGCATTAGTGAGTCTGGACTTCGACCGTGTTTTCTTTAAAAATGATTGCTTAACATTTTTGTTGGAAACTATATATTTTTAACATATGAATATTATGTGATATATTAATCTCTTAACGTGTTTGATATTATGTGATAGATGTCTACCTCTAGAACAAGTCCCATTGACTCACCTAATAATAATGAAGAGTCAAATGTAAATTGGAATGATTTGTGGACTGATTCACAAGTTCCCGAAGAGGAACCGGAAGAAGAGTCGGAACCGGAAGAAGAATTGGAACCGGAAGAAGAATCGGAACCGGATGAAGAAATAGAACCGGTGGGGAAATAATAAAACGGTTAAGTAAAAGAAAATCCTCAACCAACCGACCAAAGTTAATTATGGTCAATGGTGTTTCCGCCAAGGAAGCAAAATATTGGGAGGATTACCAATTCTCCGATGAATCGGATTCCGACGAGAATTCCGATGATGTTATAGAAATTACCCCAACTGAATTTAAAAAGGCAAAAGAAAATAATAAGGGAAAGGGCATAAAAATAGAGAAATCTAATTCCAACCCCGATGAACTTTATATGTATCGTCAACCCCCGAAGTCCTTAAGTTGTAACAATGACCCGGGAACCTCTAAACCACCAGGTTTTTCTAAACCAATGTGGACAACGACGGCTCGTATTAGGGGAACATCATATATCCCTAGAAACTTGGCAAAACGAACCAAAACCGAAGAAGAAGAAACGAGCGAGTCGGAATAAGATAGTTGTATTCGTGTGGTGTAATATATGTAATATAGTGTTCTTATGCTTTATGATATATGTAAAAATTGCTTGTATTAATAAGTATTTTTTTTATGAATCTAACTCTTGTCTATTTTACAGTTTAAAAACACAAAATGGATAGACAACCTAATATTTTAAGAGACCTACCCGGAGACATGATTGATGAAATCTTGTCTAGAGTCGGCCAGAATTCTTCGGCACAACTATTTAAGGCGAGATCAGTTTGTAAGACATTCGAAGAACGTTCCAAGAATGTCTTGGTTTATAAGAGACTTTCGTTTGAAAGATGGGGGATATCACATTGGGAAACCCATAAGTTACGATGTGTTTACTTTGACGCATATATTGCGGGGAACCCAAATGCTATTTTACGCAACGGGTTAAGAAATTATTTTGACTCAATATATCCGAATATTGGACTTCGTGATTTAGAAAAAGCGGCTAACATGCAACATAAAGAAGCATGTTATGCTTACGGATTAGTAATGTTCGCTTCTCACCAAAGTGAGAACAAGAACATCGGGCTACAACTATTAAACAAAACGTTTCCACAAGTGACGGAGTCGGTAATTGGGGTAAGAAATGAGGTTTTTAGATTATTACGGGACTGTTGGACATTACGTAACCCTCGTCCCTTTGATGACGTTACAACACGCTGTCTTATCAACGGCCATAACGGTTATGTTGCACAAGACCAAGGATGGGAAGTAGTCCTAGTAAAACCAGAATGCATGACTTGTTTCTGGACGTATGAATTACGTGTCTTTATTGCCTTTGCCGAACGACTTGTGTACTAGCTAGAATTGTCTTCACAACTATCTTGTATCAAAGTTATTGTGTGCTATATTTCATGCTTTATGTAAAATAAGCGGTATTGTAAGTTTGTAAAATATTGTATAAAAGTTTGAACGCGAAATATTATTATAATCAGTTTTTCATATAGAATTGTAGTAGTTGAATTGTATATTAGCTACTAAGTATGAACTTAACGGGTAGGTACTACCCGAATTTAAACTTATAAAACGCTAATATGAAGAAAAAGCTTTTATAAATGAGTTCATATTATGCTACGAAATACTATTAACTACTCTTAATATTCTGTATGATTAACTTGTTCCATTTAACTATTTTGAAGGAAATGGCACCGACTACTCGACACACCGTGAATATGAATGAAGAGGAATTCCGTACTTTTCTAGCTTCAAACATAGCCGCAGTACAGGCTGCGCTACATACCAACAATAACCTTGGATCTAGCAGTACAGGAAATCGTGTAGGATGCACCTACAAAGAATTCACTGCCTGCAAACCTTTGGAATTTGATGGAACCGAAGGACCGATCGGATTGAAACGGTGGACCGAGAAGGTTGAATCGGTGTTTGCCATAAGTAAGTGTACTGAAGAGGACAAAGTGAAGTACGCTACGCATACCTTCACAGGTTCTGCGTTAACATGGTGGAATACCTATCTAGAGCAAGTGGGACAAGATGATGCGTACGCACTACCGTGGTCAGCATTCAAGCACTTGATGAACGAGAAGTACCGTCCCAGAACCGAGGTCAATAAGCTCAAGACAGAACTTAGAGGGTTACGAACCCAAGGATTTGATATTACCACGTACGAAAGACGATTCACAGAATTGTGCCTATTGTGTCCGGGAGCATTCGAAGATGAGGAAGAGAAGATCGACGCGTTTGTGAAAGGATTACCGGAAAGAATCCAAGAAGATATAAGTTCACACGAGCCCGCCTCCATACAACAGGCATGTAGAATGGCTCACAAACTAGTGAACCAGATTGAAGAAAGAATTAAAGAACAGACTGCTGAAGAGGCCAATGTGAAGCAAGTCAAAAGAAAGTGGGAGGAAAACGGTGATAAGAATCACCAATACAATAACAACAGCAATTACAACAATAATCGCAACAATTATCCCAACAATCGCAACATCAATCGCAACTACAACAAACGGCCCAACAACAACAACAACAACTACAACAATCATCCCAACAACAATAATAACCGCAACAACAACAACAATCAGAAGCAGCTATGCCAAAGGTGTGAAAAGAATCACTCGGGGTTCTGCACCAAATTTTGCAACAAGTGTAAAAGAAATGGTCATAGCGCGGCGAAGTGTGAGGTCTACGGACCAGGGGTTAATAGAACGAAAGGAACAAATGGTGTCGGAACGAGTAATGGCGGAGCAAGTAGTGTCGGAGCAAGTTATGCCAATGTAGTTTGTTATAAATGTGGAAAACCAGGCCACATTATTAGAAATTTCCCGAACCAGGAGAACACGAATGGACAAGGCCGTGGAAGAGTTTTCAATATTAATGCGGCAGAGGCACAGGAAGACCCGGAGCTTGTTACGGGTACGTTTCTTATTGACAATAAATCTGCTTACGTTTTATTTGATTCGGGTGCGGATAGAAGCTATATGAGTAGAGATTTTTGTGCTAAATTAAGTTGTCCATTGACGCCTTTGGATAGTAAATTTTTACTCGAATTAGCAAATGGTAAATTAATTTCAGCAGATAATATATGTCGGAATCGAGAAATTAAACTGGTTAGCGAAACATTTAAGATTGATTTGATACCAGTAGAGTTAGGGAGTTTTGATGTGATAATCGGTATGGACTGGTTGAAAGAAGTGAAAGCAGAGATCGTTTGTTACAAAAATGCAATTCGCATTATACGAGAAAAAGGAAAACCCTTAATGGTGTACGGAGAAAAGGGCAACACGAAGCTACATCTTATTAGTAATTTGAAGGCACAAAAACTAATAAGAAAAGGTTGCTATGCTGTTCTAGCACACGTCGAGAAAGTACAAACTGAAGAAAAGAGCATCAATGATGTTCCCATTGCAAAAGAATTTCCCGATGTATTTCCGAAAGAATTACCGGGATTACCCCCACATCGATCCGTTGAATTTCAAATAGATCTTGTACCAGGAGCTGCACCAATAGCTCGTGCTCCTTACAGACTCGCACCCAGCGAGATGAAAGAACTGCAAAGCCAATTACAAGAACTTTTAGAGCGTGGTTTCATTCGACCAAGCACATCACCGTGGGGAGCTCCTGTTTTGTTTGTCAAGAAGAAAGATGGTACATTCAGGTTGTGTATCGACTACCGAGAGTTGAACAAACTTACCATCAAGAACCGCTACCCACTACCGAGAATCGACGACTTATTTGATCAACTACAAGGCTCGTCTGTTTATTCAAAGATTGACTTACGTTCCGGGTATCATCAAATGCGGGTGAAAGAAGATGATATTCCAAAGACTGCTTTCAGAACACGTTACGGTCATTACGAGTTTATGGTCATGCCATTTGGTTTAACTAATGCACCAGCTGTGTTCATGGACCTTATGAACCGAGTGTGTGGACCATACCTTGACAAGTTTGTCATTGTTTTCATTGATGACATACTTATTTACTCAAAGAATGACCAAGAACACGGTGAACATTTGAGAAAGGTGTTAGAAGTATTGAGGAAAGAAGAATTGTACGCTAAGTTTTCAAAGTGTGCATTTTGGTTGGAAGAAGTTCAATTCCTCGGTCACATAGTGAACAAAGAAGGTATTAAGGTGGATCCGGCAAAGATAGAAACTGTTGAAAAGTGGGAAACCCCGAAAACTCCGAAACACATACGCCAGTTTTTAGGACTAGCTGGTTACTACAGAAGGTTCATCCAAGACTTTTCCAGAATAGCAAAACCCTTGACTGCATTAACGCATAAAGGGAAGAAATTTGAATGGAATGATGAACAAGAGAAAGCGTTTCAGTTATTGAAGAAAAAGCTAACTACGGCACCTATATTGTCATTGCCTGAAGGGAATGATGATTTTGTGATTTATTGTGATGCATCAAAGCAAGGTCTCGGTTGTGTATTAATGCAACGAACGAAGGTGATTGCTTATGCGTCTAGACAATTGAAGATTCACGAACAAAATTATACGACGCATGATTTGGAATTAGGCGCGGTTGTTTTTGCATTAAAGACTTGGAGGCACTACTTATATGGGGTCAAAAGTATTATATATACCGACCACAAAAGTCTTCAACACATATTTAATCAGAAACAACTGAATATGAGGCAGCGTAGGTGGATTGAATTATTGAATGATTACGACTTTGAGATTCGTTACCACCCGGGGAAGGCAAATGTGGTAGCCGATGCCTTGAGCAGGAAGGACAGAGAACCCATTCGAGTAAAATCTATGAATATAATGATTCATAATAACATTACTACTCAAATAAAGGAGGCGCAACAAGGAGTTTTAAAAGAGGAAAATTTAAAGGATGAAATACCCAAAGGATCGGAGAAGCATCTTAATATTCGGGAAGACGGAACCCGGTATAGGGCTGAAAGGATTTGGGTACCAAAATTTGGAGATATGAGAGAAATGGTACTTAGAGAAGCTCATAAAACCAGATACTCAATACATCCTGGAACGGGGAAGATGTACAAGGATCTCAAGAAACATTTTTGGTGGCCGGGTATGAAAGCCGATGTTGCTAAATACGTAGGAGAATGTTTGACGTGTTTTAAGGTCAAAGCTGAGCATCAGAAACCATCAGGTCTACTTCAACAACCCGAAATCCCGGAATGGAAATGGGAAAACATTACCATGGATTTCATCACTAAATTGCCAAGGACTGCAAGTGGTTTTGATACTATTTGGGTAATAGTTGATCGTCTCACCAAATCAGCACACTTCCTACCAATAAGAGAAGATGACAAGATGGAGAAGTTAGCACGACTGTATTTGAAGGAAGTCGTCTCCAGACATGGAATACCAATCTCTATTATCTCTGATAGGGATGGCAGATTTATTTCAAGATTCTGGCAGACATTACAGCAAGCATTAGGAACTCGTCTAGACATGAGTACTGCCTATCATCCACAAACTGATGGGCAGAGCGAAAGGACGATACAAACGCTTGAAGACATGCTACGAGCATGTGTTATTGATTTCGGAAACAGTTGGGATCGACATCTACCGTTAGCAGAATTTTCCTACAACAACAGCTACCATTCAAGCATTGAGATGGCGCCGTTTGAAGCACTTTATGGTAGAAAGTGCAGGTCTCCGATTTGTTGGAGTGAGGTGGGGGATAGACAGATTACGGGTCCGGAGATTATACAAGAAACTACCGAGAAGATCATCCAAATTCAACAACGGTTGAAAACCGCCCAAAGTCGACAAAAGAGCTACGCTGACATTAAAAGAAAAGATATAGAATTTGAAATTGGAGAGATGGTCATGCTTAAAGTTGCACCTTGGAAAGGCGTTGTTCGATTTGGTAAACGAGGGAAATTAAATCCAAGGTATATTGGACCATTCAAGATTATTGACCGTGTCGGACCAGTAGCTTACCGACTTGAGTTACCTCAACAACTCGCAGCTGTACATAACACTTTCCACGTCTCGAATTTGAAGAAATGTTTTGCTAAAGAAGATCTCACTATTCCGTTAGATGAAATCCAAATCAACGAAAAACTCCAATTCATCGAAGAACCCGTTGAAATAATGGATCGTGAGGTTAAAAGACTTAAGCAAAACAAGATACCAATTGTTAAGGTTCGATGGAATGCTCGTAGAGGACCCGAGTTCACCTGGGAGCGTGAAGATCAGATGAAGAAGAAATACCCGCATCTATTTCCAGAAGATTCGTCAACACCTTCAACAGCTTAAAATTTCGGGACGAAATTTATTTAACGGGTAGGTACTGTAGTGACCCGAACTTTTCCATGTTTATATATATTAATTGAGATTGATATTTACATGATTAAATGTTTCCAACATGTTAAGCAATCAAACTTGTTAAGACTTGATTAATTGAAATAGGTTTCATATAGACAATTGACCACCCAAGTTGACCGGTGATTCACGAACGTTAAAACTTGTAAAAACTATATGATGACATATATATGGTTATATATATAGTTAACATGATATTATGATAAGTAAACATATCATTAATTATATTAACAATGAACTACATATGTAAAAACAAGACTACTAACTTAATGATTTTGAAACGAGACATATATGTAACGATTATCGTTGTAACGACATTTAATGTATATATATCATATTAAGAGATATTCGTACATCATAATATCATGATAATATAATAATTTAAAATCTCTTTTGATATTATAAACATTGGGTTAACAACATTTAACAAGATCGTTAACCTAAAGGTTTCAAAACAACATTTACATGTAACGACTAACGATGACTTAACGACTCAGTTAAAATGTATATACATGTAGTGTTTTAATATGTATTCATACACTTTTGAAAGACTTCAAGACACTTATCAAAATACTTCTACTTAACAAAAATGCTTACAATTACATCCTCGTTCAGTTTCATCAACAATTCTACTCGTATGCACCCGTATTCGTACTCGTACAATACACAGCTTTTAGATGTATGTACTATTGGTATATACACTCCAATGATCAGCTCTTAGCAGCCCATGTGAGTCACCTAACACATGTGGGAACCATCATTTGGCAACTAGCATGAAATATCTCATAAAATTACAAAAATATGAGTAATCATTCATGACTTATTTACATGAAAACAAAATAACATATCCTTTATATCTAATCCATACACCAACGACCAAAAACACCTACAAACACTTTCATTCTTCAATTTTCTTCATCTAATTGATCTCTCTCAAGTTCTATCTTCAAGTTCTAAGTGTTCTTCATAAATTCCAAAAGTTCTAGTTTCATAAAATCAAGAATACTTTCAAGTTTGCTAGCTCACTTCCAATCTTGTAAGGTGATCATCCAACCTCAAGAAATCTTTTTTTATTATAGTAGGTTATCATTCTAATACAAGGTAATAATCATATTCAAACTTTGGTTCAATTTCTATAACTATAACAATCTTATTTCAAGTGATGATCTTACTTGAACTTGTTTTCGTGTCATGATTCTGCTTCAAGAACCTCGAGCCATCCAAGGATCCTTTGAAGCTAGATCCATTTTTCTCTTTTCCAGTAGGGTTATCCAAGGAAATTAAGGTAGTAATGATGTTCATAACATCATTCGATTCATACATATAAAGCTATCTTATTCGAAGGTTTAAACTTGTAATCACTAGAACATAGTTTAGTTAATTCTAAACTTGTTCGCAAACAAAGTTTAATCCTTCTAACTTGACTTTTAAAATCAACTAAACACATGTTCTATATCTATATGATATGCTAACTTAATGATTTAAAACCTGGAAACACGAAAAACACCGTAAAACCGGATTTACGCCGTCGTAGTAACACCGCGGGCTGTTTTGGGTTAGTTAATTAAAAACTATGATAAACTTTGATTTAAAAGTTGTTATTCTGAGAAAATGATTTTTATTATGAACATGAAACTATATCCAAAAATTATGGTTAAACTCAAAGTGGAAGTATGTTTTCTAAAATGGTCATCTAGACGTCGTTCTTTCGACTGAAATGACTACCTTTACAAAAACGACTTGTAACTTATTTTTCTGACTATAAACCTATACTTTTTCTGTTTAGATTCATAAAATAGAGTTCAATATGAAACCATAGCAATTTGATTCACTCAAAACGGATTTAAAATGAAGAAGTTATGGGTAAAACAAGATTGGATAATTTTTTCTCATTTTAGCTACGTGAAAATTGGTAACAAATCTATTCCAACCATAACTTAATCAACTTGTATTGTATATTATGTAATCTTGAGATACCATAGACACGTATACAATGTTTCGACCTATCATGTCGACACATCTATATATATTTCGGAACAACCATAGACACTCTATATGTGAATGTTGGAGTTAGCTATACAGGGTTGAGGTTGATTCCAAAATATATATAGTTTGAGTTGTGATCAATACTGAGATACGTATACACTGGGTCGTGGATTGATTCAAGATAATATTTATCGATTTATTTCTGTACATCTAACTGTGGACAACTAGTTATAGGTTACTAACGAGGACAGCTGACTTAATAAACTTAAAACATCAAAATATATTAAAAGTGTTGTAAATATATTTTGAACATACTTTAATATATATGTATATATTGTTATAGGTTCGTGAATCAACAGTGGCCAAGTCTTACTTCCCGACGAAGTAAAAATCTGTGAAAGTGAGTTATAGTCCCACTTTTAAAATCTAATATTTTTGGGATGAGAATACATGCAGGTTTTATAAATGATTTACAAAATAGACACAAGTACGTGAAACTACATTCTATGGTTGAATTATCGAAATCGAATATGCCCCTTTTTATTAAGTCTGGTAATCTAAGAATTAGGGAACAGACACCCTAATTGACGCGAATCCTAAAGATAGATCTATTGGGCCTAACAAACCCCATCCAAAGTACCGGATGCTTTAGTACTTCGAAATTTATATCATATCCGAAGGGTGTCCCGGAATGATGGGGATATTCTTATATATGCATCTTGTTATTGTCGGTTACCAGGTGTTCACCATATGAATGATTTTTATCTCTATGTATGGGATGTGTATTGAAATATGAAATCTTGTGGTCTATTGTTACGATTTGATATATATAGGTTAAACCTATAACTCACCAACATTTTTGTTGACGTTTAAAGCATGTTTATTCTCAGGTGAATATTAAGAGCTTCCGCTGTTGCATACTAAAATAAGGACAAGATTTGGAGTCCATGTTTGTATGATATTGTGTAAAAACTGCATTCAAGAAACTGATTTCGATGTAACATATTTGTATTGTAAACCATTATGTAATGGTCGTGTGTAAACAGGATATTTTAGATTATCATTATTTGATAATCTACGTAAAGCTTTTTAAACCTTTATTTATGAAATAAAGGTTATGGTTTGTTTTAAAAATGAATGCAGTCTTTGAAAAACGTCTCATATAGAGGTCAAAACCTCGCAACGAAATCAATTAATATGGAACGTTTTTAATCAATAAGAACGGGACATTTCACGTCCTAATCCATCTGGAAGAATACATTACATTTGGTTACATCGCGAGGTCTTGACCTCTATATGATACATTTTACAAACATTGCATTCGTTTTTAAAAGACAAACTTTCATTACATCGAAAGTTGACAGGTATGCATACCATTTCATAATATCCAGCCTATAAATGAACTAATTTGTCATTTACTCAATAATAATCTCTATTGAACTCGACGACTTGAATGCAACGTCTTTTGAAATATGCCATGAATGACTCCAAGTAATATATCTAAAATGAGCAAATGCACAGCGAAAGATTTATTTCATACCTGAGAATAAACATGCTTTAAAGTGTCAACCAAAAGGTTGGTGAGTTCATTAGTTTATCATAATCGATCATTTCCATAATTTTAATAGACCACAAGATTTCTATTTTCATTTTTCATAAACATCATCTCATATCAGGTATTTCGCACAAACTGCATAGAGATAAAAATCATTCATATGGTGAACACCTAGTAATCGACGTTAACAAAACGCGTCTAGAATATCCCCATCATTCTGAGACTCTCATCGGACATGATAAAATCGAAGTACTAAAGCATCCGTAACCCGGATGGGGTTTGTTAGGCCCAATAGATCTATCTTTAGGATTCGCGTCAATTAGGGTTTCTGTTCCCTAATTCTTAGATTACCAGACTAAAAAGGGTGATATTCGATTCGATAATTCAACCATAGAATGTAGTTTCGATTACTTGTGTCTATTTCGTAAAACAGTTATAAAAGCAGCGCATGTATTCTCAGTCCTCAAAATATATATTGCAAAAGAATTTAAAAAGAGAGCAAATGAAACTCACCATACTGTATTTTGTAATAAAAATACATATGACGGCATTGAATAACTGAACAATGCATGGTTGACCTCGGATTCACGAACCTATATCAATTATATATATATTAACACATAATATCAATCAACTAAGTTTATAAATTTTATAATGTATTATGATTAATTTCCTTTTATATAATTATATTAATACTTATAATAGGTTATATTATATTTATGGTATATAATTTAATTAATGTTATAATAATAATAATATATTAGTTAATATATTAAAATATGGTAGTTTGTAATATTAGTAATATTTATGTTACATGTAAAAAAATTATATTTTATATACAAAAATATTTGTTGTAATAATAATAATAATACTAGTAGTAATATTAGTAATGCAAATAATGATAATAATAATAATGTTAAAAATAATAATGATAATAATAATAATAATAATAATAATAATAATAATAATAATAATAATAACAATGATATTCATGATATTAATAATAATAGTCAATTTAAAAAAATAATAATAATGATAATAATAATAAAAATAATGACAATTCTAATAATAATAAGGATAGTTTTAATGATAATAAAATGATAGTTTTTATTAATAATAATACTTACATTAATAATAAAATGATAAAATTAATAATAATAATATTACTAATATTACTACCTTAAGAAGTTAGCTTTCCAAAAATAAAACGCCATTGCCCGGGTTCGAACCCAAGACCTCTCGTTAAACAACCACACTCCCAACCATTGAACCACTCATTATTTTCTTGAAATAACTCGTACGAGACACACATTAAAACCAACTGTTTACCATTATATTCCTATTTTCATCACCAAAATTCTAACTTTGATCAACCTATTATTATCATCATCAACAATTATGACCATCATTATTCCAATCATCCTCATCTATCTCATTGTTACCCGAAATCTCCGTATAACTTCGTGAATCATAAAATCATCACTAATAAATCGTATTATCATCGCTTATCATTTTATCTTGATTAATTTGGAAGTCCATTACTAGTTAATAAGCCCAAAGTTTAACTAGCCCAAATAATCAACCCTATTTATCCTGATTAAGTGGATCTCATAAGCCCATCATCACAAAAAAAAAATCACTTCGTGATTTTTAACATATCATCATCAAACTCTAGCCTAGTTATCATATCCTCATCGACATCATTTTCATTAACTTCTCCAAGTATAGTATACTAACTGCTGGGCCATAATTTTAATTTAACAAAGCTGTTTGGGCCAGGAAGTCATAAGCCCATATATCAATTTAACAAGCCCTATTAAGATTCGTGGCCTATTGGGTTTTCCATCAGAAGCTCGACTGGAATGAAGTAACAAGAATACAGCTGCTAGTTAATACTCGTAGCAAATATTCATCATCAATAACGACTAGCCCAAATAGCCAAAAACGAACTACAATCCAACAAGTTAAGATCCAACAAGCAGTCCCGTACTCGTAATATATATATTCGCTGTATACCTTCTATCGCCATCCCTAAACACTTTATAATCTAAATAATAAAAAAATGCAACGTCAATTCTCTACTTGCTCATAATGTCGGCCACTAATTTATCATATGTAAATTGTATTTGGCCCACTAGTACTTATATACTACAGTAATAAATTGCATCCTCCACCTTTGATCATCTCATATACGTTAAAATAAAATAGGAAGCTAGTGGTAGCTGCAGTAAGACAGGATGTGAAGCAAAGCAGCAGATTTCGATGATATTTGAATAACAGGAAGCACGAAACAAGGTAACAGTTATAGTAGTTTAATGGGTTTCGAATAAAGATGGAGTTGTAGTGATTGTAATGGAAAGAAACCCAAGTTTTAGAAGCAGTAATCATCTTTTGGTGTTGGGTTTGATTATGGTGGGTTTGATGTTCTTCAAATCAGAAGAAATAATAAAAAAATGCTACGTATGTATATATATTTATATAGAGGGAGTGATAGTGAAGGAAATGATTGAAGGTGAAATGGGTGGTGGTTTGAAGGTGTTATGGGTAGTGATAGTAAAGTGGTGGATGGTATTTGTGGAGTGGCGGTTTGGGGTAACCTTGGGAAGGTGGTCGATGGTGATGAAAAAAAATATAAAAGTTTCTTGATGTTCTTGCTTGATAGTTTCACGAAGAAGGAGAGAAGAGAGAGAGTAGAGAGAGACGATGTAGAGATGAGGATTGTGGTGGTTCGTGGTTTAGTTGATTTGTGAAGTGGGTCACAATGGTACACGATGGTGGTGGTGGAGTTTGCCACCGAACAGCTGCAGCAGGAATCAAACACGATGGTTTGTGAATGGGTTTTGTGACCGGAGCAATTTGAGAAGAAACCCAAAGTAGTAGTTATGGGATTTCGAATTAGATTTTGAGTTATGGTGGTTCAATGGTAGTAAAAGAACAAAAAGGGATGGTCAAGGTGATTGTACATGGTAATTGAAGAAACAGAAGTATTAAGATGATGTTGTGAAGGTGGGGATTATATGTGTGGTGTTAGTGTACGTACCACACATCTATATATCATCAAGTTGGTGTTAAGTAATATATGTACATATTAGCTGGTAAACACAGTAATCCATTACTTAAATTACTTAAATGAAATTCATGAATGCATAGGATCCATTCTAGTTTTGCTAATGGGTGACAAAAACAGGATAACTATATATTAAATAAATATATGCCTAAATAAAAACGTGTAAAAAAGATACATATAGATTTTTCTTTGCCGACAGTCTAACATGGGTATTATTTCGCGCTCCGTTGTTTACTCAGTGGCGAATAAAAGTGTTCAGAAAAATCTCATATTTTTAAATTAACTATATTTATTTATTTTGATCATTATGGTATAAAATTCAATCATAAATTATTAAATAAAAAATACATTAATTATTCACTTTCAACCCCCAAGTAAAATATAAAAAGTTTTAAAATTTAACAAACAACTTCTAAATATATTATTAATAAGCCTAAAATTTATAAAACTCATTTTCAGATCACCGTTTATTTTAAAATCATATAAGTTTAAATTTAACTTGCTTAATATCAATCGAAACATCAAACGAGTATTACAGTCATTTAATATTTATTTTTAATATACTTTATTTATATATAGAGATGTATTTTAAATAATAATTATTATAATATCCTATTTTTATTTTATTAACCTTTAATAATAACAACATATAATACTTCAAATTATATTTCGAATTATTATTTATATATACATACACACATATCTATTTACAATTAATTGTTCATGAATTGTCGAGAGCAGTTGAAGGTCAATTGAATATATGAACATCGTTCCAAAATTTTTCTAGACTCAACATTACATACATTGCTTATCGTATCGAAATCATATAAAGATTAAGTTTAAATTTGGTTGGAAATCTCCGGGTCGTCAAAACCTATATCACACATAGGTACAATATACGCATAAATATCCATTCTCTAAAAGAGAACCTGACACAAATATCCCTTAGCCGAGGGATCACACCTTGCTCGCCAAAACCCGCCCATTTAACACCTAATGGACACAATCCAACTACCACTTCGGGTGGTAATTCAAACCAACACAACAAAGTACAATTTAACCCAAATCATACTTTACACCAATTAAACCAAACCTAGGTCTTAACACTAAATTACTACTTAGGTAGTAATCATTTCAAACGCCGATTACACCAAAAACCCCAACACGTGCAATATTGACCCATATTGTCTTTGACCGCGTTTGACTTTTGTTAAAATGTCATTTTAACCCAAAAACACTTCCCACAATTACTTTCATTCAAAAATGCCATTTAACACTTAACAAAAGTGTTTAACATCCATTTAACCCAAATTAGTGCCATCATCAATTTTGACCCAATTCAAATTATCCATTATGACCAAAGTCATAAAACGCCCCATAATCACAAACGGCTAGTGATTATATTTCCAAAACACCAATTAACAACTAAATCAAGTATTTACATACTTGATTCACCAAAACTTGACTCAAAACTCATTTTGACACCAAACCAAGTCAACACCCATTTTGACTAGCAAAACTTGTTCCCAAGAACACCAAAATCACTAACAAACTCATAACCTAGTGATTTAACACCCAAACCATGACAAATACTTCCAAATTCGTCATCAAACCCTAAACCCACAATAATCGGGTTCACTTACACTAACAATACAACAAAACCCCATATTTCACAAGAAATGGGGTTTATAACCCTAACTAGCACAAACCATAACCCCAAATCAAAATCAAAGTAATTAAAATCAAATCTAGGGTTTACCTCAACTCCAAAACCGAGCTAGTAGCTAGAAACATCAAGGAGAACCAAGACCCGCTTCTAATTTGGGCAAAAATCACCATCTTCATCACTATTGGAGCTTCCTCTCTCGAGAAACCCTTTACTCTCTCTCTAAGACTTGAGGATGAAGATAAGAATGAGATCTAGATCTGATCTCCAGCTATATATACACCCACATGTGAAATTACCAAAATGCCTTTCTTATTTTCCAATTTAAAATGAAATTCGGCACAAAATCCCGTCGTGGACCGCCGGTCCAAAGTGGACCGCCGGTCCAATGCTGAGCTGTTGACAAAAAGCCTAGTGCTGGACCGTCGGGCCAATCTGGACCGCCGGTCCAGTTTGCTCCTATTTTGCCTTTGAACTAATGTTGGACCGTCGCGCCAATCTAGACCGCCGGTCCACTTCTGCCTTTGGAAAATCTGAGTGTTACAACTCTCCCATACTTAACATTACGCACCATTAAGCAAGTAATCTAATACCCGCACACCTGCCATTCGCAACTCGGAACCAAATTCAACGATCTTACAAGTACATCTAAAATTTAGAAGTCGAAAATACCCATAGAACTCACCATACATTAACATAAGCTCGAACTCACTTATTACCTTTGCTACCACCGACAGTACCACGTACTTCCAACGACCGAATTGTTTGTTGAGGGAACACGAAAAGCACAATGTAACCTTACAAGTTTCCCTCAGACTTCCACCCGCATCATGCTACGTCCATAACCAAATCACCCAACGTGATCTACTAGGTCCACTACGCCATGAACCAAGTCTTGCATTAATCCAAATCGAGAAGGATTTCATGCCATGATAATACTCCGTATTTCAATGGCTCATACTTGCACAACTCAACTGATCGCACCTCCGTTTGTGCGCATGCATTTGACTTCCACAACTACAACCGGTAATTCTCGATTCGACAAGTCGATGCCAACAGAGCAGTCGACACACTCCTCCAATGAGCACTTCTTACGGTGGCGCACTGAAGTTTGAGCAGAGGGGTATAAAATACTATTAAATTTTACAAGGAAATACTATTAAATACGATACAATTTTACACAAGATATATATTTATTTATTGAATGGATATACTTAAACCTTGCTACAACACTTATAGGCAGTGTACCTAATCGTACAGTAGTGTAGTTTTTAGTAAGTCCGGTTCGGTCCACAGAGAATCTTTTAAACAAAGCTTAACGCTATATTAGTTTTATTTTATAAAAATACAAATATATATATAGGTAATATTATTATTATAAAGGGGGGTTTTTACCGTTTAATGACCGGTTTGTCGATTTTAAAACTTTAGTCGCAGTTAAAACCAAATGTAAAATATAAATAAAAGACTTAATTTAAAGCGTAAAGTAAATAACGATAATGAAATTGCGAATAATAAAAGTGCGATAAAATAAACTTGCGATAATTAAAAAGTACGATAATTAAAAGTGCAATTAAATACAATAACAATAAAAATGCGATAATTAGAAGTGCAATTAAATATAAAATAAAGAAAATTAAATATGAAATAAAAGAATTATGCTTATTTAAACTTCCGTAATCATGATGTTTGACGTGTTGATTTTAGTTTTATGCCCATGGGTTAATTGTCCTTTGTCCTGGATTATTTAATATGTCCATACGGATTTGTCCATAATAGTCCATCAGTCATAAATACAAAGAGCGAAAACCTTCGTCAAATTATTCTTATTCCCGAAGTCAAATATTCCAATTAATTGGGGATTCGAATTGTAACAAGGTTTTAATACTTTGTTTAATGAATACACCAGGTTATCGACTGCGTGTAAACCAAGGTTTTACTACTTTGTTAACAATTACACCAATTACCCTTGAATGTAATTCACCCCTGTTTCAACAAGTCTATTAACTATTAATCCAGTTCCGTGTCCGGTAAAATGAATAATTATTGGTATTTATAGATATCCCGCCCACCGTACCCAGTCAAGCGTATGTGGTTATAAATAAATACGTCGAATTATAAGTTTGTATATTAAATTAACAAGGTATTGTTTAGTTAATATAAAACCCATTAATAGCCCATAGTCTAATTTCCCCAAGTGTCGTTCTTTTATCCAAACCCCAATTATGGTACAAAGCCCAATTACCCAATTTTAGTAATTAGCCCAACATCATGATTACTTCGGATTAAATAAGCATAATAATAACTTAAGTACGAGACATTAAATTAAAAAGGTTGAACATAACTTACAATGATTAAAAATAGCGTAGCGTTACACGGACAGAATTTCGACTTACACCCTTACAACATTCGCTAACATACCCTTATTATTAGAATTATAATTAAAATTAAAATTAAAATATAAATATAAATATATTTACGTATAGATATAGATGGATGGATATATTATGTGTTTTTTGCGATCAAACTGCGTTTGCTTTTATAGGGAATTGAGTCCAGGTGAGCTCCGCGACTCGCGCCCTTTTTGCTCTTCAAACTCCGTGAGTCGCGGAGTTTGTAATTACAGCTCACTCCATTTTGGCTCTTTGTTTACCGACGGTTTATTATATAAATATAATATATATATAATTTATATAATTAATTATATATTATATTATATTTATATACATAGTTAACTTGTAATTTTTAGTCCGTTGCGTCAAGCGTTGAGAGTTGACTCTGGTCCCGGTTCCGGATTTTCGAACGTCCTTGCGTACAATTTAATATCTTGTACTTTGCGTTTTGAATCTTGTACTCTTGTAATTTCGAGACGTTTCTTATCAATAATTGGAACCTCTTTGATTGTATTTTATACTTTTGAGCTTTTTGGTCGTTTGCGTCTTCAATTCGTCGAATCTGTCTTTTGTCTTCACCTTTTAATATTTAAACGAATATCACTTGTAAATAGAACAATTGCAACTAAAAGCTTGTCTTTCTTTGGGAATAATGCTATGAAATATATGTTCGTTTTTAGCATTATCAAATATTCCCACACTTGAGCGTTGCTTGTCCTCAAGCAATATAGTCTTGAAATACAAGAATCACTTCTTTATTCTTCACACTTTGTACATCAGTGATTTCTTTACGGCGGTATAAACAATGGTAGTAACGATATGGTTTACAGTCCCACATGACTATAAAAATTTAGATCCATTAAGGAAATTGGATCTTTATGAAAACATTTGATCTTTTGAAAATTAAATCTAGTTTTTACCCTAGATAAGTTTTCCGAAATAACCCTTCACCGGTGTTTACAAATTATTTTTGTGGGTTTGGTGGGTTTCATATTTGAAAATTTTAGCTCAAAACTTGCAGTTTTGTGTCACCCACTTGCTAACCTTGTATTTGGAAAGCAACACGTCCAGTTTACTTGTCCCGTATATTACCTTTCAGTAAACTACCATCCGGTTGTAAAGGAAAGCGTTGAACAAGCAACTGTTAAGGCAATGTCCCCTGACATGCTTTTAATTATGGTCTATAACGTGTCGGACGCAATTACTATCCTTGGTAGGAGCAATAGTAAAGCTCACCCTTATGATTTTTCGGGGTGGCACAAGGTCCTGTCTTTGACCATGCTATGCAACCACCGTTCTTACGGTTGACACCCGATTTGGTTCAGGTGACCTAATGAATTCCAGGTGAATTCCTAGGATTTTACGTTCAATGGTAATGAACGCATTGAAAATAGGTTTTTAGAAAACAAATCGGTTTGTAATTTTGATCAAAATATTTTCTCGTTCAAGCTCGAGTTTAGATATCAGCGAATTCCATGAGTTTGTAATTCTCAATCTTTAAGGTCAATCTCTAGGATTGAGTAATATCAGTCTTAAAAGCTGATTTTTGATCTTTAAGGAGATTATCCTTTCTGGGGATCTGATTCATTAGTCTTATCAAGCTAATTTGCACGGTGCCCCCCCATTGTACGAGATAAATCCTTCTCATGGTTAGGATAAATCTGACCACTTGGCGACCCTGTTTTATGCTGAGGTCCGTGGATTTCCTGCTGATTTTAGTGATGACTTTTCTAGATTTGTCGTCAACCTACAGCTGGTCTGGACGACAACTTCCTGACCTAAATCAAGAAGCGCGTTTCTTTTTTGGAAGACTTTACTTCCTTTTAATGATGGAATTGATTCATCGTGTAGATCCATCTCTTCTTTTCTTTCATCGGGTAAAACAGTTTAGTTTAGTCCAAAGCAAAAGTATTTTCAGTTATTTGTTACAGAAATATGTGACATATGTTTAAGATAACTTGGTAAATTTTCCCACACTTGGCTTTTATTTTCCTTTTTATTGTCCTCTATTCCATTTTAAATGAATTTTAACATTTTGGTTTGTTTCTCAATTTATGTCCTTTCCTAGGTAACAATAATTTCGGTGTTAAAACCTAGTTTTATCGTTCATAAATATGTATAAACATGATTTTGAGTTCATTTAATTGAAAATTTTGAAAAATTTTACTAGAATTGGGTAGTCAGTATATAAGACTAGGGCTGTTCTTTATTATCAGAGAGCACTAGATTCTAATACAACTACTGCTTTACTAGTATTTTTAATGGTAACCCAGTATTTAAGATAAAAATTTTAAAATCCGAAAGAATTTAACCCCTTCCCACACTTAAGATCTTGCAATGCCCTCATTTGCAAGAAATTAGTAACAATTTAAATTATTGAGGGTGATTTGTGTGAAAATGATTAAATTTTACCAAAGTTTCCAAACATATTTGTGTTTGCTTGCTGAATGATAAATGGTGCATATCATTTGTTCATTCCGTCTTGTTATTTCACATATATTTTGCATCTTGTCGTCAAAATTAGTTGCTTTTGCTGAACTTAATGCCAGTCTTTGAAAATGAGTTGTTTTTACCCTGTTGTGTACATAAGATAAACTGCAAACATATATATATATTTTTGAAGTTTGGTATATTACCCCACATTCAAAAATTATTAAAATCTAATAATAAAATTTAGAAAATTATAAAAACTATTACAATATTAACATAAGTATTAAACGTATCAACATTACAAATTACAAAATAAATAAAACTAAGTAGACTAGGGATGATACTGATACCAGTAGGGGTTCCATGCATAACCATAGGTGCTATAAAATGCTTCGGCTGGGTTATACGTAGGATACGGTGGTTGAATCTCTATAGACCAGGGAGGGAATATGGGCGATGGAGTAGGAATATAGTTTCTACCTATATGTTGGCAATAAGCTATGATTTGGTTTTGATGAACTTGCCAATCTTCAAATGCTCTATGTCTAGCATTTTCATACTCTTGTGAAGCTATAAACCTTTGCATTTCTGCCATTTCATTTCCCCCTCCTACATTACCTTGCTGTTGGTTTCTCTCAACCTGTGGATGTCTACCATGGTATTGTACTGCGGCATTATTTCGCCTCTTCAAAACCTTCGCACCATGGTATACATTTAAACCTATTATATCTCGGGGTTCTGGTTCTTCGATTAGTAATCCCCCCCCCCAACTTATATCCACACCGAGATATTCAGCAATCAAAGTAATAAATATACCACCTCCTATTATGCTATGCGGTCTCATCCCCCTAACCATAGCTGATAAATAATAACCCACACAATAAGGTATACTTACAGCGCTTTGTGGGTCTCGAATACACATATGGTAAAACAAATCCTGTTCATTTACCTTTTCCTTATTCTTACCTCTTTGTGTAATCGAATTAGCTAAAAACCTATGAATTACTCTTAATTCAGCTCTATCTATATCCAAATAAGAGTAATTTCCCCCTTTGAATCGGTGATGGCTAGTCATTTGACTCCATACACCATGCGTATCAAAATTTTTGTCTATTTTCCTACCGTTCAATATCAACCCTCTACAATCGGCAGATGCTAACTCCTCAGGCGTATATATACGTAAAGCCTGAGCCATGTCTAGTAAAGACATGTGGCGTATCGAACCTCCTAACAAAAATCTAATAAAAGATCGATCGGTTAAACTAGCTACCCGATCATTTAATTCTATACTACACAACAATTCTTCACACCATACTTTATATACAGGTCTACGCATGTTGAATAACCGTACCCAATCGTTAAAAGTAGAATTACCATACCTCTGTGCAAGTAATTCCCTAATTGGCCCGGCCAATTCTACAGCTTCTAATGGTCCCCATTCTATGACCCTAGGTACCTTAACAGCTTTAGATTGAAGAGTATGCAAACCCCTTTGGTATTTTGGATAATCTATCCAAAGTCTGTCAAATCTCAGGTTCGGGTGCAAATCTTCCAAGTGCATATCAGAGAATGTCATGACTGGATGAGGTATATCTTGTTTGTAGTAGTTATCCACCTCCTGTTGTTCCGCATTCTCAGCATGAGCATTGCGAGCTTGGGATGAAGATTCACCCCTTTCAGTCTGCAAAACACATCAAACACAATTTTTGTGCATCCAAATATGCATTAGTGTCAGCAAAATCATCAATCAAAATAATTACAATGACATGATCAATTTATATCAAACTTAAGCTCATTTTCATATTTTCATCAAATTTACACTTTTTCAAATAAGCATATACGAAAATGTTCGCCAAGTTCATAAGCATTCAACTCAAATAACATGTCAAAATAATCATTATTAGCAATTAAACAAGCTTCAAATGGCATTATCTCTCAAAAATCAAGTTCATGAATTTTAGACTTGAAAAAGTCCACTTTAATTCTCAAAATCATGTTTAGGCTCAAATTTTGGATCATTTAACTACCTAAACATGTTACACTACTTAATTTAGCAACAATTCATGACAAAAATCGGCCATAACCTGTTTATATCAAAAAGCCCCAAATTTGCTCAAGAACACAAACCCTAGATTACTCAAAATTTGAAGTTTAAGGCTTCTAATCATGTTAAATAGCATCAATCTAGGTTATACAAGCATAATACATAAGTAATTTAAACATAATTACACTAAAAAGCATCAAAATCAAATTGGGTATAAAATTGCTCAAGAACACTAATTTTCGGATTAAATGGTGTTTAGGTGTAGAAATTTACCCTTTTTCTTGAGTAATTCCTTGATAGCATCCTTCTTAACATGATTTTAGTAAAAGATTTGATGATTAACGGTCAAAAATTGTGAATTTGGGAGGTCTTTTTCGGGTTTTTGCGCAGTATTTTCGTGGGTTTTTGTTTTTGTGGTGTGTGGACTGAGCTGTTCGTTCAGCTTTTATTTTTTTCTGGATTTTGGTCCCTCCGCGAGTCGCGGTGTTTGACCCTTCAAACTCCGCGAGTCGCGGAGTTTGTATTTTTTTTTTTATATCTTATACTAATTAAAACAATTAAGTAATTAATTTTAAAATTTTGTTTCCCTTGTTATTTAGGACGAGGTCGTTTCGGATCGATGTCCTAGTCTGTCCTTCAACAAAATTTTAAAAATTATCTTTTTGTAGCGATTGTTTTAAAAGCTAAGATTTTTGGTTTTTTTAATGTTTTTGGCATACTTTAATTCAATAAGATTAAAAATAATGATAATAAAAGTTCTCGTCCCTCCCTCGGGTAAAGCAATTTCGGTTCAAATGACCTAGTCTTCAACTTACGACGAATTTTAAAAATCATATTTTTAACTTAATGAGATAAAGTAAATTTTTGTTTTTAAATTCACACAACTTAAATATAAAATTCAAAATTAATATTAAAAATTCACACCAAACTTAAAATTTAAAATGCATAAAAATAAAATTCATATTTTAAAAATTAAAAAATTCACACCAAACTTAATTTAAAAATTCATATTATAAATTCACACCAAACTTATATTAATTTTTCAAATATTTACAATTTTAAATATATTGATTTTACAAAGTTTATAATATTAATTTAAGATTTATATATTAATTTTAAAAACATGGTAAAAATAAAATTAAAAATCTTTTTGGCTTTTATCCCACTTTAATCAATCAAATATTATCAAAAATATGCGCCCCTCTTTTCGGTAAAGTAATTTCGGTTCCAAGACCTAATTTAACTCATGACGAATTTTTGAAATATTTTGGGTTAATTGATTAAAGATATTTATACCTTAAGAATAAACGTTAAATTTTGCAGTGATGTAATAAATTTTTGAATGATATCAATAATTTCGGTCGCCAAACCTAATTTTATTCAATACCAATTTAATACTTTATAGCGAACAAATTAGCGTTTATTATCAAAAGGTTAAAAAAAATAAAAATTGTATAGACTTACCTGTGAGATAGTATTCTTAGTTATATGATCTATCCCATTCATAAGATAGTCGGTTTAATTGGTTTTCCATGGCTACATAGGCGTAACCTAGAGCATTCAGTGTTTTTTCTTCTAAACATATGAACGGTCCGTCTCTGCATAAAGTAACAAATTCGGTATTTGAATAGGTATGATTATTTGAACATTTACCTCCATGTAACCATTTTCCGCATTTGTGACATCTTTCTAGGTGTCGTGCTCTTCTTTTCGCTGCGGATTTTGATTTTCCTTTACCAAATTGTGGCTTATTATCTTCGCATCTGGATTCTTTTCTTACTCCGTCCAATCTTTCTCTGATTACTGATACTATTTCACTCGGTAGTGTATCATTATTACGTTTAGTGATCAAAGCGTGTAGCATTAGACCATGGTTTAGTTCACAGGAAGTCTTCATATCGTAAAAACCTAAAAAATAAAAATTTAGAATGGGGGGAGAAGACTAGTTCTTTAGGGTCTGCTAGGGAAAGACCATTTTTAGTTCCATTTTCGAGAACTACATGAAAACAGAAAATCTAACTCTAACAGAAATACATAAACCCCCTATACTTAGTTGAAATTGTGATTAACATTATTTTCAATTGAATCATCAACAACTTGTATATCTTTGACTTTTACTTCAATCCATTTGTTGATTTCCTCCGTAACTTTCACAAATTCAACTAACATCGCCTTTTCTTTTGACGATAAATTGGATATTAATCGGTTATATAACTTAAAGTTTCCTTTAATCTTAGCAGCGTGAATCCGTTTATAAAGTTTCTTCGTTGAACTGTTAAAAATGGGTTCATCTAATTTCGTATCATCAACGACATTCTTTGTGATTGGATCATCATTAAGTGTTTCTTCATCTTCCCCACACTTATGCGTTTTTATTGGTCTAACAGTTTTGGTTGGTGGAGATCTAAACTTTCGGTTCACAAAGGTGATCGATGTATCACCATTCCTAAGTGTCATTCTACCTTCTCTTACATTAATGAATGCCTCGGTGGTTACAAAAAATGGGTGACCTAGAATTAGAGGAATATCAAGGTTTTCCTCCATATTAATCACTATGAAGTTTGCAACAAAGCTCAAACTTCCCACGTTAACAAGTAAATTATTTGCTATTCCAACCGGGTGTTTAATGGTTTGGTCAAATGATTGAACACCTATTTTGGTTGGTTTTAATTTACCCATGCCTAATCTTTTGTATAAGGAAAGAGGCATAATATTTGCACCTGCTCCTAAATCTGCGAGTCCATTATATACAGCACCATCATTAAGCAAGCAAGAAATGATAAATTCACCCGGGTCTCCTGCTTTAGTAAGTCGAGTTGGTTTGTAAACCTTTTTCGGGTGTTCTTTCCTTGGTTCTTTCACTTCTATTTGAATTTCTTGTTCACATTTTTCTTCGTTTCTTGGAATGGGAGGTTTGTATAAGAATTCTTCTTCATCACTCAAATTTGAATCCTCCTTATATTCTAATTTTGATTTTTCATATGTTGTTGATAACATATTTATGTTTTCATTTTGAAGGTTTTCTTGGGTGGTGAAATTATGATTAACTTCATTGTCAACTTCCATCGGACCATGTATGTAATGTTTAACTCTGTGACCATTAACTTTAAATTCAATTCCATTTGAATTTATTAATTCTATCGTTCCTTATGGGAAAAATCTTTTGACTATGAATGGTCCAGACCATTTTGATTTCAATTTTCCAGGAAATAGCTTGAATCGTGAATTGAAAAGAAGAACTCTGTATCCTTCTTTAAATTCTTTTGAACTTCTGATTCTTTTATCATGCCATTTCTTCGTTCTTTCTTTATAGATTAACGAATTTTCGTTTGCTTCATGTCTTAATTCTTCTAATTCGTTTAGTTGACTTAATCGTAGACGTCCAGCTTCTTGTAAATCAAGATTACATGTCTTCAAAGCCCAAAATGCTTTGTGTTCAATTTCTACTGGAAGATGACATGCTTTTCCATAAACAAGTCTAAAAGGTGTGGTTCCAATTAGAGTTTTGTAGGCTGTTCTAAAAGCCCAGAGTGCATCCTCCAATTTAATGGACCATTCCTTCGGATTTGATCCTACGGTTTTTTCTAGAATACGTTTTAAAGCTCGGTTGGTATTTTCAACTTGTCCACTTGTTTGCGGATGATATGCGGTGGAGATTTTATGAGTTACTCCATATCTTTTAAGAACTTTCTCAAGTTGATTATTACAGAAATGAGTTCCCCGATCACTTATTAAAGCTTTCGGTGTTCCAAATCTTGCAAAAAGACGTTTTAAAAAGTTGACTACAACTCGTGCATCGTTAGTTGGGAGAGCTTGTGCTTCCGCCCATTTAGATACATAATCAATGGCAACGAGAATGTAGAGATTATTATGAGATTTTGGAAATGGACCCATAAAGTCAATACCCCAAATGTCAAATACTTCACATACTTGAATGACATTTTGTGGCATTTCATCACGTTGACTTATTTTTCCGGCCCTTTGACAAGTATCACAGGATTTGCAAAGAAGGTGTGCGTCTTTGTAAATTGTAGGCCAATAGAATCCAGCATCGTAAACTTTTCTTGCTGTTAGTTGAGGCCCATAATGCCCTCATGTTGGTCCTGTGTGACAATGGTTTAAAATTTTACTAGCTTCATCTCCGAATACACATCGGCGTATAATTCTATCTGGACAACTTTTAAAAAGATGTGGATCTTCCCAGAAATAGTGTTTTATATCACTAAAGAATTTCTTTCGTTTTTGGTACGATAATCCTTTTTCAAGGAATCCACATACTAAATAGTTTGCATAGTCTGCAAACCATGGAATTTCATTATAATCTATCTTCAATAGATATTCATCAGGAAAGTTGTCTTGTATGGCCGATTCATTTAGAACTTCTAATTCGGGATTTTCAAGACGAGAAAGATGATCAGCGGCGAGATTTTCTGCTCCTCTTTTATCTCGGATTTCAATATCGAACTCTTGTAAGAGTAAGATCCAACGGATTAATCTTGGTTTGGCATCTTGTTTCGAAAATAGGTATCTAAGAGCAGAATGGTCGGTATAGACCACCGTTTTTGCTAGAACGAGATATGAACGAAATTTGTCAAAAGCAAAGACAATAGCAAGGAGTTCTTTTTCAGTAGTTGTATAGTTCGTTTGTGCTCCTTGTAACGTCTTACTAGCATAATATATAGGTTGAAATCGTTTTTCAATCCTTTGTCCTAAAACGGCTCCCATTGCAAAATCACTTGCATCGCACATTAGTTCAAACGGTAGATTCCAATTTGGTGTTATCATGATCGGCGCATTAGTGAGTTTCTCTTTAAGAATATTAAAAGATTTGATACATTCATCTGAAAAGATGAATGGAGCATCCTTTTCTAGGAGTTTATTCATAGGAGTGGCAATTTTAGAAAAATCTTTTATGAAACGTCGGTAAAAACCGGCATGCCCTAGAAAACTCCTAACTCCTCTAACATTGGTGGGATGTGGAACTTTAGCAATTATATCTACTTTAGCTCTATCCACTTCAATTCCTTCTTTCGAAATTTTATGACCAAGAACGATGCCTTCTTTAACCATGAAATGGCATTTCTCCCAATTAAGTACTAGATTTGATTGTTCGCATCTAATAAGCATTCGTTCCAGATTAACTAGACATGATTCAAATGTATCACTGAAGACTGAAAAGTTATCCATGAAAACTTCCATGCATTCTTCTATCATGTCGTGAAAAATTGCCATCATGCACCTTTGAAAGGTTGCAGGGGCGTTGCAAAGTCCAAATGGCATGCGTTTGTAAGCAAAAGTACCATAAGGGCACATGAATGTGGTTTTTTCTTGGTCGTCAGGTGCTATTGGAATTTGAAAATATCCGGAAAATCCATCTAGAAAACAATAGTAACTATTTCCGGCTAATCTTTCCAACATTTGATCAATGAAAGGTAAGGGAAAGTGATCTTTTTTGGTGGTGTCATTTAATTTTCTATAATCAATACACACACGTCATCCTGTTACAGTCCTAGTAGGAATAAGCTCATTTTTCTCATTTGTAATGACAGTCATGCCACCCTTCTTAGGCACGCATTGAACTGGGCTTACCCATGGACTATCAGAGATTGGATAAATTAAACCTGCATCTAGCAGTTTAATAATCTCCTTCTTAACAACATCTTGCATATTAGGATTTAGTCTTCGTTGGTGTTGCACATACGTTTTATGACCTTCTTCCATAAGGATTTTATGTGTGCAATACGAAGGACTTATTCCTTTAATATCATGAATCTTCCATGCAATGGCTGGTTTATGAGCTTTCAACACAGAAATGAGTTGTGATTTCTCATTTTCAGTAAGAGAAGACGATATTATTACAGGTAATTCAGATTCACCATGTAAATAAGCGTATTCCAAATGGTTTGGAAGTGGCTTTAGCTCTAATTTCGGAGGTTCTTCTATCGATGATTTGTATCGATATCTGTCTTCTTATTTTAGCATTTGAATTTCTTCTGTTGTTGGTTCATATCCATTAGCTATTAGTGTAGCTAACATTTTAGATTCATCAATTGGTTCAGTTCCTTCTCCTAAAGAACATTCTCCTGTTCCTTGTAATTCTGGAAATTCTTCTAACAATTCTGCATGTGCATCTATAGTTTGAATATAATAACATGTATCATCTGCAGATTGTGGTTGTTGCATTGCTCTATCAACTGAAAAGGTAACACTCTCGTCCTCTATACTTAGGGTCAATTTCTTACCGAACACGTCTATCATTGCTTTAGCCGTGTTTAAGAATGGTCTTCCTAATATGAGAGGAACTTGAGAATCTTCTTCCATGTCCAGAACAACAAAATCTACTGGAAATACTAAAGTACCAACTTTAACTAGCATATTCTCCATTATCCCTCTAGGATATTTTATTGATCTATCGGCTAGTTGTATGCTTATTCTTGTTGGTTTCAATTCTCCAAGGTCTAGTTTAGTGTATAGTGAAAATGGCATTAAATTTATACTAGCACCTAAGTCTGCCAATTCTTCTATTGAACTAAGACTACCCAGAAAACATGGAATTGTGAAACTTCCTGGATCAGATAATTTTTCTGGTATCTTATTCAACAGCACTGCTGAACAATTAGCATTCATAGTAACAGCCGAGAGTTCTTCCATTTTCTTTCTATTTGAGATCAGATCTTTCAAGAATTTAGCATATCTAGGCATTCCTGAAATCACATCAATGAAAGGAAGATTTACATTTATCTGTTTAAACATATCCAAGAATTTGGATTGCTCGGCTTCAAGTTTCTCTTTCTTCATTTTACTCGGGTAAGGAAGTGGTGGTTGGTATGGTTTAACATAAGGTTTAGCCTTAACTGTGTTATTTTCATTAACCTTTTCAACTACCGGTTCTGTTTTCTTATCTTGTTCGGGTTGTGGTTCTTGTGGAGTACGAATAGTTTCATCAGAAGTTACAGGTATTTCAGGTGGTTTAAGTGTTGTACCACTTCTTGTGGTAATGGCTTTAGCTGTTTCATTCCGGGGGTTAGCATTTGTATCACTAGGTAAACTTCCCAGTTTTCTTTCACCTATTAACCTTGCTAGGTTACTTACTTCTTGTTCCAGATTTTGAATAGAAGCTTGTTGATTTCTAAATGCTTGAGCATTTTGTTCATTGGTCTGTTTTTGAGATGTGAAAAACTGCGTTTGAGTTTCAACTAGCTTCGTCATCATATCTTCTAAATTCGGCTTTTTATCATCGGTTTGTTGTGGTGGTTTGTTTTGAAAATTAGGTCTTTGCTGGTTGTAAGTATTATTGGATACTTGTTGATTGCTAGGACCTTGTTGGTTGTTGTATGGAATATTTCGGTTATAATTCTGGTTTTGATTGTAAATTCGTCTTGGCGGTTGATAATTATTCTGATAATTATTTCCAGGCCTTTGGTTTATGTATGAAATATTCTCTCTTTGTTCCATTGTTAATTCAATACTGAGACAATCTTTTGTCAAATGTGGTCCTCCACACTGCTCACAACCAATTCGTATTGAGTGAATATCCTTAGTCATCTTTTCCATTCGTCTCTCGACAGCATCTATCTTTGCGGAAATGGAATCTAAGTCATGGCTAGAATCGGCTCTAGCTGCTTTAGATGATCTAACGATATCTTTTTCTTAGTGCCACTCATGTGAGTGGGAAGCAGTGTTATCAATAATTTTGTAAGCATCAGTTTCTGTTGTAACATCCCGCGTTTTTCCGTTAAATTTATTTTAACACCGTCTTTTTTTTTTAAATAATATCTTTCGTCATTTAATTTGGCATCTTTCGTTAACTAACGTTCATAATATCCTCGTTATTTAATTATAACGTCACCCGTTTACTCGAGCGTTTTAAATATTCGTTTGGTTATTTCCCGCACCCGATTTGAAACTAGAGGGACCAAACTTGCAAAGAGGCCAAAGATTTGACTAGGTCAACTAGTCAAACCTTCAACCTCCTCCTCTCATTCATCTCTCTCTTTCTCCTTTTGATACTTCCAAATCCTCTCAACTTTCTAACATAAATTCATCATCTAAATCCGGATTAGGGAGCTAGCAACCAAATAAATTACATATTCTTGATCCTCTCATCATCCTCTTCGATTTGATGCTAACTACTTCGATTTTGGGTAACATTTCTAAAACACTAGATTTCTTTAAATTTGTGTTCTTGACTTAAAAGTGTGTTAATTAGTGTCTATGGCTCATTGTGATGTCGTGTATGTAATTTGTATGCTCGATTTGTTGTTTTTGGTGTAACTAGCTTGAATATGAAAATTGCTTGCTTAATCTTTGATTTTGGATGATTAAAAGTTGTTTAATTGTTAAAGTTCATGTATTAAATGTGTTACTAGCATCATTAGCTTCAAATTGATGTGTAGGTTGATTAAGAAAACTTCAAAAACATGATTATTGATTTTGAGATGTTTGACTAGGGTTTGATAGTTCTTGACATGAATTTTTGGATGCTTGAATGTCATGGAATGTTAATTGTTAGTGTTTAGTAGTAATGTATGCTTCATTACCTTCAAAACGGCATATCATATGTGTGAATTGGTTTCCCGAAACTCAAAATGCAATTGATGAACTTGAAACTTTGAAAATGGACTTTTATTGTTCGCTTGATGAGTTTTCGGCTATTGTAAATGATGTTATTGTTGGACCATAAGTGCTTAGTTGTATTTCTCGTCAAAATACCTTTCCAACGATATATGATAGGCATTATAAGTGTTTGCGGGTCAAGAGTTGGGTTGGAAAAGGTTTTGGTTCGTGCATACTTTGAAAAACTGACCAGAATTCTCTGCCCAGATGGTGGCGCGGCGCGCCCCATCCCCGCGCGGCGCGCGGATTGGCCTGGTCAGATTCTGACCTCTTTGTCCCATTTCACGTGAAATGTTTGACTAGCTACCGACCTCCGATTCACATGAAACTTGTTCTAATATACTTGTATATGAATAATTAGCATAGAAAAATAGTCCGGGACCCGACCCGAACATGTTGACTTTTTCGTTGACTTTGACCCGACCAAGTTTGACTTTTTGTCAAACTTAACCGATTAATTATGCAATCTTTCTAACATGATTCCATACTTGTATCTTGCATGAAACTTGACAATTTTCTTCACATGCTACATAATCGAGTCGTGTCGAGCCATAGGACTAATTGAACAACTTTGACCCTTCGTGACTATCGTTATTGATACAACCTACTTGTTTAGGTCGAGATTAGCTTTGTCTTTGCATGCGTTTACTCGTTGAAGTACTTTATTGACTCTTGCGCTCAAGGTGAGATCATAGTCCCACTTTTACTCTTTTTGAACTTATATTTGGGATGAGAAAACATAAACGATTCTTTTGAATTAAGTGAACACAAGAACGGGAAAACAAACATTCTACATACGAGTTTAGAACAAAAATCCTCAATTCGATTATCATTAGTTACACTTGACGGGTGTAAGCGATAACTTATGTTATATGGCCATATGGGTTGACAACCCTCATCTTTGACGGTTCGCTACCGTCTACGGATGAAATATATTTTCGAGAATCAGTGTTTGTTCTAGCACTATGGATGGGGTATACAATGGATGGAATGTTAAGCTTTGATAATTGGGTGCTCGTGAATATTAACTTTTAGAATGTATTACTATTATTTCAACTTTGCAAACCTTGTGGTTCGACTTACTTACTTTCACTCACTTACTTACTTAAACCTATGATTTCACCAACGTTTTCGTTGACAGATTTCTATGTTTTTCTCAGGTCTTGCACGATATGTGATACATGCTTCCGCTCATTATTTGATACTTGCATTGGATGTCGAGTATACATGCATTTCATGGAGCGTCTTATGACTTTACTTTAAACCGTGTCGCCTAGATTTCATTTGTACTTATAACCTTGTAACTTAACTTTTGGTTGAACAATTCTTTTAAACTTTGGAAACAATCTTTATGTTGAAATGAAGGCGACATATTTTGGTCAAACGTTGTCATAAAGACTTATGACCAGGTAATGGGACCCATGTAGATGACGCCGTCACTTGACGATTTGTCGGGGTCGCTACAAGTGGTATCAGAGCTTTGGTTGTAGGGATTTAGAGTTCATTTGTGTCCACCCCTAGTCATAGGGTACATAGGTGAATCTAGACTACAACCGGCATATAGACTGAAGTAGGAATTACTTGACTATTTGTGCATTTATACTCGAACTCTTCTATCATATCTAACTCGTATTCGATCTTGATCTTACGTTGATAAATTTTGTTGACGCACCACCTTGACTTTATGAAGTAATGTTAAATGCACATGAGAATCAGGGTAATATAATTTCCGAGATTATATTACGGTGATTCACATGGACGTTCCGACATTATGACATAAAGAATTTAAGGCGAGTCAAGGAAAAATTTTCTCTCTATCCTTATTCCATATCACGGTTAGTATTGTTAAGAATACTAATCAACGATATTCTTGTGTCATGAAGGAACAATGGCTCACCAAGGTCAACACAATACCCCTCTCGAAACTCTAGAACAAGCTCTTCAACGAATGATAACCACCGCCGTGGGTACGGCCGTGGCCGATCACTTTTCCAACAACACTAATCGTGGAGCCGGTAATTCAAGCGAAGGTTGCTCCTACAAGAACTTCATGAAGTACAACCCTCCCACTTTCGATGGAACCGGAGGAATGGTTGTTCTCACCCGATGGTTTGAACAAATGGAGACCGTTTTTAACACAAGCGGTTGTCGAGACCAAGATAAGGTCAAGTTTTCCACCCTCACTTTCACCGGCATTGCTCTTTCGTGGTGGAACAAGTACGTACAATCGGTGGGTATTGATGAAGCCCACACACTCTCATGGACCGAATTAAGAGAAAGAATGATCACCGAATATTTTCTGCGCGACAAGACTCGAAGGCTCGAACAGGGTCTAAGGAATTTAAAAACGGTCGGGAATGACCTCGAAACTTATAATCAACGGTTCACCGAACTAGTCTCAATGTGTCCAAAACTCATGACTCCCGAATCCCTAAGAGTCGAACTTTACATGGATGGCCTCCCTAAGAGCATTCAACACGGGGTAATGGCATCCCAACCCACTAACATACAAGAGGCTTTAACCAAGGCCCGCCAAACTTTAGAAATGGCAAATGAAATGGAAGCACCGGCACCAATGGTCGAGAACCACCCGAGTAACAACAAAAGAAAATGGGAAGCCTCTCAATCAAGCAACCGCAACAATAACAACTTCACCAAAGAGCCCTTTTTCCCCGGCGACAAGAAAGGGTATGCCGGAAAACTACCTTTTTGTAACGAATGCCACAAGCATCACTTTGAAGGATGTGGCAGGTTTCGCCACCGGCGCCAAGGAAGTGGTCACATCGACAAACATTGTGGAAGTGCCACCCCCGTCCCTCGAAAGGGACCCAACACACAAAAGTCGGTCACTTGCTACGCATGTGGCCAAACGGGTCATTTTAGGAATGAATGCCCAAATAAGAAAATCAACCCCAACGCACGCCGTTAAACTTTCAACATCAACGCCTAGGATGCCCGAGACGACGATGGACTAGTCACGGGTATGTTTCTTCTCGAAATTCTCACGTTTCATGTTTATTCGATTCGGTTACCGTTAGACGTTTTATAAACAAGGCTCTGACTCATACTCTTTGCACTTCACCTTTTTCCCCTAGACACTACTTAGGCAATTTAAGTGACCAACGGAAAATATTGTGTGCCTATAAATTTTATTGGAGGATATACGTTAAGACTTTTGACTTGACACCTATAGAACTAGGGAGCTCGGAACCTATTCGTTAAAAAAAAAAAGAAAATGTTTCCCCATCATCTTGTATAGATTATTGTGAACTGAGTAATTTTCGGTCGGAAACCGATACCCTCTCCCTCGCATCCATGACCTCATAATTTCTTGCATGAATCCCGTGTGTATTCCAAAACGACCTCCGTTCCAGTTATCATCAATTGGGGGTTAAGGGAGACGATGTCTCCTAAGCCATCTTCCGAACTCACAACGTTAGTTGTAAATCTCTCTTAGTACCGTCGATTTATTTAGGACTCCGTCCGTATTCATGAACCTCCTAAACCATGTATGCAAACTTATCTAGACAAATCTGTTATCGTATTTATAGATGACATCTTAACTTATTCAACTAAGTCCAATTTTCTAGACTATGATGTTAATGGTCAAGGCATTACAATCAATCTCGAAATCAAGCCACAGGTAATCAGGGAACTCTCCCAACTCAGACTTGTATTCGTAAAAATCTTAGATCTCACCGCTTCTTACCGAAAATTCATTTCTGACTTTTCTCGTGTTACACGACTTTAATCTCTCCGCGATCGAACTTTGAGCGTGATTCTTCACACCAACATTTCTAGCTAAATTCGTACAACACCAGATGGGACTCAAATATGGAAATATTTCTACTTGGACGCCGAAAGGCATACTCCCTCGACTCGAAATCAATGGAACGGAAATTCGTTATTTTGCACGAAGAATTCGAATACTAAATTTTGGATCCGATCAATATTCTCGTCATCACGTACCACACTACATACCTCTGTTATTTCACCGTTACCGTCTGATATTACTGGAAATTAAGATAACACACAATCCAACGATACTTCACTCTTCTTTGACTTAACGCCCTTGTGTTTCTGATAATCGGCCAACTATTATTCAACCCCGAACTATACAACTACGTGTACTATCTCGTTTCTCTTTCAGACTTCAACTTTTGACAACTAGAGGCACGTTATGGCAACCTCGAGATGCAAGCTCATCCTATTCTAAGTCCTCATTTCACTCCTATCTTTATCGCTCGCATTTCCGTTTAAAGAAACTCCTTGTAACATTTCTCCATGGATAGAGAAATTCCTCATATTATATTAGTATTCGCCACGAGGGTGAATAGTCCTAACGAACATTTTTCGAACCCTAACTGACTTGTTCAAACATATCTTAAGAGATTCTATTCCAACACGGAGTATCTTTGTCAATTATCCCGTATCGAAATACTCGTTTCGCCTCTAGTTTTACAAGAAACCTTGGAGACCCGCTTAGACATGAGTACCGCGTACCACCCACAAACAGACGAACCGAACAGACGAACGATTTACGTCTTCGAAAGACATGTTTCAAACTTGCATGGTCGCTTTTAGTAGATCCCTCTTACAACAGTAGTTACCACTCGTGTGTTCACACGCACTTTCCGAAACCCTATATGACCGCTAATGTCATACCCCTATTCGTTGGACCAAAGCATGTGGCAAACAAAACACCGAATCTTAACTCATCCAAGAAACAACAATTGAGATAATCCAAGTCCGAGAAGGGCTCGAGACGACCCGTAGTCGCCCAAAAGAGTCATACCAAACTTAGATGAAAACCTCACAAATCCCAGTGTGTAACCGCGTAATACTGAGAAACCGCACCTTGGAAAGGTGTAATCCATTTTGGGAAATCGAGAAAGGCTATATCCGCAATATCGAACCTTTTAAAACCTTGGGGCGTATTGGGACCGCTTCCTATCGTTTAGAACTTCCGACTCAATTAAGTTTCTGTTTACCCTACATTTCGTGTAACAAACTTAGAAACGTGTCCTGCGGAACAGGAACGTGCAATCCTTCTAGATGCACCAACTATTGATGACAAACTCCTCCTCATAGGAAAAAAACCGGCTGAACTTGTGGATCGTAAAACCAAGCCCTAATACAACGTAACACCCCGACTATCCGGATTCGTGGAATGTCCAAGAAAGTACCTTCAATCATTCGTAGAGTTACTACACTAGGTCTCGAGTAAGAGACATCGACTATTACTCCCAACTAAATTTCGGGACGAAATTTCTTTTGAGGTGTGGATAATGTAACATCCCGCGTTTTTCCGTTAAATTTATTTTAACACCGTCTTTTTTTTTAAATAATATCTTTCGTCATTTAATTTGGCATCTTTCGTTAACTAACGTTCATAATATCCTCGTTATTTAATTATAACGTCACCCGTTTACTCGAGCGTTTTAAATATTCGTTTGGTTATTTCCCGCACCCGATTTGAAACTAGAGGGACCAAACTTGCAAAGAGTCCAAAGATTTGACTAGGTCAACTAGTCAAACCTTCAACCTCCTCCTCTCATTCATCTCTCTCTTTCTCCTTTTGATACTTCCAA
Organism: Rutidosis leptorrhynchoides; assembly: GCF_046630445.1. Taxonomy (NCBI): domain Eukaryota; kingdom Viridiplantae; phylum Streptophyta; class Magnoliopsida; order Asterales; family Asteraceae; genus Rutidosis; species Rutidosis leptorrhynchoides. The sequence continues at coordinate 423,859,354 of NC_092333.1, read as the reverse complement.
ATCCTCTCAAGTTTCTAACATAAATTCATCATCTAAATCCGGATTAGGGAGCTAGCAACCAAATAAATTACATATTCTTGATCCTCTCATCATCCTCTTCGATTTGATGCTAACTACTTCGATTTTGGGTAACATTTCTAAAACACTAGATTTCTTTAAATTTGTGTTCTTGACTTAAAAGTGTGTTAATTAGTGTCTATGGCTCATTGTGATGTCTTGTATGTAATTTGTATGCTCGATTTGTTGTTTTTGGTGTAACTAGCTTGAATATGAAAATTGCTTGCTTAATCTTTGATTTTGGATGATTAAAAGTTGTTTAATTGTTAAAGTTCATGTATTAAATGTGTTACTAGCATCATTAGCTTCAAATTGATGTGTAGGTTGATTAAGAAAACTTCAAAAACATGATTATTGATTTTGAGATGTTTGACTAGGGTTTGATAGTTCTTGACATGAATTTTTGGATGCTTGAATGTCATGGAATGTTAATTGTTAGTGTTTAGTAGTAATGTATGCTTCATTACCTTCAAAACGGCATATCATATGTGTGAATTGGTTTCCCGAAACTCAAAATGCAATTGATGAACTTGAAACTTTGAAAATGGACTTTTATTGTTCGCTTGATGAGTTTTCGGCTATTGTAAATGATGTTATTGTTGGATCATAAGTGCTTAGTTGTATTCCTCGTCAAAATACCTTTCCAACGATATATGATAGGCATTATAAGTGTTTGCGGGTCAAGAGTTGGGTTGGAAAAGGTTTTGGTTCGTGCATACTTTGAAAAACTGACCAGAATTCTCTGCCCAGATGGTGGCGCGGCGCGCCCCATCCCCGCGCGGCGCGCGGATTGGCCTGGTCAGATTCTGACCTCTTTGTCCCATTTCACGTGAAATGTTTGACTAGCTACCGACCTCCGATTCACATGAAACTTGTTCTAATATACTTGTATATGAATAATTAGCATAGAAAAATAGTCCGGGACCCGACCCGAACATGTTGACTTTTTCGATGACTTTGACCCGACCAAGTTTGACTTTTTGTCAAACTTAACCGATTAATTATGCAATCTTTCTAACATGATTCCATACTTGTATCTTGCATGAAACTTGACAATTTTCTTCACATGCTACATAATCGAGTCGTGTCGAGCCATAGGACTAATTGAACAACTTTGACCCTTCGTGACTATCGTTATTGATACAACCTACTTGTTTAGGTCGAGATTAGCTTTGTCTTTGCACGCGTTTACTCGTTGAAGTACTTTATTGACTCTTGCGCTCAAGGTGAGATCATAGTCCCACTTTTACTCTTTTTGAACTTATATTTGGGATGAGAAAACATAAACGATTCTTTTGAATTAAGTGAACACAAGAACGGGAAAACAAACATTCTACATACGAGTTTAGAACAAAAATCCTCAATTCGATTATCATTAGTTACACTTGACGGGTGTAAGCGATAACTTATGTTATATGGCCATATGGGTTGACAACCCTCATCTTTGACGGTTCGCTACCGTCTACGGATGAAATATATTTTCGAGAATCAGTGTTTGTTCTAGCACTATGGATGGGGTATACAATGGATGGAATGTTAAGCTTTGATAATTGGGTGCTCGTGAATATTAACTTTTAGAATGTATTACTATTATTTCAACTTTGCAAACCTTGTGGTTCGACTTACTTACTTTCACTCACTTACTTACTTAAACCTATGATTTCACCAACGTTTTCGTTGACAGATTTCTATGTTTTTCTCAGGTCTTGCACGATATGTGATACATGCTTCCGCTCATTATTTGATACTTGCATTGGATGTCGAGTATACATGCATTTCATGGAGCGTCTTATGACTTTACTTTAAACCGTGTCGCCTAGATTTCATTTGTACTTATAACCTTGTAACTTAACTTTTGGTTGAACAATTCTTTTAAACTTTGGAAACAATCTTTATGTTGAAATGAAGGCGACATATTTTGGTCAAACGTTGTCATAAAGACTTATGACCAGGTAATGGGACCCATGTAGATGACGCCGTCACTTGACGATTTGTCGGGGTCGCTACATCTGTTTTCTTCATAATAGAACCACCAGCTGCTATATCTATGTCTTTCCTTGTAGTGATGTCGCATCCTTGGTAGAATATTTGTACTATTTGACAGGTGTCTAAACCATGTTGCGGACATCCTCTTAATAACTTTCCAAATCTTGTCCACGCCTCATATAAAGTTTCATTTAGCTTCTGTGTGAACGTAACAATTTCTCCTTGAAGTCTTACGGCTTTAGATGCCGGAAAGAATTGTTTAAGAAATTTTTCAACTAAAACGTCCCATGTATCAATCGCCCCTTCAGGTAACGATTCCAACCAATATTTGGCTTCTCCCTTTAAAGTCCAGGGAAATAACATGAGATATATCTGTTCATCCTCAACTTCTCTTATTTTAAATAGTGTGCAGATCCTATTAAAGGTACGAAGATGTTCATTTGGATCTTCCTTTGGCGCACCACTAAATTGGCATTGATTAGTCACCATGTGTAGAATTTGTTCTTTGATTTCATAATCTGGCGCATTAATGTCTGGATGAGTAATTGCGTGACTTTGGCCAGTGCGTTTAGCTCTCATTCGGTCTTCCATACTTAAAGGTTCCAGATTCTCCATAATTGAATTTGTTGAATCGGAATCACTAGAGGATTCTGATTTAATGGTTCGTTCCTCAACAATCTCTGTTTGAATGATTGGTGGTTCCGGAGGAAAGTTTAGTGGTTCAGGATCTATGAATCGTCCCTGAATATTCTCCGGATTCTCAATTGTGAGGTCGGGTTCAAAAAATGGATTATCGGAAATTTGAACTGGAGTACTTGGTCGACTGGATGACGATTCTAAAGAAAAATCAACGGCGGTAATATTTGCTAAATGTCTTGATCTAGTTACAGGTGGTGAACGTACAAAAGGTGGTGAACGTCTTGCTCGGTGCATTCACTGAATATCCTATTAGTTTTTAAAAGGAAAGAAAAATTATATAAGTTATCCAATCAATAGACTTTTCTGATTTTGCCCACGTTTCGAATAGCCAAAAGATGCAGCAGAGGGGCAGGATTCGTTTGGTCTCAATATAATTGAGGACTGTTTGACTCCAATAACCCGGTCCACGTACAAATCCAACTATTACTACGAGCCATAAAATTTTGATGTCTATCAATTTAACCACTTAAAATAAATTTTCGTAATTTTAAGAAATTTAAATAAGAAGTAGAATAAAAATCTATGTCCTAAAACTAGAATAGCGAGAAATAAGAAAGAAAAAGAGCGTGTCGGAAAAAGAAAAAGAAAAAGGTTTGAAAAATAAAAGGCGTCGGAAAATAAGAAATAAAAAGAAATGACTTATAGAACTTAAAAACACTCGACTAACCCAACCTTATTACTATCACTAACTTAAAATTATAATCGCAAATTGAGATTACTAATTGGAATGATAATTGATACATAGGTAAAAGGTGTCTAAAAATATTAAAGCTTACAAGAAAAATTATATCCCAAATGGCAATAACTTAAAAAGATACTAAAACTTAAAAAGGTGTCTCAAAATTCTAAAGTACCTAAATCTTAGTCTAAAGAAAAAGCACTTAAGGGATTTTACGGCAAGGCCTAAAAATCTAGAAATAAAAATAACTATGGCAAAAACTATGAATTAAAACTAAATACGAGCGAAAAATACAAAAGTTACGCTAAAACAATTAAAAAGGGACAAAATATAAAAATATACAAAAAGTTGTAAAAATTACAATTTTTATAAAATTATTATTTTTATATTATTTATTTTATAAAACTATTAATTTTAAACTTTAATTAAACTAATTAAACTAAATAATACAAATAATAAATAAAACTAAATTAATTAATTTAATATAAATAACCTAATTAGGTTTAAAGTTAATAATAATAATAAATACCCCATATTAAATGCAGATTAGGGCTTCTGGTCAGCTGTGTCAGACGGCTCTGCGAGTTGCGGTGCCCGAAGCAGCAAACTCCGCGAGTCGCGGGGTTCCAAAATTCAACTCAGGTACTTTTTTTTTAATTCGACGTTTTTTTTTTATATTCTGTTTTATATTTTCTGTTTAAATAAAATTATTTATATAATAAAAACTTATATTTAAAAACTAAAAATAAAAATAGAAATAAAAATCTTAAAACTAGATTTATATATATATATATATATATTTTTTTTTTCGATTTTTAATTTTATGTTCTAAATAAACACAAAATATTTAAATAAAACTTATATTTTTATAAAATAAAAATAAAGAAACTTTATAAAACTTAAATATTTAATAAACTCTTAAAAATATTTATATTTTTGTTTTTCTTTTCTATGTTTTCGAATATTTAAAACGTATTTTTACAAAAACGTATTTTTATAAAAGTAAACTAAAAATAAAAATCTTTTTTTTTTAAAATTTAGCGTTGCGCTTCCGGCTTTTAAGCTAGATTGTCCCCGGCAGCGGTGCCAAAAATACTTGTAGTTTGAGCAGAGGGGTATAAAATACTATTAAATTTTACAAGGAAATACTATTAAATACGATACAATTTTACACAAGATATTTATTTATTTATTGAATGGATAAACTTAAACCTTGCTACAACACTTATAGGCAGTGTACCTAATCGTACAGTAGTGTAGTTTTTAGTAAGTCCGGTTCGGTCCACAGAGAATCTTTTAAACAAAGCTTAACGCTATATTAGTTTTATTTTATAAAAATACAAATATATATATATATATAGGTAATATTATTATTATAAAGGGGGGTTTTTACCGTTTAATGACCGGTTTGTCGATTTTAAAACTTTAGTCGCAGTTAAAACTAAATGTAAAATATAAATAAAAGACTTAATTTAAAGCGTAAAGTAAATAACGATAATGAAATTGCGAATAATAAAAGTGCGATAAAATAAACTTGCGATAATTAAAAAGTACGATGATTAAAAGTGCAATTAAATACAATAACAATAAAAATGCGATAATTAGAAGTGCAATTAAATATAAAATAAAGGAAATTAAATATGAAATAAAAGAATTATGCTTATTTAAACTTCCGTAATCATGATGTTTGACGTGTTGATTTTAGTTTTATGCCCATGGGTTAATTGTCCTTTGTCCTGGATTATTTAATATGTCCATACGGATTTGTCCATAATAGTCCATCAGTCATAAATACAAAGAGCGAAAGCCTTCGTCAAATTATTCTTATTCCCGAAGTCAAATATTCCAATTAATTGGGGATTCGAATTGTAACAAGGTTTTAATACTTTGTTTAATGAATACACCAGGTTATCGACTGCGTGTAAACCAAGGTTTTACTACTTTGTTAACAATTACACCAATTACCCTTGAATGTAAGTCACCCCTGTTTCAACAAGTCTATTAACTATTAATCCAGTTCCGTGTCCGGTAAAATGAATAATTATTGGTATTTATAGATATCCCGCCCACCGTACCCAGTCAAGCATATGTGGTTATATATAAATACGTCGAATTATAAGTTTGTATATTAAATTAACAAGGTATTGTTTAGTTAATATAAAACCCATTAATAGCCCATAGTCTAATTTCCACAAGTGTCGTTCTTTTATCCAAACCCCAATTATGGTACAAAGCCCAATTACCCAATTTTAGTAATTAGCCCAACATCATGATTACTTCGGATTAAATAAGCATAATAATAACTTAAGTACGAGACATTAAATTAAAAAGGTTGAACATAACTTACAATGATTAAAAATAGCGTAGCGTTACACGGACAGAATTTCGACTGACACCCTTACAACATTCGCTAACATACCCTTATTATTAGAATTATAATTAAAATTAAAATTAAAATATAAATATAAATATATTTACGTATAGATATAGATGGATGGATATATTATGTGTTTTTTGCGATCAAACTGCGTTTGCTTTTATAGGGAATTGAGTCCAGGTGAGCTCCGCGACTCGTGCCCTTTTTGCTCTTCAAACTCCGCGAGTCGCGGAGTTTGTAATTACAGCTCACTCCATTTTGGCTCTTTGTTTACCGACGGTTTATTATATAAATATAATAATATATATATAATTTATATAATTAATTATATATTATATTATATTTATATACATAGTTAACTTGTAATTTTTAGTCCGTTGCGTCGAGCGTTGAGAGTTGACTCTGGTCCCGGTTCCGGATTTTCGAACGTCCTTGCGTACAATTTAATATCTTGTACTTTGCGTTTTGAATCTTGTACTCTTGTAATTTAGAGACGTTTCTTATCAATAATTGGAACCTCTTTGATTGTATTTTGTACTTTTGAGCTTTTTGGTCGTTTGCGTCTTCAATTCGTCGAATCTGTCTTTTGTCTTCACCTTTTAATATTTAAACGAATATCACTTGTAAATACAACAATTGCAACTAAAAGCTTGTCTTTCTTGGGGAATAATGCTATGAAATATATGTTCGTTTTTAGCATTATCACGCACCAGCACTTAGCACAAGGCTATTATTGTAATGGAATTCCACCAATGGCAACAAATCAAACAACATCGGTCAATCTTGAACGTTCTTTAATTCAAGAACCAACTTCCTCTGTCATTACAACCCTATTATTCCTTTAATGAAGAAATTTCGGTATCACCAAATAATCACGACAGGAACACAAACTCTCCCATCAATCGATCCGCCCATGACCACCCATCACTGAATTAATCCAGGACGACAATAGTACACCACACGCTAGACAGTACATCAGAACTTGACATTGGGTTTCTTCCCTAAACCCCACAACACAACCACACAAGACAGCCTTCTAGTACTAGCATGGAAACTATTCGTATACTAGAATCCCGCCAACGGTGAATTATCATCACAACAATACCGCGATTCGCCACACGACCCACAAAATATACACCAACGCCGGGGGAATCCGCTTGCCTAGACCGTCCGTTAAGATGACCTTGAAATTTAAATGCGACCAACAGGTCACATTACTAGAGAACACACTCTCACAAACAAACAACATTCGCGTGTCTCGATGTGAGACAATCAGAATCGGCGCTCCTCGCCTCACAATCATCCACAAAGTGGAATAATCCACTGACAATTTCCTCGGCCACGTTTCCCGATAAGGGGAAAATACAGCAACTACCATAATATCTAACTCGTATTCACACAACATTACTATCCGAGTTTCACACCAAACCATATTTACATCACGAGAGCACCCGCAACGACAACTTCATCCTCTCACTTCCGTGATCTCAAACTTCACACTTGGTCTCATACCGCACTTTGGTACTACACGACCACCTTACATAAGAAGTTTTACACTTCATTTGATCTCACACCATCGAAGCTTCCTCGGGCGGCGGTAAAAAATCCCCCACTTAGGATTCATCTCCACATTCTCACCGCCAAGATGATAACATCCCGCGGAATCGTAATTCCATGTCACACATGGCCATTCTCATCATTGGCTATAAACATCAAATCACCACGAATTCACTTCAGGCTCTCAGAGCCAACATACTCATTCACTTGAAATGTCGTACACGCGACGACATTTCACCTTCATACCACGAATCACAATTAGCAGCTCTCCATCGTTCGCAAAGCGAACTCCACCAAAGTCCTACATATGCCTCTAAGCCTATGCATATGCCACTCCGCTTAATCAGTCGTGCATCTCAGTCAAGATCACCCGACCTTCTACACAACGGACCTCTATAAATAATTGCTCACTCTCATGGAGAAGAGTGACCAAATCCGGCACCATAATTATGTCTACCACAATATCGTCACTTCATCGTAACCTTCGGCCTAACCGACCATTAAGTCCATCACCGGCTCACCGTTCATCTTTACTCATCTAACACTTAAGAGCAGCAAGATCCGCTCATTCGTCACTTCATAAGAAGTATTCACCGCAATGCTCTTAAACTTCGACTTTCGCAACCGTCGAATTACTATCACCCGTCGATCACTATTGTAATCTCCGCTGCTTCCAAGGATATATCACGGACACCCTAAGCACAAAGTGATCACACCATCACTGGAGTTGAACATCACACTAGCAGGTATAAGGGGGCACCTGACGCAATGTTATGCAGATTCCCACCACAATCTACCGAGATTTAGAAACTCGGTCTTTGGGTTCCATACACCCGACGTCACCCGTATCTCCACAAAAATGACCCGAAGTCATACCTACCTGACAAACCTTACGGTTTATTTTCTTGTAAAAATTTACTGGCGATCACACGCTACCCGCAATTCCACAAGGCCAAACGATATAGCCTAATGAAGCCCTTCATCTAACACTAAGGAGATGCTTGAAAACACCAAGTCTTACACTCTTCCGTACATCGACACAACCACATCATCAAGGGGTATTCCGTTAGGAATGTTACCCTATAATCCACAACACGCTAACACACTATGCAATCATCGTCATATGGGTCCCACTCACATGAGTTTAATGACCCAAAGACTCCCCGATTCGCCAATTCCTAGGAGACTCACAACTAGAATCCTTACACGATCCTCTAACCCTACACTCTACTGAGTGCAACCCAAACTACAATCATTAGACTTGATACACCCCATCACAGGATTTAAGTCTTCGTCGCACACACACTCACTAAACGGTCATGGTAGTTACGATGAGTAACTACAACGAATGACAATCTCAATAATGCACCACTACCTAGGGCGACTAAGTACGCGCCGAACTCGTGAGTTGGCTCACTCACTTAACTAACCGAATCCACCGTAACACTTCCCAACTCGCAATGAACCCAATGTGACTACAAGCACATCACCCGAGAGCACTATAACCTAGGAACCAACAAAAGATTCCTAACTCGTCCCGACTCTACCCCAACCATGCCACGTTTCCTCCGTTCGGTACTCGTCATGTCATGCTTGATGTCAAGATACACTTTCGTAATAATGGTGATCAGTCACTATTACAAATGCGTACCTTACCATTTTCACATGGTCAAGCAAAGTACTTTACCCGGACTGACGCAACATTCACACAAGATAACACGCGATAACTCCTAGTACCCGAATGACCAAAGTCCTTACCGCGAACTTGATCACTCAAAACTGCCAAATATTCGAATCTCTCCAATAGATTCATCCCTAGGACACCGCACAATTAGATACCTGTATATATATATATATATATATATATATATATATATATATATATATATATATATATATATATATATATATATATACACCAATATACAATATAATAATAAATGTACACAAGTACACCACAACAACAAGTCAACCTACAACCTAGGTGACTATCACTAAAACAACGTCCAAGTTCGCCTACTTACATTAGGCACTAACAAATCTTAATCCGACCCGTATTCCTACAAGTCCCGCAAATAACGCCCAACTGTCAATAAGTCTAAGACTAGGCACCTACTCCAAGGTCACCTAATTCCATTAGACTATGCTCTGATACTACTTGTAACAATCCCAATCCGTTTAACCAAAAATGAAGTACATTTTTTTTTTGTTAGGTCCCAAATGCATCCAAGTACACAACCATTTCAAAATATTTTTTCGTATACAGTTTATCATAATAACACGTTAACGTTTTATCTCGACTCTTGGTTTACAAATGACATGATACATCCTTACGAGAATGTATTTCACATACAAGGTTTGACTCGACACAACCAAACAATACGACCTCGAAACATTTATTCAACACCACGGTTAAGACACAAAAGCCCAATCCGATACCAAGAGTATAATCCCGAGGATCTACCAAATCCCCAATCCACATCCGTATCCGAAAGCTACCCCATCGAGCCCAAGCACTCCTACGCATCTAGTCTAATAACTTGCTAGATTCACAATCACAATACCTGTAAAAAGGTAAACAACGAGAGGGGTAAGCTAATGCTTAGTGAATGCAATAATTATACATATACATATATAATCTACTTACTTGCAATTACTTACACGATACCGCATACAAGCTAGCAATTCAACAACCATGCAAACATCATGCATAAACTAATATCCGCAATTCATAATAAGCTAGCAACACCAATAGCATATAGTTCACAATTTAATATGCTAATACAAAATTCACACAACCATGGTTAACCAATCGTACAAGGGAACGGTACTTGAAAGACCATCGGAGTTAATAACATCCATTAGTTTACTTTACTCCGAGTAATCACTAACCCCCCGGGTGATGTCTTAAATACCGCGACTAACTCACCCCCATGACAATGTGTTGTCTTGAACACCGCGACTATCCCACATGTCAATCAAACCCATGAGTGGTGTCTTGAACACCGCGACAATCCCACTCCCATGACAATGTGGCGTCTTGAACACCGTGACTATTCCACATGTCAATCAAACCAATGAGTGGTGTCTTGAACACCGCGACAATCCCACTCGTTACGTAGAATGTGGTGTCTTAAACACCGCGATAATTCCACATTCCATGCTACACAAATAAATACATTATATACGTACATGCATAATTATTCCACTCACCTTGGAATGCCCGCACAAGTCATGTATAACATGATCTCCGTCCTCAAATCCGAGCAAGTAACCACCTATATCACACATAGGTACAATATACGCATAAATATCCATTCTCTAAAAGAGAACCCGACACAAACATCCCTTAGCTGAGGGATCACACCTTGCTCGCCAAAACCCGCCCATTTAACACCTAATGGACACAAACCAATTACCACTTCGAGTGGTAATTTAAACCAACACAACAAAGTACAATTTAACCCAAATCATACTTTACACCAATTAGACCAAACCTAGGTCTTAACACTAAATTACTACTTAGGTAGTAATCATTTCAAACGCCGATTACACCAAAAAACCCAACACGTGCAATATTGACCCATATTGCCTTTGACCGCGTTTGACTTTTGTTAAAATGTCATTTTAACCCAAAAACACATCCCACGATTACTTTCATTCAAAAACGCCATTTAACACTTAACAAAAGTGTTTAACATCCATTTAACCCAAATTAGTGCCATCATCAATTTTGACCCAATTCAAATTATCCATTTTGACCAAAGTCATATAACGCCCCATAATCACTAACGGCTAGTGATTATATTTTCAAAACACCAATTAACAACTAAATCAAGTATTTACATACTTGATTCACCAAAACTTGACTCAAAACCCATTTTGACACCAAACCAAGTCAACACCCATTTTGACTAGCAAAACTTGTTTCCAAGAACACCAAAATCATAAACAAACTCATAACCTAGTGATTTAACACCCAAACCATGACAAATACTTCCAAATTCATCATTAAACCCTAAACCCACAATAATCGAGTTCACTTACACTAACAATACAACAAAACCCCCAAATTTCACAAGAAATGGGGTTTATAACCCTAACTAGCACAAACCCTAACCCCAAATCAAAATCAAAGTAATTAAAATCGAATCTAGGGTTTACCTCAACTCCAAAACCGAGATAGTAGCTAGAAACATCAAGGAGAACCAAGACCCGCTTCTAATTTGGGCAAAAATCACCATCTTCATCACTATTGGAGCTTCCTCTCTCTAGAAACCCTTCACTCTTTCTCTAAGACTTGAGGATGAAGATAAGAATGAGATCTAGATCTGATCTCTAGCTATATATACACCCACATGTGAAATTACCAAAATGCCCTTCTTATTTTCTAATTTAAAATGAAATTCTGCACAAAATCCTGTCGTGGACCGCCGGTCCAATGCTGAGCTGTTGACAAAAAGCCTAGTGCTAGACCGTCGGGCCAATCTGGACCGCTGGTCCAGTTTGCTCCTGTTTTGCCTTTGAACTAATGTTGGACCGTCGGGCCAATCTAGACCGCCGGTCTACTTCTGCCTTTGGAAAATCCGAGTGTTACAATTTGACTCAAGAAAACATATTTAATTAAGGTTAAATAATCAAAGTATCGATATTAACATGTCATGACTTTGAGATCAAATATGATGCATTAATTAACCATTGAAGTATAATGCCATCAATAGATAAATAAGCATATGTGAACATTAAGTTCATCTCAAGAAATCAATCATTCATCATATTTAAAGTTCACAAATCATGCTAGATAATTATTAACCTTTTATAGATATTATAAATCACACTAATTCACACAAGTGATTTAAATAAATTGAGCATAACATACACTCAATATTCCGACACATGTATTAGGGAGGAGCATCTCCTAATAGGACTTGGTGACCATCCTGAATATGTCTAGGTACATTTTAGGATTAAAAAGATGTTTTGCAACACTTATGTGTTTTATACTTAATCACAATCTAAAGTGTCATTAAGACGTCATTAGGTGTGATTAATCAAGATTAGTGTCCTAGCGACCAAAACTCTTTTAGATGTGAAAAGGGCAACTATATTAAGCATGTTGAAAAAGGTTTCGTAAATTATAGATGCCCCGAGGTGGTCAAACTTTATTTGGATAAATCACATTTTGATTAGAGGGTCTGCAGTCGAACCACGGTCTACTGTGGTGTCGACCGTGTACAAGGTTTCGTAAAAACTTTGGTACAGGGGGCACGCACGGTTGACCTGCAGTCGACCATGGGCCAGACCGTGGACCACCTACACTTTATATAAAGACTCTTTTGACTTATTCACTATGTGTGTTGGTCGTTTGCTAGAGAAAAAGTAGATTTATGAACTTGCGTGTTTACTTAATTTCACGTGTAATCACTCTTAACAAGTTTTCATCACCAAAACAAAGATTAGCAATGTAAAAATATTATCATTGAGTTATCAACCAACAGTGTTGTACATTTTTGGGTTGAAAAAGAGTCGTGCAGCTTATCACTGAGAGAACGTCATGTTGAAGTCTAAAGCTGAGTAGTTAGAATAGAAGAAGGGGTCGAGAGATGATTCCAATGATCTAACTATTACATCCCCTCCTATTGTAGCTAATGGGCCAAGACGTCTACATGTATGTTCTTTTGTTTAAAATTTTTTGCTCTTCACCATGCTAAAATAATGTTTAATATATATTATTTGCAAAATAAAATTTAGGTTGAGGATGAAGTTTTTGTGTAGAGCATTGTTAACTCTTTCGAGATTGTAGCAAGAGGAACAGTTTAGATCTGAATGCGGTGGTTGGAGGAACAGAGACTGATAGAATATGGTGTGAGGTAAGCATTCAGGAAGCAATATAAATAGATAAATCTTTGACAAGACCATATGGATTATTCGGCACCATTAAAGATGCATTTGGTGCGTCTATTGCATGGCCATTCACTTTCGTCTTGGTATGCCCTTGTTTAACTTTTGATATTTTTTAATTTAATAACTTGGAGGTTTATTGTTGATGAATTTTTTGTAGGCAGTGCATCTGAAGTGAGAAGATTGCTTGGTGACTTGAACGTATGATTAATGATTTGGCTTGTTTTTGATAGTTGTTAAATCAAAATCATAATCGATTTTTAGGTTAAAAGGAATGTCGTGGAACGGTGGTAACCGAAAGGTGGTGGTGGAAAACAATGGCAATCTACAAGTTTTAATTTATAGATTTTGATTGATGAAGCAAAGCTTTTAGATTCTGTTCTAAGTTAGAGTTTTTATCAGTATTAAATTAGCGATTATGCTGTTTGAATGGAAGGTGCACCAAATTATTGTTATCGGCGTAGAAACATGGCTTCTATATTGGAGGTTGATGATTGCAAAGGCCACACGTTTATTCAGGTTCCTTTCGTTCATGTGTGTGTCAAAATTCATATGGACTGAAAACATGCCAATTTGGCTTTTAATGATCATGGTTAAACGGGTATATAAATAATAGTAGGTAGTAAGATGATATTATATGTTGTACAAGTTGAACAGGCACCAAGAAATGGAGAACCTGATGTAACAAGAAGAACGCCTATTTATTACCTTTGAAGTTGAATTTGTGTTTTGATCATCAACTAAATTTCTTCATTGGGAGGGTGGACTAAGGGACTGTACATATATAAAAACAACTAGCACGTTAATCACGATGCTCTCTCCATCTCACCTGTTCATCTTCTTCGACCAGTAACCCTAATCTGATCAACCTGCAATCTTTTTTGTTTCTTGTATTTTCTCCTTCGTATTACTGTCTTCACTTCTACTCTCATCATGTCTCACATCCCATGTTCACCTTTCACCCCTAAATCCTCGAAAAACCTAACTCATCCGAAATCATCTTTTGTCGCCGGCAACCAACACATCAATTATCGCCCGATCAACGAGGGACTTTGGGTTAAAGAAGATCGTAATAAGAATCACTCATCACCGAAAAACCCTAACCCTAAAATCAACAACCTGTAAAAACCAACCCACCATGCTCGATCCGTACCACAGCCTAATCCATATTCTACTAAGTTAAATACATCCTATAATCAGATCTACAATAATTTCAAACACCGTGAGTCTGCCATTAATCTCATCAAACGTTTTGGGTACCCTAAATCAGATTCGACCAAACCCGTGTCAAACAACACACCAATGCCGATTGACAAAACTAGAATTACATCCTACCTCTTCCATAACTTTCCTGATAATTGGTGCTCTATTGACTTCTGGGATGTTTTCAAAAAATATGGTAACATTCATGAGGTTTACATACCCAAGAAGACCCTAAAAAGTGGAAGAAAATTTGGTTTCGTTAGGTTTTTAGATGTCCTGGAATTTCATAAGGAATCCCTTGCTAGGAGACTTAGCCTCATTGTGGCAGGCGACAATCTTCTTAAAGTTTACAAGGCACACGATATTGTAGGGTTGAAGCAAGCTGCACAACAAAACAACTCGTCTTCTGGTCATACAAATAATGTTAAGCCAGCCTTTTCTTCACCTGTGGACGAAAGGAAGTTTAAAGACGTGATCCTCAACAAACCGGCATCAAACAACATTATCCCTACGATGAAGGTAAATTCTAACGATGAACTTATTCAAACCCTTGGACAAGCTGCTATTGCTAAGGTCAAAGACCTTGAATATCTAGAATAATTTAGTGAAATTTGTGAAAGTGAAAATCTTAGTGGGTTCACTATCAAATACTTAGGCGGACATGATCTAATGCTTATTTTTGAGGAATCCGATCCGGCCCTTGATTTGATTAACAACTCGGATCACCCATTATGGAAATGGCTTGAGGATATTAATCCATGGGACCCCAAAGTTTATAAAACCTCTGGTAGACTCGCTTATGTTAACATATTGGGGTTCCTATTACTTGTTGGCTTGAGTCCACTTTCATTGACATAGCAAAAAATTGGGGTGAGGTAATTGAAACGTTTAATTGCTCAATAACTAATGAAAACAATCAAGACCTATCCCATGGCTCGGTTATTGTCAAAACAAATAATTTTGCACCGATAAACGGCCAAGCATTTGTTAATCCTGGGGACATCAATCAAACTAAGGTTTATATCTCTGAAGTCCAAAACTTTTCCATGTTTAACCCATATGGTGATATCGATAACTCTTCTAATTGGGATGATGAAAGTCTCTCGGATGGTCATATTTCGAACGAAGAATCTCACTTGGATTGTGAAAATCGGGTTGGAGGTAACGATGAAAAGATCACTCTAAACAATAATCATATACCCGATCAACCACACGTGGCTAACTCACCCATAAAACAAACCTCAACCAACTCCTCCAAACGTATGGATACTATACATTTTGATAATAACACTTGTAATCAACCTCATCAATCACCTAATACTTCGAGTTCTATCAATTGTAATGATACCACCAATGTTCCTGCACCAAATCTAACCAACCCCAATACCGTAGCCAAAACAAGTTACTCAAAAAAGATACCATGCTCATCAAATGATAATTCGCCACCACCCGTACCTGATTTTACCATACCTAAAATTAATACCAACATCTCAAATCCTATTCACGATGACTCTGCCTCTACAAGGCCCTCAGATAACCCACAGCCTCACACATTCACCGATACAAACAGCCCAAAATCACAAAATGGTGAAACAGTTTTTTCGATACCTCACATGACAACTCAGCCCATCACCGATTTCTCTAGCCCACTGGATCATGAGATTAATGATAATGTTACATCAAGGACCAATCCAACTACCCCTGATCTGAACAGTTCCTACTGTAATGCAACAACACACGCTTTAAATTCACCAAACCGTGCTTCAACCATCCAAGATGACAAAGAATTCGACTCCAATCAGAAGCATAACCCCGACAACTCACCTCTAAACATCCAATCAATATCACCACTACACTTTATGCCCGCCCCAAACGACACACAACAAACGAACTCCGATCCTTTCAACCTTGAACCCTTACTTGTTAAAGATAATACAATTATTAAAAAGAGAAAAATCACCAATACCATCGCCTACCCTATCCCTAACCCAAAAAACACCCCTCAAATTCCGGATATAAAAAGGCCTAAATTCAATATGCTTCATATTAAACACCTTGCAAGAAGTGGCCAAAAACTCAGAATTTTACAGTTGGCTAAACGTTGTAAATCCTCATCTAATGGTGGCGGTAACACATCCGGTTACTCGAGGGGATCTCACATGGACACGGTGCATAATAAAAAAGAATAGTAAGACATGTTCCACCACTAGCAACAGTCTGGACACAAACGAATTCAGGAAGTGTATCGGGATCCGCCGCAACAAACAATGAATCCAGCCTCCGTTACATCGTTATTTGTAAGTTTTCTCATGTGTACGATTTCTTTAAATATTCGGGGTATTGGGCAAACGGGTAAAATAAGCTGGCTTAAACGTATTTGCAATAAAGAAAAACCAACGATCTTAGGTCTACAAGAAACTAAATGCGAACAAACGCATGATAATACCAATGAATCTTTCTGGGGTAATTCCGATTTTAAATTCGTCCAAAAGGACTCGGTTGGTGCTTCCGGAGGTATCTTAACTATTTGGGATAGCAATATCTTCTCTGTTAACTATGCTATTGAGGGTGAATTCTTTTTAGCAATATGCGGGTCATGGGCGGGATATGACTCTGAAATTGTTTTCATTAATGTATATGGCCCTCATTCCAACTCGAAAAAACAAAGACTCTGGAACGAACTCTTATCCCTCATTAATTCTCTTCACATCCCACACATTGTTTTTGGCGACTTCAATGAAGTAAGAAATAAAACGGAACGTATGAATTCGGAATATAATCAACATTGGGCGAATAACTTTAATAACTTCATTAACAACTCAGGATTAATCGATCTCCCATTAGGCGGTAAAAGGTTCACACGGATATGCGAAAAAACAATGAAATTTAGTAAGCTAGATCGATTTCTTGTTTCTGACGGTATCTTTACTATCTGGCCCAACACATCATCCAAAACCCTTGATCGTGACCTTTCTGATCATTGCCCCATCATCCTAAGGAATAACCCCATTGATTCTGGTCCTAAACCTATACGAGTTTTTGACACATGGCTTGATCTAAAAGATGCAGACACCGTTATAGAAAGGGCTTGGTCGATCCCAATTAATGGTAATAGACCTGATTGCATCTTCCGTAATAAACTAAAGAACGTTAAAATGGAACTTAAAAAGCATAGTAATCAACTTGATAACATAGATACACAAATCCGAGATCACTTAACCGAATGTAATAATTGGGAACAAACCGCCGAAACCAGACCATTGTTCGAAACAGAAAAACAAAAATGGCTTGATGAAAAAATACAACATATCGCAAAAGAAAAAAAGAAAATTAACATGCTTAAACAAAAATCTAGAATTAAATGGACACTCGAGGGAGATGAAAATTCAAAATATTTTCACAATTATATTAAAAGAAGAACAAGTAAAAACAATATCCATGATTTGTCAATTAACGATACATGGTATAACACCCCGCCAAAATACCATCTGACGGCGTGTTAATTCCGGTCCCACAGTTAACAGTTACGCCCTCTATATGAGACGTTTAAAGCAATCGCATTTAATTTTATTTAAAATAATAACTTTCAAAAACAAAAGTTAGAAATCCCAAAATAGAAACACTGTTGTGATCGTGACCACAAGCCAACAGTATTTAAACAGTTATAAAAGTTTTAAATGTGAAAGTAAATAATGTTCTTTAAAATCAAATGCTGACTCCACGGCCAGTCATGCAGTAAACACAGCGGAAGCATACCTCTTAAGGACCTGAGAATAACAACACGCAAAAACCGGTCAACAAATAATATTGGTGAATCTACAGGTTTAAAGTAACGTAACAATGTCTGAAAAACAGTTATCAGAAAAATAGTTTAATTTCATTGACCACAAGATTCTATCGCAAGCATAAACCGAGCACCTGAATACTAGCATTAACCCGAGTATAGAAACCACTACACCCGACCTTACCTCGTAAAATGTTATACATTGTTCAGATGTATTAAATGTTCAAAGTAAATGCACCACTGCTTTTATAGTGGGTGAGGTTGTCAACCTAACGGATCCGTCCATCTAAATTGTGCCTACCAAATGGTGTTAAAAGTATTCAAGCTAGAGGCTTTTTGAACAAACTCAATATGCATATGTGTAGTACTCATGTCAATATAAAGCATTTGAAAATGTAAATATAACAGCGTGTATTCTCATCCCTGAAAATATGTAAAAAGCGGGACTGTAGACTCACCTTTGAATAAGCTCGGAATGAAAGACAAATAACTTGTACGGTTTAGACCCGAGTAATGTAACCTAAGTATACGTATGTAGGTTGGTTAATATATGTATCTTATATAAGTGTGGTTTCATAGTGTACGTTGTCTTATTGCTCGACCCGACGCGATTTAAAGTAAAAGTCAACTATATCATGCAAGTCAAACAAAGTCAACCGAAGTCAAACCGAAAGTCAAACTTGGTCAAAGTAGTCAACTAAAGTCAACATCAGTAGGTTCATGTCAAATATTGGTCAAAATGTCAAACCTAAGTCAAACAATACGTTTTAGGTCATGAATAATCATTTTCACAATTTCAGTTTATCGTCATGCACCAAATTTACGAACACGTAGCACACTTAGCATATTATCTCATAGTACAAAATTCAAGTAAATACGACAAACTCCAGATCCTAATTAGACTCAAAATTGATTCCAAATAGTCCGGCCAGGGACTCATACGACAATTAAAAGTCAGGAATCAGAAGGAATACATTTGGGGTTTGCCCAGTCAGTTTCTGACCGCGCACTGATTTCATTTCGGCTATAACCGGAGTTAGAAACACGAAATTGATACAATACCAGTGGCCATAGTTCAAGGACAAAACAAAGTAACACATATCAAAAATCTATCCACTTTTGTTTAGCCAATTTGTACAGTTTATTCGTGCAAGTTGATCATTCAGTTTTCAGTTCAAATCAGAATTCACATAAAGTGTGGCTCTATTGTGCCCAATGCATAAGGTTTCAGAGATTGATATAAACTAAAAATAAGTCACATATCATGTTAAGTTTCATTTTCCAGAAGTATACATGCTAAATCAATATACAAAATTCACAAAGTACAAAACCGTGTTCAATTTACAGATTCGATTCCCATTTCGTTAGTCACATTCGCATACGATTATCCGAAGATCTAGAAACAATTGGCCTATGATATCTACATGAAAGATGAATTAATTTTTGTCTATTCTTCAAATATGCAAAGCTTCAATCACATAAGTTAACACATTTTATCATACAAGGTTATTTTCATGCAAGTGCTGTATAAAACTTCATTTACACTAATTCTAGAATATCTCGGGCTATACATAAGCAAACGACATGATATCCTAGTCTAACTTGAGTGTTTTTAAATTATCTTTCCAGTGGAATAAGTCTCACATTCCAATTCGTTTTCTATCAATACCAGATTTCTGATCAAGTAACAATAACACAACGATAATTCAAATCGACATAACTTAATCATACGGAAACGAAATCAAGCGAATCCAAAGCCTAAACTCAATAGTTTTTCGCAAGGAATCTGATTATAACATAATAATTTACATTTGAAAAACTTAATTTTTCTGATCAAACAAATACAAATTCATTTTTAAACCCTAGCGCATCAAACAATCAAAATAACGATTACAATTAACACGTACGTGTATGGACTTGAGCAGTTGACAACATAACTATGAAACTTTATAAAAATCAGATTTTTAAGATTTAGGGTTCATGCAATTATACCTTTGATCGCTAAATTAAATACATGATGTGAAGCGAGGTGTATATAAAATAGTTATTATTTTACTAGGAAAATACTATTAAATACGATACAATTTTACACAAGATATTTATTTATTTATAGAATGGATATACTTAAACCTTGCTACAACACTTATAGGCAGTGTACCTAATCGTACAGTAGTGTAGTTTTTAGTAAGTCCGGTTCGTTCCACAGGGAAATCTTTAAACAAAGCTCAACGCTATATTAGTTTACTTTTATAAAAATACAAATATATATATAAGTGATATTATTATTATAAAGGGGGGTTTTTACCGTTTAATGACCGGCTTGTCGAGTTTAAAACTTTAGTCGCAGTTAAAACCTAATGTAAAATATAAAATAAATACAAGACTTTAAATTAAAGCGTAAAGTAAATAACGATAATGAAATTGCGAATAATAAAAATGCGATAAAATTAAATTGCGATAATTAAAAGTACGATAATTAAAAATGCGATTAAATAAAATAACAATAAATAAAAGTGCGATAATTAGAAGTGCAATTAAATATAAAATAAAGGAAATTAAATATGAAATAAAAGAATTATGCTTATTTAAACTTCCGTAATCATGATGTTTGACGTGTTGATTTTAGTTTTATGCCCATGGGTTAATTGTCCTTTGTCCTGGATTATTCAATATGTCCGTCTGGTTTTTGTCCATAACAGTCCATCAGTCATAAATATAAATTGCAAGTGTCCTTGTCAAATTATTATTATACCCGAAGATAAATATTCCAACTAATTGGGGATTCGAATTGTAACAAGGTTTTAATACTTTGTTTAATGAATACACCAGGTTATCGACTGCGTGTAAACCAAGGTTTTACTACTTTGTTAACAATTACACCAATTACCCTTGAATGTAATTTCACCCCTGTTTTGATTATTCTAGTGGCTATTAATCCATTCCCGTGTCCGGTTAAATGAACGATTATTCGTACATATAAATACCCCGCCCATCGTGTCCGATCGAGTGTATATGGTAATTTATAGGGACGCCCAATTGTAAATCTTTATATTAACATTAACAAACTTTCATTTAGTTAAACAAATATAAAGCCCATTAATAGCCCATAGTCTAGTTTCCACAAGTGTCGTTCTTTTGTCCAAACCCCAATTATGGTACAAAGCCCAATTACCCAATTTTAGTAATTAGCCCAACATCATGATTACCTCGTTTTAAATAAGCATAATAATAACTTAGCTACGAGACATTAATATAAAAAGGTTGAACATAACTTACAATGATTAAAAATAGCGTAGCGTTACACGGACAGAATTTCGACTTACACCCTTACAACATTCGCTAACATACCCTTATTATTAGAATTATAATTAAAATTAAAATATAAATTATAAATATAATTATATTTACGTATGAAGAGGAAGAGAAAAAAGATGATTAAAACTCGGCAGAAAACTGGCTTTTTATAGGACCTGACCAGCAATCTCACACCATGCGACTCGCATGGATTTGTGCTTCTGGCCATGCGAGTCGCATGGCCACCCTGGATCCAGCCAACTACTTTGTTTTCTTCTTGCCGACGTAATATAATAATAATAATATATATAATATATAATTATATATAATTATATATATATTATATTATATTCTTGTGCATAGTAGACTAGATATTTTTGGTCCGTTGCGTCGGGCGTTTCTTCTTGGCTCAGGTCCCGGTTCCGGATTTTCGGACGTCCTCGCGTATTATTTTAAATCGCGTACTTTGCGTCTTGTAACTTGTACTCTTGTCATTTTGAGACGTTCCTCATCAATATTTTGAACCTTTTTAATTGTATCTTGTACTTTTTAGCTCTTTGGACCTTTTTGTCTTCAATTTGTCGAATCTGCTTTTTATCTTCTCTTTTTAAATTTAAACGAATATCGCTTGTAAATCGAACAATACCAACTAAAATCTTGTCTTTCTTGAGGAATAATGCTATGAAATATATGTTCGTTTTTAGCATTATCAAATATTCCCACACTTGAGCGTTGCTTGTCCTCAAGCAATATTGTCTTGAAATACTAGAATCACTTCTTTATTCTTCACACTTTGTACATCAGTGATTTCTATACGGCGGTATAAACAATGGAAGTAACGATATGGTTTACAGTCCCACATGACTATAAAAATTTAGATCCATTAAGGAAATTGGATCTTTATGAAAACATTTGATCTTTTGAAATCTAGTTTTTACCCTAGATAAGTTTTCCGGAATAACCCTTTACCGGAGTTTGCAAAATATTTTTGTGGGTTTGGTGGGTTTCAGATTTGAAAATTTTAGCTCAAAACTTGCGGTTTTGTGTCACCCACTTGCTAACCTTGTATTTGGAAAGCAACACGTCCAGTTTACTTGTTCCGTATATTACCTTTCGGCAAACTACCGTCCGGTTGTAAAGGAAAGTGTTGAACAAGCAACTGTTAAGGCAATGTCCCGTGACATGCTTTTGATTATGGTCTATAACGTGTCGGACGCAATTACTATCCTTGGTAGGAGCAATAGTAAAGCTCACCCTTATAATTTTTCGGTCTGGCACAAGGTCCTGTCTTTGACCATGCTATGCAACCACCGTTCTTACGGTTGACACCCGATTTAGTTCAGGTGACCTAGTGAATTCCAGGTGAATTCCTAGGATTTTACGTTCAATGGTAATGAACGCATTGAAAATTGGGTTTTCAGAAAACAAATCGGTTTGTATTTTTGATCAAAATATTTTCTCGTTCAAGCTCGAGTTTAGATATCATCGAATTCCATGAGTTTGTAATTCTCAATCTTTAAGGTCAATCTCTAGGATTGAGTAATATCAGTCTTAAAAGCTGATTTTTAATCTTTAAGGAGATTATCCTTTCTGGGGATCTGATTCATTAGTCTTATCCAGCTAATTTGCATGGTGCCTCCCCATTGTACGAGATAAATCCTTCTCATGGTTAGGATAAATCTGACCACTTGGCGACCCTGTTTTATGCTGAGGTCCGTGGATTTCCTGCTAATTTTAGTGATGACTTTTCTAGATTTTTCGTCAACCTACAGCTGGTCTGGATGACAACTTCATGACCTAAATCAAGAAGCGCGTGTCTTTTTCGGAAGACTTTACTTCCTTTTAATGATGGAATTGATTCATCGTGTAGATCCATCTTTTCTTTCATCGGGTAAAACAGTTTAGTTTAGTCCAAAGCAAAAGTATTTTCAGTTATTTGTTACAGATATATGTGACATATGTTTAAAATAACTTGATAAATTTTCCCACACTTTGGCTTTTTATTTTTCTTTTTATCGTCCTCTATTCCATTTTAAATGAATTTTGACATTTTAGTTTGTTTCTCAATTTATGTCCTTTTTGAGGTAACAATAATTTCGGTGTTAAAACCTAGTTTTATCGTTCATAAATATGTATAAACATGATTTTTAGTTCATTTAATTGAAAATTTTGAAAAATTTTACTAGAATTGGGTAGTCAGTATATAAGACTAGGGCTGTTCTTTTTTATCAGAGAGCACTAGATTCTAATACAACTACTGCTTTACTAGTATTTTTAATGGTAACCAAGTGTTTAATATAAAAATTTTAAAATCCGAAAGAATTTAACCCCTTCCCACACTTAAGATCTTGCAATGCCCTCATTTGCAAGAAATCAGTAACAATTTAAATTATTGAGGGTGATTAGTGTGAAAATGATTAAATTTTTACCAAAGTTTCCAAATATATTGGCGTTTGTTTGCTGAATGATAAATGGTGCACGTCATTTGTTCATTCCGTCTTGTTGTTATTTCACATATATTTTGCATCATTGTCGTCAAAATTACTTGCTTTTGCTGAACTTAATGCCAGTCTTTGAAAACGCTTTGTTTTACCCTGTTTTGTGCATAAAATAGAATACATACAATACAAATATAATCATACATGTAATTTGAAATGGAACTTTGGCATCCCACTTTCAAACTATAAGAAAAATATTAGTACACAATAATAATAGAAATATCAAACATTACATAAACGTAATAAAATGTTAAGTGTTTAAAATAAAAATAAAAATTACCAACTTATCTCTACTGATCAGGAGGTGGGTTAGGAGGAAAATTAGGATATGGATCCCAATTCATGTTCGCGTCCGGGTTCCATGGCTGATTATAGGTGAACTGGTATGCTGCGTCATAATCATATGAATCATAGGGTGGTCTCATTTCTGGCTGATGTGCGGGATAGTATGCGGGTCGGGTCGGATAATACATCTCGCCAGGCTGCAACTGGCTTATAATTTGGCGCTGATGATAATCCCATCGGCCATGCTCTCGTTGACGGGAATGCTCGTAGTCATTCCGGCGTTGCCATGCCTCGTACTGCATATGCCTATCATAGTTCGTCATGTATTCATCCTCCATACGAACGCCTAAATCAAGAGCAGTCTCCCGAACAACTCCTATAATGTTGTTCGCCTCCTCCATCTCGTCATCCGAACCTCTCTCTACCTGTCGCTGAGGTCCCTCGTATCGATATACCCGACCACGTCTCATCAATAATACCCTTGCACCGTGATAAAGGTTTGAACTTATAGTTTCACCTCCGTCCTCTATTTCGTTCATTGGACCCCCTTGGTGCTTATCCACACCTAAATACTCTCCAATGAGAGTAATGAAAATACCACCACCTATAATACTCCCCGATTTCATCCCCGAAACTACATTAGCGAGATAATAACCAACACAATAGGGAATGTTAACGAAACTCCTCGGGTCTCTAATACACTTGAGGTAGAACAAATCGTTTACGGTCAATTTCTCCTTATTCCTACCCCTTTGTGTGATTGTGTTTGCTAAGAATCTATGAATCACCCGGAGTTCAGCTCTGTCTATATCTAAGTATGTATGATTTCCACTGGCGTGAAATTCATTAAAATGGGACATACGCCTCCAGACAGCGTTAATATCAAATTCCCTATCTACCCTTTCTCCTTGGGCAATCAGGCTATTACAGTCGGGGCTCAAAAGTTCAGCAGGGGTGTAAATCTGTAAGGCCCTAGCTAAATCTATCATGGACATTCTGTACATGCGTCCACCTAACAGAAATCTAATAAAGCTTCTATCATCTATCCTTCTAACATCACTGTTTAACTTAATAGTACTAAGTAATTCTATACACCATTCCCTATATATGGTTCTACGAATGGAAAATAGGCGCATCCAATCGTTAAACTGAGAATTACCATACCTTTGCACCAATAATTCCCGAATCGGTTCGGCGAGGTCAACTGTTTCCAAAGGTACCCAGTCAATTGCCCTTGGCATTTCAACAACCTTAAAGTAGAGAATGTGCATGTTCTTTTGATAATCTGGATACTCTATCCAACATCGATCAAATCTTAGATTTGGGTGTAACTGATCTTCATTAATGTCTAAGCTCAGAATCCTTTGATGTGGAGCGAATTGACGAAACTGATTCACGAATAATTGATCTTGATCGTGATATGGAATATGTTGCTCCTCCTGTTCTTCTTCTTCTTGTTGCATATGTTGTTCTTGTTCATGAAACATTTCCGGTTCGGGCTCTGGTTGCCTGGACGATGATGCTCCTGAACCTCCAGTATCGGCTCTCTGCAAAACACATTAAACACAAAATTTTTGCATCCAAATATGCATTAGTGTTAGCAAAATAATAACTTGAAACAATTATGATGACATGTTCAATTCATAACATATTTTATACATATTTTCCTAAAAATAACAATTATATACTTTTACATACGAAAATGTGTACAATGTTTTATCACATTTAAACTCTTAAACATGTCAACAATAATTATTATAACAATTAAACACTTGTTACATGGCATTCAAATCAAACTAGTGCTCATTTTCATATTTTTGTCAAGTCTACACTTTGTCAAATAAGCATATACGAAAAATGTACATCAAGTTCATAAGCATTTATCTCAAATAACATGCCAAAATAATCACTACTAGCAATGAAACAAGTTTCAAATGGCCTTTATATCAAATTATCCAAGTTCATGAATTTTTAGACTTAAAAAGTCCACTTTAATTCTCAAAAACATGTTTAGGCTCAAAGTTTGGATCAATTAACTACCTAAACATGTTACACTACTTAATTTAGCAACAATTCATGACAAAAATCGGCCATAACCTGTTTATATTAAAAAGCCCCAAATTGCTCAAGAACACAAACCCTAGATTCTTAAAAATTTGAAGTTTTTAGCTTCAATTCATGTTAAATAGCTTCTATCTAGGATATACATGCATAATATAACAACAATTTAGCTCTAATTACACCTAAATTTAACAAAATCAAAATATAAATTTTCTAGCTCAAGAACACAAAAATTCGAATTTAAAGAGATTAGGGGTGAAATCTTTACCTTTCTCCTGAAGGGGTTGAGACTACTGAATCTAGGCATGTTTGTTGTGAAGTTTTGCAAGAAATTTGGTGAAAAATGGCGGATTTTTGAGAGGATTTGGGAGAGTTTTCGTGTATATGTGTGTGTATTTGTGAAAGAAGCAGAACTCGGCTGAGCTTTTGATCCTGTCCAGTTTTTATCTGTCATGCGAGTCGCATGACTTTGTAGCCTACCCCCATGCGACTCGCATGGGGGTATTTTCCAGGTATTTTTTTAATTTTTTTTTTTTTTTTTTTTTTTTTTTTTTATAAAACCTTATACTTTTAAAACATAGAATTAAATAAAATTTTAAAAATTTTGTTTCTTTTTAAGACGAGGTCGTTTCGGGACGATGCCCTAGTCCGTCCCTCGACAAAATTTTAAAATTTGTCTTTTTGTTGCGATTGTTTTAAAAGCTAAGATTTTTGGGTTTTTTAATGTTTTTGGCATACTTTAAATCAATAAGATTAAAAATAATGATAATAAAAGTTCTCGTCCCTCCCTCGGGTAAAGCAATTTCGGTTCAAAGACCTAGTCTTCAACTTACGACGAATTTTTAAAAATCATATTTTTAACTTAATGAGATAAAGTAAATTTTTGTTTTTAAATTCACACAACTTAAATATAAAATTCAAAATTAATAATAAAAAAATCACACCAAACTTAAAATTTGAAATGCATAAAATTAAAAATTCATATTTTAAAAATTAAAAATTCACACCAAACTTAATTTAAAAATTCATATTATAAATTCACACCAAACTTATATTAATTTTTCAAATATTTACAATTTTAAAAATATTGTTTTTACAAAGTTTACAATATTAATTTAAGATTTAAATATTAATTTTAAATATGGTAAAAATAAAATTAAAAATCTTTTTGTCTTTTTATCCCACTTTAATCAATCAAATATTATCAAAAATATGCGCCCCTCTTTTCGGTAAAGTAATTTCGGTTCCAAGACCTAATTTAACTCATGACGAATTTTTGAAATATTTTGGGTTGATTGATTAAAGATATTTATACCTTAAGAATAAACGTTAAATTTCGCAGTGATGTAATAAATTTTTGAATGATATCAATAATTTCGGTCGCCAAACCTAATTTTATTTAATACCAATTTAATACTTTTTAGCGAACAAATTAGCGTTTATTATCAAAAGGTTAAAAATAAAAATAAAAATAAAAACTGTACAGACATACCTGTGAAATAGATTTCTTAGTTATATGATCTATTATATTCATAAGATAGTCGGTTTAATTGATTTTCCATGGCTGCATAGGCGTAACCTCGAGCATTCATTGTCTTTTCTTCTAAACATATGAACGGTCCGTCTCTGCATAAAGTAACAAATTCGGTATTTGAATAGGTTTGATTATTTGAACATTTACCTCCATGTGACCATTTTCCGCATTTGTGACATCGTTCTAGGTGTCGTGCTCTTCTTTTTGCTGCGGATTTTGATTTTCCTTTACCAAATTGTAACTTATTATCTTCGCATCTGGATCCTTTTCTAACTCCGTCCATTCTTTCTCTGATTACTGATACTATTTCACTCGGTAGTATGTCATTATTACGTTTAGTGATCAAAGCGTGTAGCATTAGACCATGGTTTAATTCACAGGCAGTCTTCATTTTGTAAAAACCTAAAAAAAATAAAAATTCAGAATGGGGGGAGAAGACTAGTTCTTTAGGGTCTGCTAGGGAAAGACCATACGTGTTCCATTTTCGAGAACTACACGAAAACAGACAATCTAACTCTAACAGAAATATATATTATCCTTTAAAGACTTGATTCTCCCCACACTTAGTTAGCTGTGGTGTCGAAATTGTGATTAACTTCGTTGTCGACTTCCATCGGACCCTGTATGTAATGTTTAACTCTGTGACCATTAACTTTAAATTCAATCCCATTTGAATTTATTAATTCTATCGTTCCGTATGGGAAAACTCTTTTGACTATGAATGGTCCAGACCATCTTGATTTCAATTTTCCAGGAAATAGCTTGAATCGTGAATTGAAAAGAAGAACTCTGTCTCCTTCTTTAAATTCTTTTGAACTTCTGATTCTTTTATCATGCCATTTCTTCGTTCTTTCTTTATAGATTAACGAATTTTCGTATGCTTCATGTCTTAATTCTTCTAATTCGTTTAGTTGACTTAATCGTAGACGTCCGGCTTCATGTAAATCAAGATTACATGTTTTCAAAGCCCAAAATGCTTTGTGTTCAATTTCTACTGGAAGATGACATGCTTTTCCATAAACAAGTCTAAAAGGTGTGGTTCCAATTGGAGTTTTGTAGGCTGTTCTGAAAGCCCAGAGTGCATCCTCCAATTTAATGGACCATTCCTTCGGATTTGATCCTACGGTTTTCTCTAGAATACGTTTTAAAGCTCGGTTGGTATTTTCAACTTGTCCACTTGTTTGTGGATGATATGCGGTGGAGATTTTATGAGTTACTCCATATCTTTTAAGAACTTTCTCAAGTTGATTATTACAGAAATGAGTACCCCGATCACTTATTAAAGCTTTCGGTGTTCCAAACCTTGCAAAAAGACGTTTTAAAAAGTTGACTACAACTCGTGCATCGTTAGTTGGGAGAGCTTGTGCTTCCGCCCATTTAGATACATAATCAATGGCTACGAGTATATATAGATTATTATGAGATTTTGGAAATGGACCCATAAAGTCAATACCCCAAATGTCAAATACTTCACATACTTGGATGACATTTTGTGGCATTTCATCACGTTGACTTATTTTTCCGGCCCTTTGACATGCATCACAGGATTTGCAAAGAAGGTGTGCGTCTTTGTAAATTGTAGGCCAATAGAATCCAGCTTCATAAACTTTTCTTGCTGTTAGTTGAGGCCCATAATGCCCTCCTGTTGGTCCTGTGTGACAATGGTTTAAAATTTTACTAGCTTCATCTCCAAATACACATCGGCGTATTATTCCATCGGGACAACTTTTAAACAGATGTGGATCTTCCCAGAAATAGTGTTTTATATCACTGAAGAATTTCTTTCGTCTTTGGTACGATAATCCTTTTTCAAGGAATCCACAAACTAAGTAGTTTGCATAGTCTGCAAACCATGGGATTTCTTTATAATCTATCTTCAATAGATATTCATCAGGAAAGTTGTCTTGTATGGCCGATTCATTCAGAACTTCTAATTCGGGATTTTCAAGACGAGAAAGATGATCAGCGGCGAGATTTTCTGCTCCTTTTTTATCTCGGATTTCAATATCAAACTCTTGTAAGAGTAAGATCCAACGGATTAATCTTGGTTTAGCATCTTGTTTTGAAAATAGGTATCTAAGAGCAGAATGGTCGGTATAGACCACCGTTTTTGCTAGAACGAGATATGATCGAAATTTGTCAAAAGCAAAGACAATAGCAAGGAGTTCTTTTTCAGTAGTTGTATAGTTCGTTTGTGCTCCTTGTAACGTCTTACTAGCATAATATATAGGTTGAAATCGTTTTTCAATCCTTTGTCCTAAAACGGCTCCCATTGCAAAATCACTTGCATCGCACATTAGTTCAAATGGTAGATTCCAATTTGGTGTTATCATGATCGGTGCATTAGTGAGTTTTTCTTTAAGAATATTAAAAGATTTGATACACTCATCTGAAAAGATGAATGGCGCATCCTTTTCTAGGAGTTTATTCATAGGAGTGGCAATTTTAGAAAAATCTTTTATGAAACGTCGGTAAAAACCGGCATGCCCTAGAAAACTCCTAACTCCTCTAACATTGGTGGGATGTGGAAGTTTAGCAATTACATCTACTTTAGCTCTATCCACTTCAATTCCTTCTTTTGAAATTTTATGTCCAAGAACGATGCCTTCTTTAACCATGAAATGGCATTTCTCCCAATTAAGTACTAGATTTGATTTTTCGCATCTAATTAGCATTCGTTCTAGATTAACTAGACATGATTTAAATGTATCATCGAAGACTGAAAAGTCATCCATGAATACTTCCATGCATTCTTCTATCATGTCGTGAAAAATCGCCATCATACACCTTTGAAAGGTTGCAGGGGCGTTGCAAAGTCCAAATGGCATGCGTTTGTAAGCAAAAGTACCATAAGGGCACGTGAATGTGGTTTTCTCTTGATCTTCGGGTGCTATTGGAATTTGAAAATATCCGGAAAATCCATCTAGAAAACAATAGTAACTATTTCCGGCTAATCTTTCCAACATTTGATCTATGAAAGGTAAGGGAAAGTGATCTTTTCTGGTGGCGTCATTTAATTTTCTATAATCAATACATACACGCCATCCTGTTACAGTCCTAGTAGGAATAAGCTCATTTTTCTCATTTGTGATAACAGTCATGCCACCCTTCTTAGGTACGCATTGAACTGGGCTTACCCATGGACTATCAGAAATTGGATATATCAAACCTGCATCTAGCAGTTTAATAATCTCTTTCTTAACTACATCTTGCATATTAGGATTTAGTCTTCGTTGGCGTTGCACATACGTTTTATGACCTTCTTCCATAAGGATTTTATGTGTGCAATACGAAGGACTTATTCCTTTAATATCATGAATCTTCCATGCAATGGCTGGTTTATGAGCTTTCAACACAGAAATGAGTTGTGATTTCTCATTTTCAGTAAGAGAAGACGATATTATTACAGGTAATTCAGATTCACCATGTAAATAAGCGTATTCCAAATGGTTTGGAAGTGGCTTTAATTCTAATTTCGGAGGTTCTTCTATCGATGATTTATATCGATATCTGTCTTCTTCTTTTAGCATTTGAATTTCTTCTGTTGTTGGTTCATATCCATTAGCTATAAGTGTAGCTAACATTTCAGCTTCATCAATTGGTTCATTACCTTCTCCTAAAGAACATTCTCCTGTTCCTTGTAATTCTGGAAATTCTTCTAATAATTCTGCATGTGCATCTATAGTTTGAATATAATAACATGTATCATCTGCAGATTGTGGTTGTTGCATTGCTCTATCAACTGAAAAGGTAACACTCTCATCCTCTATACTTAGGGTCAGTTTCTTACCGAACACGTCTATCATTGCTTTAGCCGTGTTTAAGAATGGTCTTCCTAATATGAGAGGAACTTGAGAATCTTCTTCCATGTCCAAAACAACAAAATCTACTGGAAATACTAAAGTACCAACTTTAACTAGCATGTTCTCCATTATCCCTCTAGGATATTTTATTGATCTATCGGCTAGTTGTATGCTTATTCTGGTTGGTTTCAATTCTCCAAGGTCTAGTTTAGCGTATAGTGAATACGGCATTAGATTTATACTAGCACCTAAGTCTGCCAGTGCTTCTATTGAACTAAGACTACCCAGAAAACATGGAATTGTGAAACTTCCTGGATCAGATAGTTTTTCTGGTATCTTATTCAACAGCACTGCTGAACAATTAGCATTCATAGTTACAGCCGAGAGTTCTTCCATTTTCTTTCTATTCGTGATTAGATCTTTCAAGAATTTAGCATACCTTGGCATTCCTGAAATCACATCAATGAAAGGAAGATTTACATTTATCTGTTTAAACATATCCAAGAATTTGGATTGCTCGGCTTCAAGTTTCTCTTTCTTCATTTTACTCGGGTAAGGAAGTGGTGGTTGGTATGGTTTAACATAAGGTTTATCCTTAACTGTGTTATCTTCATTAACCTTTTCAACTACCGGTTCTTTTTCCTTATCTTGATCGGGTTGTAGTTCTTGTGGAGTAGGAATAGTTTCATCAGAAGTTACAGGTATTTCAGGTGGTTTAAGTGTTGTACCACTTCTTGTGGTAATAGCTTTAGCTGTTTCATTCCGGGGGTTAGCATTTGTATCACTAGGTAAACTTCCCGGTTTTCTTTCACCTATTAACCTTGCTAGGTTACTTACTTCTTGTTCCAGATTTTGAATAGAAGCTTGTTGATTTCTAAATGCTTGAGCATTTTGTTCATTGGTTTGTTTTTGAGATGTGAAAAACTGCGTTTGAGTTTCAACTAGCTTTGTCATCATATCTTCTAAATTCGGCTTTTTATCATCGGTTTGTTGTGGTGGTTTGTTTTGAAAATTCGGTCTTTGCTGATTGTAAGTATTATTGGATACTTGTTGATTGCTAGGACCTTGTTGGTTATTGTATGGAATATTTCGGTTATAATTCTGGTTTTGATTGTAAATCGGTCTTGGCGGTTGATAATTATTCTGATAATTATTTCCAGGCCTTTGGTTTATGTATGAAATATTCTCTCTTTGTTCCATTGTTAATTCAATACTGAGACAATCTTTTGTCAAATGTGGTCCTCCACACTGTTCACAACTAATTCGTATTGAGTGAATATCCTTAGTCATCTTTTCCATTCGTCTCTCGAAAGCATCTATCTTTGCGGAAATGGAATCTAAGTCATGGCTAGAATCGGCTCTAGCTGCTTTAGATGATCTAATGATGTCTTTTTCTTGGTGCCACTCATGCGAGTGGGAAGCAGTGTTATCAATAATTTTGTAAGCATCAGTTTCGGTTTTCTTCATAATAGAACCACCAGCTGCTATATCTATGTCTTTTCTTGTAGTGATGTCGCATCCTCGGTAGAATATTTGTACTATTTGACAGGTGTCTAAACCATGTTGTGGACATCCTCTTAATAACTTTCCATATCTTGTCCACGCCTCATATAGAGTTTCATTTGGCTTCTGTGTGAACGTAACAATTTCTGCTTGAAGTCTTACGGCTTTAGATGCAGGAAAGAATTGTTTAAGAAATTTGTCAATTAAAACGTCCCATGTATCGATCGCCCCTTCAGGTAACGATTCCAACCAATCTTTGGCTTCTCCCTTTAAAGTCCAGGGAAATAACATGAGATATATCTGTTCATCCTCCACTTCTCGTATTTTAAATAGTGTGCAGATCCTATTAAAGGTACGTAGATGTTCATTTGGATCTTCCTTCGGCGCACCACTAAATTGGCATTGATTAGTCACCATGTGTAGAATTTGTCCCTTGATTTCATAATCTGGCGCATTAATGTCTGGATGAGTAATTGCGTGACCTTGGCCAGTGCGTTTAGCTCTCATTCGGTCTTCCATACTTAAAGGTTCCAGATTCTCCATAATTGAATTTGTTGAATCGGTATCACTAGATGATTCTGATTTAATAGTTCGTTCCTCAACAATCTCTGTTTGAGTGATTGGTGGTTCCGGAGGAAAGTTTAATGGTTCAGGATCTATGAACCGTTCCTGAATATTTTCTGGATTCTCAATTGTGAGGTTGGGTTCAAAAAATGGATTATCGGAAATTTGAACTGAAGTACTTGGTCGACTGGATGACGATTCTAAAGAAAAATCAACGGCGGTTATATTTGTTAAACGATGTCTTGATCGAGTTACAGGTGGTGAACGTACAAAAGGTGATGAACGTCTTGCTCGGTGCATTCACTGAATATCCTATTAGTTTTTAAAAGGAAAGAAAAATTATAATAAGTTATCCAATCAATAGACTTTTCTGATTTTGCCCACGTTTCGAATAGCCAAAAGATGCAGCAGAGGGGCAGGATTCGTTTGGTCTCAATATAATTGAGGACTGTTTGGCTCCAATAACCCGGTCCACGTACAAATCCAACTATTACTACGAACCAGAAAATTTTGATGTCTATCAATTTAACCACTTAAAATAAATTTTCGTAATTTTTAGAAATTTAGATAAGAAGTAAAAAAAATTCTAAGTCCTAAAACTAGAATAGCGAGAAATAAGAGAGAAAAAGAGTTTGTCGATAAAGGTTGAAAAAGAAAAAAATGGTTGAAAAATAAAAGACGACGGAAAAATAAAAGAAACTTATAAAAACTTAAAAATACTTAACTAACCTAACCTTATTACTACAACTAACTTAAAATTATAATCACAAATTGAAATTACTAATTGGAATGATAATTGATACATAGTAAAAGGTCTAAAAATATTAAAGCTTACAGGAAAAACTAAATCCCAAATGGAAATAACTTAAAAAGAAACTAAAACTTAAAAAGGCGTCGCAAAATTCTAAAGCACCTAAATCTTAGTCTAAAGAAAAAGCACTTAAGGAATTCTACGGCAAAGCCTAAAAATCTAGGAGTAAAAATAACTATAGCAAAAACTAAGTTTAAAATTAAATATGAGCTAAAAAATACAAATATTACGCTACAACGATTAAAAAGGGACAAAATATTAAAGGTTATAAAAAGTTATAAAAATATTAGATTTTATAAAAATATTATTTTTATATTATATAATAAAAGTATTAAATTTATAATAAATAAAACTAGTTTAAAAGTAATATAGATAAAATAAAGTAAAAACTTAATTATAATAATAATAATAAGATTTAGGGTTTAATAATAATAATAAATTATATTCCGTAATTAATGCGTTTTTAGGGTTTGTATGTGGTCCTGTCAGACCCCTCATGCGAGTCGCATGATTTAAGAGGGTGGGTCATGCGAGTCGCATGACTGAACTGAACCGGTTCAACTGGACAGGTTCAATTTGACAGGTCACGTATATTTAATATTTATTTTCTTTTTTTCTGTTTTATATTTAAAATATAAATATATATATAATTAAAATAAAACTTAATTTTTAAAACTAAAAATAAACTTAAAATACTTTATAATTTTGTAAAAATAAAAGAAAAACTTAAAAAAATATATTTAAAATATTTTTTTTTTTTTTCGATTTTAAAAGCTTTTTTTTTTTTATATATATATTTTTTTTAATTTTTAAACAAAAATATAAATTTTACAAAAACTAATTATAACTTAAAAATTAAAAATATGGCGTTTCGCTTCTGCGTTTCCCCGGCAGCGGCGCCAAAAATAACTTGATGTGAAGCGAGGTGTATATAAAATAGTTATTATTTTACTAGGAAAATACTATTAAATACGATACAATTTTACACAAGATATTTATTTATTTATAGAATGGATATACTTAAACCTTGCTACAACACTTATAGGCAGTGTACCTAATCGTACAGTAGTGTAGTTTTTAGTAAGTCCGGTTCGTTCCACAGGGAAATCTTTAAACAAAGCTCAACGCTATATTAGTTTACTTTTATAAAAATACAAATATATATATAAGTGATATTATTATTATAAAGGGGGGTTTTTACCGTTTAATGACCGGCTTGTCGAGTTTAAAACTTTAGTCGCAGTTAAAACCTAATGTAAAATATAAAATAAATACAAGACTTTAAATTAAAGCGTAAAGTAAATAACGATAATGAAATTGCGAATAATAAAAATGCGATAAAATTAAATTGCGATAATTAAAAGTACGATAATTAAAAATGCGATTAAATAAAATAACAATAAATAAAAGTGCGATAATTAGAAGTGCAATTAAATATAAAATAAAGGAAATTAAATATGAAATAAAAGAATTATGCTTATTTAAACTTCCGTAATCATGATGTTTGACGTGTTGATTTTAGTTTTATGCCCATGGGTTAATTGTCCTTTGTCCTGGATTATTCAATATGTCCGTCTGGTTTTTGTCCATAACAGTCCATCAGTCATAAATATAAATTGCAAGTGTCCTTGTCAAATTATTATTATACCCGAAGATAAATATTCCAACTAATTGGGGATTCGAATTGTAACAAGGTTTTAATACTTTGTTTAATGAATACACCAGGTTATCGACTGCGTGTAAACCAAGGTTTTACTACTTTGTTAACAATTACACCAATTACCCTTGAATGTAATTTCACCCCTGTTTTGATTATTCTAGTGGCTATTAATCCATTCCCGTGTCCGGTTAAATGAACGATTATTCGTACATATAAATACCCCGCCCATCGTGTCCGATCGAGTGTATATGGTAATTTATAGGGACGCCCAATTGTAAATCTTTATATTAACATTAACAAACTTTCATTTAGTTAAACAAATATAAAGCCCATTAATAGCCCATAGTCTAGTTTCCACAAGTGTCGTTCTTTTGTCCAAACCCCAATTATGGTACAAAGCCCAATTACCCAATTTTAGTAATTAGCCCAACATCATGATTACCTCGTTTTAAATAAGCATAATAATAACTTAGCTACGAGACATTAATATAAAAAGGTTGAACATAACTTACAATGATTAAAAATAGCGTAGCGTTACACGGACAGAATTTCGACTTACACCCTTACAACATTCGCTAACATACCCTTATTATTAGAATTATAATTAAAATTAAAATATAAATTATAAATATAATTATATTTACGTATGAAGAGGAAGAGAAAAAAGATGATTAAAACTCGGCAGAAAACTGGCTTTTTATAGGACCTGACCAGCAATCTCACACCATGCGACTCGCATGGATTTGTGCTTCTGGCCATGCGAGTCGCATGGCCACCCTGGATCCAGCCAACTACTTTGTTTTCTTCTTGCCGACGTAATATAATAATAATAATATATATAATATATAATTATATATAATTATATATATATTATATTATATTCTTGTGCATAGTAGACTAGATATTTTTGGTCCGTTGCGTCGGGCGTTTCTTCTTGGCTCAGGTCCCGGTTCCGGATTTTCGGACGTCCTCGCGTATTATTTTAAATCGCGTACTTTGCGTCTTGTAACTTGTACTCTTGTCATTTTGAGACGTTCCTCATCAATATTTTGAACCTTTTTAATTGTATCTTGTACTTTTTAGCTCTTTGGACCTTTTTGTCTTCAATTTGTCGAATCTGCTTTTTATCTTCTCTTTTTAAATTTAAACGAATATCGCTTGTAAATCGAACAATACCAACTAAAATCTTGTCTTTCTTGAGGAATAATGCTATGAAATATATGTTCGTTTTTAGCATTATCAATACACCAACGCGTAGAGGAGATCGAGAATTGCAACTTTCGTGTTCAAGGTTTTATCAAAAGATCAAAAATTGAAGGTGATGATGATGGTGATGTTGGGCGACGATGGGGAGGAGCCAGGGAGAGATCGACTGCAGTTTTTGTGTAAGGGTTTACTAATTTTAGGTTAATACTTCTATTTATACTAACCCTAGTTTCACAAATTAGCACATAAGCCCCTAAACTTACAAAAATTGAAACATAAGGGGGTGAGGGGGAGGGGTCGGCCGAATGGGGCCCACCATGGGTTCCCGGGTTCTCGTTTTGCAATTTCGTGTATTCGTGGTCCGTTTTAAGTGTCGTTTTGTCGTACCGAAGGCCCGGAACGCTAATCCGATCGTTAAACGCAACCAATCGCTTAATTTATTGAAAACCCAATAAATTAAATATTTTAAAAAGTTAATAATTAATTAAATTAATTATTAAAATAAACCCGAGCATTTCGCTGCTCAAAAAGCTATTATCAAAATCGTATC
Organism: Rutidosis leptorrhynchoides; assembly: GCF_046630445.1. NCBI lineage: Eukaryota > Viridiplantae > Streptophyta > Magnoliopsida > Asterales > Asteraceae > Rutidosis > Rutidosis leptorrhynchoides. The sequence continues at coordinate 423,821,342 of NC_092333.1, read as the reverse complement.
GTTTTTATCGTATTTCATTATCCGAAATATTTATTTGAATTAATATCAACCCATATCAATTATTGAAACCCTCCAAAGGTCAAGTACGCATTTAATACACGTAAACACATAAAAGTTAAATAATCGCCGTTAAATAAACTAACGGAAGGTTAACGAAAGTAACTGAAAAATCAGGGTTATTACATTACCCACCTGTTATTGAAAATTTCGTCCCGAAATTTTAGTGATCGTCCGCTGAAGTGGTTTCCTCGGGAAACAATTGCGGATACTTCAGCCTCATTTGGTCTTCACGCTCCCACGTGAACTCTGGTCCTCTTCTCGCATTCCACCGAACTTTAACGATAGGAATTCTGCTTTGCTTCAACTGCTTGACCTCACGGCCCAAGATTTCAACAGGTTCCTCAATGAAATGAAGTTTGTCGTCGATACGTAGTTCCTCTAGAGGAATAATCAAATTATCATCGGCTAAACACTTCTTTAGATTGGATACATGGAAAACATCATGAATACCGCTGAGTGTTTGTGGCAGTTCCAATCTGTAAGCTACTGGCCCAACTCTTTCAATTATCTCAAACGGTCCAACATATCTAGGACTCAGTTTACCTCATTTCCCAAATCGTACAACACCCTTCCAAGGTGATACTTTAAGCATAACTTTGTCTCCAACTTGGAACTCTATGTCCTTCCGTCTAACATCGACATAACTCTTTTGTCGACTTCGAGCCGTTCTCAATCGTTCCTGAATCTGTAGAACTTTCTCATTTGTTTACTGAATAATCTCAGGACCTGTCAACTGACTATCTCCCAACTCGCTCCAACAAACAGGAGATCTACACTTCCTTCCATACAATGCTTCAAATGGTGCAGCTTTAATACTCGCATGGTAGCTGTTATTGTATGAGAACTCGGCTAGTGGTAAATACTTATCCCATCCGTTTCCGAAATCAATGACACACGCTCTCAACATGTCCTCAAAAGTCTGAATAGTTCGTTCGCTCTGGCCATCCGTCTAGGGGTGATATGCTGTACTCATATCTAAACGAGTCCCCATTGCTTTCTGCAATGATTGCCAAAACCTGGAAGTAAATCTGCTGTCGCAGTCGGATATAATGGATATAGGCACTCCATGCCTAGAGACGACTTCCTTAATGTAGATCTGAGCCAACTTCTCCATCTTATCAGTTTCCCTTATCGGTAAGAAGTGTGCGGACTTAGTGAGATGATCCACGATAACCCAAATAGTATCGTGACCTCCTGCCGTTCTCGGCATTTTCGTAATGAAGTCCATGGAAATTCCTTCCCACTTCCATTGGGGAATCTCTGGTTGAATTAATAATCCTGATGGCTTCTGATGCTCAGCCTTGACTTTAGCGCAAGTCAAGCACTTCCCGACATAAGTGGCAATGTCAGCTTTCAAGTTCGGCCACCAATAAAATGCCTTCAAATCTTGGTACATTTTATATGATCCCGGATGAATTGAGTATCTCGACTTGTGTGCTTCCTCCAACAATAGTTCTCTCAATCCACCAAACTTTGGTACCCAAATTCGGTTAGCAAAGTACCGTGTTCCGTCCTCCTTGATGTCAAACTTCTTATCCATCCCTTTGAGAAATTCAACATCAACATTCTCCTGTTTCATGGCTTCTTGTTGTGCTTCGCGAATTTGTGATGTGAGATTCGTACGGACAACTATGTTAAGCGCTTTAACCCTAAGAGGTTTCTCTCGCTCCTTTCTTCTCAAGGCATCTGCCACAACATTCGCCTTGCCCCGATGGTATTGAAGTTCGCAGTTGTAATCATTAAGTAGTTCCATCCAACGTCGTTGTCTCATGTTGAGTTGCTTCTGATTGAATATGTATTGTAAACTCTTATGGTCAGTGAAGATAGTGAACTTGGTTCCAAACAGGTAGTGTCTCCACATTTTGAGTGCAAAGACAACAGCTCCTAACTCAAGGTCGTGCGTAGTGTAGTTCTGCTTGTGAATCTTTATGTGACGATCGCTCCAAATCCATATGGAGGAACACGTCATTCATCGATTTCATTGCGAGGTATTTGACCTCTATATGATACGTTTTGTAAACATTGCATTCTTTTGAAAAGGCACAACATCAATGAATATTTAAATCAAAGGTTCTCGACATCTGATGATTTCTATATATAGACAATCACCGTAAATAATAGTTTACAATAGTAATTCCGTTGACAATACAGTCAAAATAAGATACACGGTGATGATTTTGTGAATGCAACGTTTTCTTGAATAAAGCATGCAAGACTCCATGCACATAGCTTGTATAACATGTAAGCAAACAGCGGAAGACTTCTAGGGAACCTGAGAATAAACATGCTAACAAGTGTCAACACAAAGGTTGGTGATTTCATAGTTTTAGTGTTTTGCATAATCTGTATATAAAAGTGGATCACAAGATTTCAGTTGTTTCATCCAGAAATGTTTATCAAAATATTCTACAAGATTGAGCACCCTGATAACTAAACTTAACGTATATATAATTTGTACCCTTTGTATAATCATCTTAATAATACACGCAAACCAACGTGTACGCTTCTCAAATAGCATACGTCCGTTAAAAGGCTAGTGCTCTAGCTCGGACGGGGATATCAAGCCCTATGGATCCATATACTACTACTCGCGCCCACCAGTTCTTATAACTGGCAGTTACTAGTTACCAAAGCTAAGGGATTTTCGGTTCAAACTCGGTGTAGAATTAAGTATGTACTTGTATCCATTACGTTTAAAATAAATTGCATGTATTCTCAGCCCAAAAATATATATTGCAAAAGCAATTAAAAAGGGAGCAATGAAACTCACGCATATAAATATTGTATATCGGTTAATAAAGCATTTGCATGTATTCTCAGTCCAAAAATATTTAAAAGTATTTAAAAAAAGCAGTTGTAAAAACAGCGCATGTATTCTCAGCCCCAAAAATATAAAGAGTAAAAGGGAGCAAATGAAACTCACGCATATAAATATTGTATATCGGTTAATAAAGCATTTGCATGTATTCTCAGTTCAAAAATATTTAAAGTATTTAAAAAAGCAGTTGTAAAAACAACGCATGTATTCTCAGCCCCAAAAATATAAAGAGTAAAAGGGAGCAAATGAAACTCACCTTAGCAGCATATAAAGTTGTTCACCAAAATGTGATCGAAACTCGGATTACCAATTAATCGTAGATCTCAACGTATCAGTATTGAGATTCAATATTGTAGGAAAGTACGTAGACGTAACGGAGATGATAAACACTAGGTTTGATTCATAAATATACCCCCGAACATTACCCATAACCTCCTTGGCAATAACCCATAATTTCCTTAGCTCTATCCCGCTTGTAAACCATTTTGAAAATAACCCACTCATGACCTCGTCGTAGTATTTTATGTAAAATACATAATTAATAATACTAATAATAATAAGATTAATAATAATATTAATCTTAATAATAATAATAATAATAATAATAATAATAATAATAATAATAATAATAATAATAATAATAATAATAATAATAATAATAATAATAATAATAATAAATTAAATTAAATAAATATTACGGAGTAATAATACTAGAGAAAGAGATATATATTCAATTGAGCCAAAAACTGCGCAATTTATAGAACTTTTTCTGAAAAAGTACCCCATGCGATCGCATGGGATTTGTGCTTCAAGGCAATGCGATCGCATGGCCCTCTGATCCAGCTCACAAACTTTTAACTTTTTGTTTGTCGACATAATTTTATATAATATATATAATATATTTAATTTATATAATTAATTATATATTATATTAAATTCACATGCATAGTTGACTTGTAAATTTTGTTCCGATAAGTCGTACGTCATCACTCAACTTATGTCCCGGTTCCGGTTTTTCAAATGTCCTTTCGTACGCTGAGAAAACTTGTATTTTACATTTCGTGTCACGTACCTTTGTCAAAATATAGCCTTAAATTATCCCTAAACTATACCACTCAAAGTATATCTTAAACTTTCGAGTATTTTGATCATTTACTTCTATAAATCATCGTCTCGCTATTTGTTAATATATATATATAATAACAATTCGTTTTTATGACCAAGTTAATATTATATTTTGTCGTATTGTTAAATATATATTTTCAATATTAATAAACACGTTTTAAAATACATATCGCAAGTTATTCATATATCTAATTCCAACAGTTGATATTCCTTATTATTGTATGTGTCCAAATTACGTTATTTAAACAAACACTTTACCATTTATTCCGAATACCGTTAAGAATGAATGATTTCCCAAATCAACGTGGACCTTACAACAGAGACCCGTAATAATATCATAATCCTTAAGGGACTCAATAATTACCTTTTAATTCAATCGTTTGGCATAATCTTTTAACTCTGTATCTAAATATATCAATCAGATAATCAAACCAATAAGTTTAATGCACAGTATCATATACTCAACACTTTGTTACGTTTTCAAGTTATGGTATATATATGTATCTACTTACATATAATTGTTCGTGAATCGTTGAGAACAATCGAAAGGTAATTGAATAGTTCAAAAATTTTGAGATTCAACTTTACAGACTTTGCTTATCGTGTCGGAAACGTTAAAGATTAAGTTTAAATTTGGTCAGAAATTTTCGGGTCATCACAGTACCTACCCGTTAAAGAAATTTCGTCCAGAAATTTGAGTGAGGTCATCATGGCTGACAATAAAAATGGTTTCATGACGAATATGAGTTGGTAAATAGAATTTTATCACCATTGAATAATACGGATAAAACAATCCGATTACTCGAAGCGTATGAGAGAAGTTATCGTAATAGAGTGAAATGGAGAATAGAGATTCGTCTTATCTCTTGATGTAATAACGATTGATTTCCGGAATTTAAGGAATAGAAAATCTTCATAATTTAAATAAGATTTGATTCTTCAGAATTTAAGGAAATTAGGATTTCCTTTGATTAAATGCGTAATCTGCCTCGATTGCTATGTCTAATATTTTGCTATAAATTAACCTCTTCCGTTTCATTTATTTTCACCACTCCTATAATCTTCTTTCTTATTTCATACTTACAAAAGATTTGTGAAAATGCTTCATCCAGTTCTGATTCTTGATATTTTCTTGGCTATCATATCATTCATTCTTCTTTTTCATCTGCCACCAGAGGAGGTTATTTTCTTCTACTATTACCTTGGGGTTATATTGTTTTTCATTCTCCCGTGTCTTTATATTGCTATACGCATTGATATACACGGTTTGTAATTTCGGGGTTGTTTTCGGGCTTTATATTTTCCATTATATTTCGGAGCTTCATGCTTTCGTTTTCTCTTCCCGACTTTAAGTCAAGCGAATAATGGTCCAAAATTCGTAGGTATGGATTTTGAAATGAACATAATTAATGTTCTAAGAAAGAAACGGTAATGGCACAATCTGACTTGTCAAATTACTTGAATACCTCGAAAAAGACCGAATCATCAAGAAAAATATTTTCTTGATATGTTTAGAGGTTAAATAGAATGAAAGAGTTATGTAACATGGTTCATGATAAGGGTATGATCTGTGAACCTTTATCACGTTCCATTAGAAACTCGGCATGACTTAATGTAATATAATCACGTTGATCAAGTGTCATTATATTATACTAACTCATGCTTCAATTCCCATCACTACTTCAAAAACATCCATTTTTCGAAATTTTCAGAAATTAGAAACTAAAATAGTTTCTTTTATGATGTAACACAGATAGCGTGAAGAGATAAATGATTTTAGATAAGAATAGTTATGAAAATATCTTCAGAAATATGGAGGATATTTATAATGGAAGATACGATGATATCTTAGAATTTCTAATATTAGAGGATGATGCGAAAAATCTGTCTGTGAAGGTTTAGAATAAGAAGTAAGGTTCTTACTAATGGTCTCAGCAGACACTAAATCATTTGTATTCTTTGAAGATAGATTTCGTCCTTGTGATTTGTCTACAACTTCCTTCATACTTTGCTCAACCCGTTTTCCAGTTCCAAACCTTCTCTTTTTCTGTGCTTTTCCAACACACTACTCTTTATCATCAAACTTTCGACTGTTTAAAGTCGTTTACAGTTTTTACTGTTTCATCAGCATTTTTCCAAAATTCGAAGAACTAGTTTCGTAGTTTGAGGTATTTTTCATAAACTTCACATTCGAAGTATGTAAGTCTAGAAGATAGATGTTATATATATATATATATATATATATATATATATATATATATATATATATATATATATATATATATATATATATATATATATATATATATATATATATATATATATATATATAACTGTTG